>NC_056726.1:1759581481-1759903981 GCF_019279795.1 Protopterus annectens
TGTGTACATTATGATAAAACAACATATGTGATGCAACAGTCATATTAATAACAAGGACTACACAATTTAGGAACTAAAGATGATTGTTCAATACTACTTATTATGTGTATTGACAGCTATATTGGTAAAACAACAGCTATTTTTACAGTGGTCATGGCATAGTGGTTAAGTGTTGTGTCTTCAGTGTACAGAGTCCTGGGTTCAAGACCTGCAAGGGCTGTTCATTTTGTTGCTGGGCAGAACATAGGCTGTTGGATACAGAGTGGTTAAGGCAGTTTTGAGCAGCTTTAAGCGTGTTTGCGTGAAGCTAAGCAGTGCTGAGCTATGGGTAAACGTATGGGCGCTTACGCAGTGTAGGCTTCGCTTACCAGTGCACAGATCAGCTCAGCTGTCTTATTGCCGCAATGCTGATACTTGCTAAGCATGGGTTAGCCCTGGCAACCAGGTCACACCACCCAATCTGATAATCTGTAATAAGTGTATGTAATGCCATGTACAATACTTGCGACTATGTGCTGGCATTACAGTAGCAAGGGGTGTGAGTGTCATGTGTGGGACACAGACATATATGAAGCCTGTACAGCACTGTTATCCATGTGAATGTGTTACATACAGGTGTAGTAGCCAAGGGTAGGTGCTGTCACACTGGCATGTAGTGTATCATGGCAGTACTACTGTTGACAGTGCTAACTCAGGCAAGAGCAGAGTGCTAAATGTAGTACTGACAACAGGCACACCTGTGGGCATAGCTGGACACTGAGGCCTCCCTGTTGTATTCCTGGTGTTTGAGCTGTGTCACAGTATAAACCCCTTACTGGGTAATGATCCATCATGTGGAATGTAACTGTAGACTACTGTCTGTACAGCACATGTTAGTGAGGGCTTCTGACATGTAGTTATGGCATACATATTGTTGTCAGATGTCTATCTGTCAACACACTCATGCTACTGCATAACTACTTGCCAAGCTGATGACTGTTAGTCCCTGTACAATGTACAGATCGCAGGTATCCAGCTGGGATATGTACAGGCAACTTAAGCTTGATTGACACTGACATGTCTGCCCAGCTGTGTAAGAACTGGCACATATAGGAGATGTCACCCTGTATGCACTACATGCCACGGGTACCTCCACTACACTACCACAGTCAACACTACATGCTTGGGTACAGGTCTACATGACAGACACTAACCATGTGTTGCAATGCATGTTGCATACATGTCAACTTGATCACCTTAGTGGCCATGTGCAGGAGGAACCTGGAGGATTGGCTGATGCTTGTCATTCTCACCCTGAGGGTCACTACAGTAGTGTCTGTCAATAGATTGCCTGCTGCCACCTGGCAGGTGGCAGGATACCACTGTGCACACAATCTCTACACAACCCATCTCCACTTGGACAATAGCTAGGTACACAGCTATGACCACCTGCAGCGATGCACCCCTGTACTGACACACATGTACATGTGCATGACTGAGTATAGCAGTGTCTGTGTGTTAGTACACCTGTATTTGGGAATTCCATGAGGGCCTTCACAACCAACGCAACACCCATTCCCATAGTAAGTTGTGGTTGCTGCTGTATGGGACATTACATGTACCCTGTTAAGGCCCCCCCCCATACCGGCTACACGAGCCTTGCAGTACCAGCACAATAGTGTTCTACAAATGGGTTGATAGGCATGGGATACCCATTGTATTCTGGCATGTGTGTGTGTATTGTGCATGTCCGTATATCTGTATGGTACAGCATTCCAAGGCCACATACTCCTATTACAATACCCATTGCCACACAGTAGTACAGATGGTGTTGCTGCTGTCCATAGGTGAGGCATGACAATGCAACACCCTACTACGCATGTGGCATGTACATTAGATGCATATCCCCGTAGTACCACTGTTGCGATATACTATGTGTTATCGCAGTTGCAGCCAATGTGTGATGGTGGGTATGACAGAGTGCCATCATGGGTTTCAGGGAGTACAATATCCACTAGGGATGTGGGTGCTGTGCACACTGTCATTACACCAAGGTACACCCGGTATATGTCCCATGTACCACATTATGGTTACCACTGTCACCATCAACCATACAGGTAACTGATACCACAATCCAAGGCAGTTATGCATGTGCTGTGTGCAGCCTACCTGTAACACATTGGACACACGGTCTAGTTAGCAGCGATAGGCCCTGGTATCTCGGATGTGTGTCTGGCTGTTATGTGTCTGTTAATTTGTATATGACGGTATGTCACACTATTTATTGTCCATATACACCCATTACATCCCCCATTAGCATACTGTACATGTCTGGGGATGTTCTGCATGTAACATGTAATCTGGGACACACCTCACCCTAAACGCTGTGTGGTGTGTGCAATGTAAGCCACACACTTCAGTATCACTACATAGCTAGGTAGGCGTCTAGTCCCAGTGTTGCCATGTAACAGTGTGCATGTATGTGGATGGGTCTACATCAAGTTGCAGTGTATACACACCTCAGCAGGTCACGTGTCCATGTGGCACAGGCAATGACCATTTTAGTAACCTGTGACACGTGTTCAACGGTACCCCAGATATGTCACAGCCATGGTGTCACCACAGTGCCATACCCTGGTGTGGAATATGACTGCAGACCATCCTTGTGCTGACACATGTGCACCTACAACACAAATGGATAACATTATAGGGACTGCAATCAACCAGTGTAATTAACTGCTATAATGCATCATTGCTGGACGTCTACACTACCTGCCATTTATGCATTACACTTTACTCCTTACAACATGTTAGACTGCAGTACTGTGGTACACTGTAGTACAGTAACCGTGTGCATCAGAACCATATTAACCTGTCCCTGCATTGATGGTATGGATGACAGGGATGTGGCACAGGTATCATCATATACACAGGACATCCTTGTGCTGACACATGTACACCTACAACACAAATGGATAACATTGTAGAGACCACAACCAACCAAAGTTACTAACAGCTATAAGGCATCATTGCTGGACGGCTACACTACATGCCATATATGCATTACACTTTACTCCCTACCACATGTTACACTGCAGTACTGTGGTACAATGTAGTACAGTCACCGTGTGCATCAGATCCATATCACACTGTCCCTGCATTGATGGTATGGATGAAAGGGATGTGGCACAGGTATCATCATATGCACAGGGTGTGATGTTGGTTTGCCAGAGGCCAAGGATGGGCCATATATTTGACACCATGTGTGTGGGTGAGGGGTGTACTTTGGTGAGCTGGGTGTGGTGATGTGGTGTGTGTAGGTATGGGGTTGCCGTAGGTGTGTTTGCATAGTGTGTGGTGTCCTAGTACATCCACTTTGACTACCAGCTGTTGGCATTGCTGGCCTACGTCCATGTGACCATTGCCGCACTCCCTCCACATGTTCAATCATGGACAGACCACTGTCAATGAGGGCCATCATCTCACCAGACCATCTATCCATGAACTCATTTAATCCATGGATGGCACCAGCCAGTTCATGGGCATTATCATTTGCAGATGTAAGAGCAACCCAACGCCCTATCTGTGGTAACGTTCTATAAGTGCCTGCACTGCCATGACAGCCTGAAGCATGCGCCTGCTAGTACCAGCTATGTCACCTCTGCCAGGTGCATGATGTCCAGTGGCCCTACCATGAGCACACTGAGACATCTGCCTATGCTACTCAATGCTGGAAGTCTAAATCTCAAAATGCACTCTCTCTCGGCATTCCTAATAAAGGTGGAAAACATCGATATCTGTGCAATAACCGAGACCTGGTAAAAGGCTCCAGAGAGCACCCCTGCAATACCAGGCTACAACTCTAACCACACTTTTCGGCCACTAAACCAAGACCGAAACACTAAAGGTGGAGGAGTGTCCATATTCTCCAAGGATATTCACACCTCCAGGCTAGTTGCCAAACACAATGCATCTGAAATTCTCCAGGTGCAACTAACAATAGGTAAGACTGCAATCCAAATAGTAGCTTGCTATAGATCCCCCACCATGCCTCAAGATTCTTACTGCACTTTTTTAAACGTACTGCAAAATATTAAGATACAGCCAAATACCCTAATACTGGGTGATTTTAACTACACTGCCATTAACTGGGAAAACTACTCGGGTACCAACACCTTTTCCCAACGCTTCCTGGAATTCATAAATTCCAACACCCTGGATCAACTAATCCATTGTCCCACCAGGGGCTCCAATATCCTAGACCTAGTCATTACCAACATGGGAGATAGATGCTCCACACCAGTGGTCACCCCCTTCATTGGTCAGATTTGACCATAAGCAAATCACCCTTGGCATCCACATCCCACCCCACCCCCCAGTACAAAAACCTCTGTAAAAAACTTCTCCAAAGCCAACTTCATGCTACTCAAGTCAGACGTGGCAAACTTCATGACACCCATGCAGACGGGAACTGAAAGTTCGACTGCTGAATCCTACACTAAGGCACTGTACAAGCACATCCACTCGTGCATGAATTATGCCATCCCAAATAGAACCAAGATGCTCTCCTCCAAAAAAAGGAAACCAATCTGGTGGTCTCCTGCTATAAAAAAACTATACAACAGAAGGAAGAAATTGTTGCAGAAAAGAGGAAAATCCCAGGATGCAAAAAACTCCCTTACCAGCCTCAGTAAGAAGCTGAGATCCCTCATAAAATCATCCAAAGCTAGTTACGAAAATAAAATTGCCAAAGATTCCAAAGATAACCACAAGGCATTTTATAGTTATGTCAAGAATCTAAATGGCAATGCTCATATCTGCTCTGAGCTGCAACAGAATGGCATTAAATATACTGATCCCAAGGATATTGCCTACGTCACTCGATGGGTTGCCAGCTGGCTAGAACCCAGACTGTAAAAGTAGCCAACTCCAAATCCATCTACATAAGTGACAAGTGGAGTACCTCAGGGTCCAGTCCTGGGACCGCTCTTGTTTGGCATCTACTTCTCCGAAGTACAGGCCAACACTAAGGGACTCTGGCTAACAAAGTTCGCAGATGACTGCAAACTGGGAGCCATTATTGAATGCCCAAATTATGTGGATATTCTACAAAAGGGCCTTACAGAAACAGATGCTTGGTGCCAGAGCCATGGACTCAAGCTTAATGCCAAGAAATGTATAGTTATCACCTTTGGGAAAAAACATGTACCCATGAATTACCACATAGGTGGCAGTGCACTAAACACTGAAAGTGTGATGAGAGACTTAGGGACACAGGTGGGCAGCGGTCTCACCTTCGATAACCACATCGCCACAACAGTCAGGAAATCCTTCTGTGTGGCACACCTCATCACTAAGGGCTTTTAATCCAGAAAAAAAAGGAGGTCATTGTCCCATTGTACTCATCCCTCATTAGACCCATTATAGAGTACAGTGCCCCATTTGGTATGTACCTCACAAGACATCTGCAACAGCTGGAAAGGCCGCAGAAATACCTCACTAAAAGAATCACAGGCCTAAAGCAGATGCCCTATGCTGACCGTCTAAAAAAACTCCAGCTATACTTTGTGGCATATTGTCCACTCAGAGGCGATCTCTGCTTAACATACTGGGCCGTGTCAAACCCTGAGCTATTGGACATGCTCCACTTAAAGAAATCCCAATCCCTCAGAGCCACATGCTCCAGGGATCTAAATCTTGTCATCACAATGAACAAAACATGCTGGAGGACTATGGTCTTGACCCAGAGACTCCCCATACTCTGGAATAGACTGTGCCCATACATGTCAAGCAGAGCACTTCCTTGGCCCTCTTCAAAAGGAACCTTGACGATTGGATGGGAGATAGGAAATTCACCCCAGGGATCACATCAGTCACCCTGCTAGACATGGGTCCAGGGAAGTAAATATTGTGGGAAGAAATATCCAGGGAATTGTTATGGCTAGGCTTGTATAGGCCATAGAGCCGATAGCCTAGTACCAACCTATGAACCTATGTGGTGCCCTGCCTACATCCGGCTATGCCAGCTGCAACCGGACACAGTAGGCATGGTTACCACACTTTCCTGTGCACTACCACCGAACGCCAGCTGTCTCTCCGCTATGGCCACTGGTGATGGGGTGTGTATAGGCACTGAAACTGTGTGCGGAGTTAGGGTGGCTAAAAGGGGGATGTCAAATTTTGGTGCAGTGTTGGCCCTTGACAACCCCACCTGTGGTTCAACAGTACTACCATCATCTTTGGTGTCTGTATGGACACCAACATCAGATTGCCTGCCGGAGGAACCCTGACCCACCTCGCCACCTGTGGGGGAAAACAATAAATGCACTTTAAAACCTGTACAGCATTGCCTAACAGTACACACACACACACACACACACACACACACACACACACACACACACAAAAAAAAACACCTCCATAATACCTACCTGTGTATGGATTTACAGACAGTCCGAAATATATGTCGATGTGGTACCCCATCCTGCATCACACTTGTTAACATACAGACATTGATACCACTCATTAACATATCAATCCTCTAAATGCCTACACAAGCGGTCACAACACAAAGCCTGTTGCTAATTTACCTGCCTGACCTGTGGTTTTACATGGCCTCACTGCTGTCATTTGGCATGCACCCTCTGTATGTCCGGACATCATGAGCATGGCCCCTATATGTGTGGGCTACTATGTTCTATCCATAATATCATCATGCACTGGTGTGTCATGTGTCTGTAATGCTCAGTACATGCCAGATATGCTGCTCCTTCAGCCTGTCGTGTGACAACTGTCGTATTTGGATACACTCCCTGGTGTTGACTAGTACTTCCCCAATGCATCTGTAGTGCTGCATACGTGGGTTGTAGGTGACCTGTTGCATGAATGTGATATTAAGGGTGGACCTGGTGTCTACCTTCCCACTGGATGCCTGCTCCATGCTAAAGACCATATTATACTATCAGCTGTCTTGTGATTACACACATGACAGGTATTCCTGGTGTGTAATGTGGCAGTCCATGTACATGTACTGCATGATCCCAGAGGGAGGTACTGCTGTATGAACACCCAACAGTGACACATGTGCATACATGGCCAGCCAGACAAACACACACACATGCACACAAGCATCCTACATGCATCAACCTCTCTCCACTTCACCAGAATGGCCCTACGAGTGACCCTGCAGACAAACTGACTACCCACCAGGATGCACACACACTTACAGGTGAGGTTGCACAATGAAAGTACACAGTCCTCTTGTTACCCCTCTGTCAACATCAATAACATATGGTACCCGACAGCATGCAGTACAGCTATAGTCAATCCATACTGACAACAGTAAACATGTGTGTGATGCATGTGCTGTGTCACTAGGTGAATCCCCTTCCCCTGGATACCACTGTGCCCATGAACACGGTATTTCTATGCACCTGTTCTGCACCCTGCCATATACTGTGCATCATACCTCACAGGTGTACGGCCCATTGCTGAATGTGTACTACTGTGTCGGTTATGTCAGATTTAATGCTCACAGACCCTATGTTTTCCAGCAACTCATACCTGGTATGATATGTGGACAGATGTCATTTGTGAATGCCTGATGTCTGATGCACAGCTCTTAGCATCAGCGGATCATGTATGACCAATCCATTACTCTTACACTGACAACCATTAGAGCATACCGTGGCTATGGGGGGGTGTACACACCTTTATTGATTTGATGCACCCATTCTTCAGCTGCCATGGGACCATATCACCATATATCTTAGCAGTACATGAGCCCGATATGTGACATATGTCCTGTACTTTCACATGCAGTGTCTACGGATTGTGTTAGGTGTGCGGCTGCTGACCACGATGCATACACACCGTGTGGGCATATGTGTGCACACCCTTATCATGACGGTTTATCACACCTCTTATTGTGTGTACTACAGCAGTCGCTACTCCTGGCAGGGGTATACCAGCATGGACCATCTCATTTACCAGTGTATGTTCAGTCTGTCCTACACATGTCCCCATATTCTGCATGATTGCAAGGTCTACTCATATGCACATCCCATGGTGTTCACACACTGCCATCACTATTGCTGTGAGGGTATGGTTACAGCTGCCACAGGTTCTGAACCTGATTATGTGCAGATAGAGCCATTCTTAGCATCCTTAGGATCCCTGCTGCAGTGCACTAGTGTGTCATGCTGACACCTCCCCCTCCTTCAGCCTTTTTGCAGATGCATGACAAGTAAGCCCTACACATGTGTGTCACTTTACAGTGTCCCATACACTGAACACCACATGTTACAGCCTAGTCCCAGCTGATAATGTGGATTACTGTAATGGCTTATCCATAGTGTATCTCTGCAGCAGTTGCCGTTGTCCTACAGGTATATACACTGGTGTTGCACTGTATATGGGTGTTGTTCCAAACATGTCCCTACTGTACGCCATGTCTCGCACCATTATGTTACTCCCTGTGGACACATTCCGCAATGACATGATGTTAGTTATCATGCAGGTGTCTGCCGTACCCTTCCAATACCCCATCATGGTCACCCCTGTGACACTGTGCATTTCACAGCAACAATACATGCACATGTACAGCATGCATTCATGGTAGGTGCGTTAGATATGTGCATGGACTATACCATTGCCATTACATGTCCGGTGTGTTAGCAAGCATATATATAAACCATACCCACCAGCTACAGGGTGCTGCCTTGGTGGTATCCTGGAGGGACCTACATAAGAGGATGAGAGATGCAATGTGAATGGCCACACCTGTGGCAGTGCTACAGGGTGGGTGCAGTATTACAATACTTCAACGGTACATTGAGATATGCATGATTCAGATATGCATGATTTACCTGTGCCGATGTGGATGTATATGCAACAGTTGTCTACTGATGTGCCCTGTGTCCTTACTTGTACACTCAGCTCCTTCACACATGTTAGGGGGGATGGATGGCATGCCCCCCCCTGTGGCAAGGTGATCCCCCCAGACTGCAGCAGCATGCTGATGGGCATTGTGAAGCAGGTCAGTACAGTGATGCCGGATCTGCTCATAACTGCCGCTGTGCAGTCTGACAACATTGACCCTGTGGACTAGGTCATTCCCCAGGGTGGTCCGCTCCTGCTGGTCATGGGTGGCCCTGCCAAACAGTACAGGGTAGTGCTGGATTAAGTACGTGATCAGCACAGTATTTTAAGCTGCTGAATACGTTGGCAAACGTGCATGTGATATCTTGGCTGAAAGACATAAAGATGGAAACAGGTCTAAGCAACTCATACAGCAAGGTTACCACAGTTCTTAATACACATCTCTGTCTCCCCCCACCATATCAGCTACAACTGTACACACAACTCATTAGGCTACAGCTTACCTACCAGTGAGACAGATATTGTATTGTGTATATATATATATATATATATATATATATATATATATATATATATATATATACATATAGATGTAGACATATAAATGTATAGATGTATGCATATTTATGTATATATATATTTATATATATATATATATATATATATAAATGTGCGTGTGTGTGTGTGTATATATATATATATATATATATATATATATATATATATATATATATATATATATATATATATATATAAAATCTACATATATAGGTTCATAGGTTCATAGATTACTACTAGGCTAACAGCCCTTCTGGGCCATTTTAAGCCTAGCCAATTACCCTATGTGAGAATCAAACTCTGTACCTTGTAACTGTAACGTAAACACCTTAACCATTATGACAACCTCCCTCCTGTTATATCTGTTTAGATATTAATATATATATATACACACACACACACACACACACACACACACACACACACACACACACACACACACACATACATCTGCATGTTGGAATACATTCCCTGTACTGCTGAATGGCTGGGCTGGATGATATGTTTGTGAAAACATCAGGGTTATGTATATCTGACATGGCTTAGTGGTAAATCACTTTGGCTATGTTGTGCAGAGTCCTGGGTTCGAGCCTTGTAGAGGCTGTTTATTTTGTTGCTGGGCAGAACAAGGGCCATTGGATACAGAGTGATTAAGGCACTTTTAAGCAGTTGTAAGCGGGTTTGCGCAGAGGTAAGCACTGCTAACTTCTGGTTACAGTTTCTTATACTCAGTTAGCTTCTCAATTGCTTAAGCTGTGTAGGCATTGCTTACCCCCACACAAACAATCTTAAACCCGCTTACTGCTGCTTAAAAGTGCTTACTCCCACTTACCCCTGTGCTAATTTCTTTAAAAGAAAAGAAAAAAAGGTTGATAGGAAAGTGGTGTAAAAGGGGCACAAAGCAGGAAAGACAGTAGGGAAAATAGCCAGGGATGTGCAGGAAGGGTGTAGGGAAGGTCCATAGCTGCCCATTTCTTCTACAGCAACAGCTGTGCATATTCACTGAATTTGGAGGTAGATTTGGACACTCAAACCCCTGGGAGAGGGATGAGAACAACAATAATAAGTTGTGATGCCAATTAGACCAGATTACATCTGTCCAGTGGATATGTGTGTGAAATGGACAGCTATGTATGGGGCGAGATTTTTTGGGGGGAACAGATTGCCCTTTTTTTTTTCAGGTGAAAGTGGGATGTTGGGGAGGGATAGTAGGTATATTTGGGAAGATAGGTCGAGTAGGTTAACAGACAAGACAAACAAGACATATACAGGGGCAGTATATGACACGTGGGGGGTAAACACCTTGATGGGGAGGGGTGTTGGGAAATCGGAAGCCCATGAGCCCCCTAGTAGAAACAGTGGGACTGAGGTCCCCACCCATGGGCAGTCACCACTGCACCTTCACAGCCCTGAAGGTGGCTGTGCTGGGGGCTGAGTTGCAGAGCCAGACTGACCCTCTAGTCGCTACATGCGGCCCTTAAGCTGGATTAGCAGATCACCAAACTGCTGGTTGAGCTTGCTAAGCACCACGACCCGGACCTGGCAATGGGTGACAGGTTCCTGTCTGCGCCCGCTCTCGGGGGGGGGGCCTGCCCCATCCCCTGAGGCAGTTTCACCTGAAGGTGGTGCAGGACCAACAGAAGAGGAGGTCCCGGGTTGGGCCGCAGACATGCTGGTGCATGGTGCCATGGCCAGCTAAGGTGAGACAGGTAGATCCGCTTGGACCGGCTTTCCCAAACATGCTATAGTGTTTAGATTTTATCATCATATGTGGGTTAGTAATAGTCAACACATTCCAGGGTTAGGTATAACAGCATGCATAGATATTCCCATTAACCCAGACACCAGATATGGAACAGTTGCATAGCAAACAGAACACATGCATATATGGGACCACAGTGCTAATAAGAACAGCATGCAGGTACATTGATGGCACCATGCCACTAATGTTGGAATAATTCAATATAGCACATGCATGGAAACAAATATTAATATTTATCAACCAGTAGGACATAATCAGAACATTGGAGTCATTACATACCTGTTGAGCTGGGTATGTAGTTTATTTTTGGAGATAAGATGGGGGGGAGAAAGATGTCAATTAACAACTAGCATATTCCTGTAGTCCACAGTACTTTCCTAGTCAGTGCTGTTATCTGTACCTTATGAGTATTACTACCCTACCCTGTAGCCTTAGTTTGGACAGTGATTTGGCTGTGGTCATCGTTATACATTTATATATATTTTTATTTATTTATTTTACATTTGTTGACCGGGATAGTCAATCTGGGTGTGAGCCCATTTTCAGCGGAGGCCCGGGGAGAAAAGCTCCAATAAAACAATAACAACATTGACAGGTACAGTGTCGGTTTTACATAGAATTTAACAGAAATATTGAGAGACAATAAAGAAAGTACAATATACAAAGGTTAACGTTATTAAAATATAGTGTATATATAAATATATATATATATATATATATATATATATATATATATATATATATATATATATATATATATATATATATATATATTTTTTTTTTTTTTTTTGAGGGCAGGGGTCCATCTTTAGTTGATCATTTGAGTATACTTTAATATGTTTACATATGTATACCCTTACCAAAAAAAAAAAAGAAATTATCAAATTATACTCTTATTGTAGGTAGCTGATAGGTGGTGTTAACAAGTGGGAGTGAAGTATACACGGAGACTATAAAATTCAGGAGATGAAATTTGATGTGGGCTTATGTGGTAAGCAACATAAACTGGTTTTACCTGCAGTATACACCTCTTGCCTGGTATACCTGTGGAGGGAATGTTTGTTAACTCTGTTTCTACACATACTCCCAAATTCTGGGTTGATGTTGTGCACATATCTATCCAACTCTTTCTGCACAGACTCTGGCCATGTGTTGACCACATGCAGGTGTACCGGGACATATCTAGACTATTGCCCTCTTCAAACTTTAGTGATTTGACACACACAGATACATGCTTTCCTACACAATTATATTATGTAGCACAGTGTGGGTGACAGTGATCAGTGATACTTTATTATTCAGAGAAACTGCAACACTCACAATTCCCTACAGTACCAGAGTAAACAGTACCAGTACAAGGTATCAAGGTTTTGATTCTCAGCACAGTGTTTGTATCCGAAGTACCTGTGGGAGCCATGTTTGTTCGCATTACCTGAATGTTGCCAAACAAAGTTCACATTAGTATTATGCACATACATCTTGCTCTGTTACTGTACACACTCTGGTCACAGCTTGGCAACATGGGGGTGTAGATAGGACATACTTGGCTTATTACTCTCCTAACAGTTTCAGGAGTTGCTACCGTGACAGGTTTGTTCTCATAGATGTTTGACAATCACTTGTATCCCCTGTTTGCTGGCTAAACATTTGGGATCATCCCACAGACTTCCCAGGGGACAGGGTGACAAGCAGCAGATATGGGTCCATATACTAGATATTCTGGTCTTATCTGTACAGTTGTGGGGTATGATTCTGTATGCAGCCTACTTCCACTCCCAGGATTCAGACCATGACTCTGTCTGCTTCAACTTAAACACTGTCCATCAGAGTTGTGTGTGCTACATAGATATTGCTGTTTATCGCCTACATGCGTTCTGTCTTATAATTCTCTGCATTCTGACCTTGTATTACAACACCTTTATACAGATTTCCTAGACAGTTATATTTTGTAGGACAGTGTGGGCGATAGTGATGAGTAATACCTCATTATTCAGAGCAACTTTGTCAGTCACACTGCCATACAATACCAGTGTAAACAGTACCAGTACAGGGTATCATTCTTGTATTTTTGGGCACAGTGTTGGTATCTGACAGACCTGTGGGAGAAATGTTGCCACACACAGTACCAGATTACACATTACTGTTATGCACATACATCTCACTCTGTTACTGTACACACACTGGCCACAGCTTGATAGCATGGGGGTGCAAATGAGATATACGTGGCATCTTACTCTCATAAGGTTTTGGGGAGTTGCTAGTGTGCCAGCTTTGTTCTCATAGATGTGTGTCAATCAGTTGTATTTCCTATTTGCTGTCTATACGTGTGGGATCATCTCACTGATTTCCCAGGGGGACAGGTTGACAGGCAACAGATATGGGCCACTTTACTGGACATTCTGGACATATCTGTACAGTTGTGGGGTATGATTCTGTATGCAGACTATTACCACTGCCAGATTCGAACTATGAATGTGTGTAATAAAAATACTACAGTTCACATCTCAGTTGGATGTGCTGTTCAGGTTTTGTTGTCTGCCTTTTCCCTGTTTTCTGTCTCTGTGTCTCTCAGTTGTACTAAATGGCCTGTGGGGATTACACCAGTCATATACAGGCATTCCTACACATTCTATTTATCGTGCACGGTGTGGGTAACAGTGCTTAATACAACAGTACTATTACGTGATTGCAAATCTACATTACCATATGATACCAGAGTATACACATGCAGTCCAGCAGTTAGACCTTTATTGTCAGGCTATTATGCTTTTATTTACATGCAAACTGTGTGAGACTCTTTCTGTCATATTCTCTGTTATATTCAGTACTTGCCTTAAACAATACAGCTTTTATACAGGCAATTAATTTACTAATACTTTTAAATTTATTTCCTGTGACAGTACATGCATGAGTATTACTGACCTGCCTCGCATCACAACCTCTCCAGGTGACATCCATGGGCCTCCTGGTTCGCGGCCTGCTCAGTTGCAGCTGTGGAGGACACAAGAGGAATATTTAGCTATACCTACCCATGATATACATGAGCTGGGAGTTATTACAAACATAGTGGAGTGATGCTTACACACAGCTGGGACATCCCCTGCTATTCTAGCCTCTTGTATCCACTGCTCCAAGAGGTTCCCTTACACTGCTTCAGATCAACATAGTGATGCCTGACCTTCCCACCAGTTCAGGGTATGCCAGTGGCACTGGTGAAGTCACAGGCGAGACGGTCCCAGGCTTCCGTCTTATATTGGGAACCCCGGTACTGACCCTGCAGCAGTCTCTGCTCATGGTCTTTGACACGGAGTCCTGCCATGACTCTGGACGACTCCTGGATGCACTAGTACTGCACCCGGAAGCGCACACCTTCTCCTCTTTCTGCCATAGTGCCTGCAAGGGGAAGCTACAACCAGTTATGAAATATATTCCTGCCTGGTGGGTTTAAGTAGGGCCGATTTTCTGCTCTTTTCCATAATTGGCCGGTTTTGAAAAGGCTAGGCATTGGGCAAACCTGCTTACCTAAGGTTGGCATTGTTTAAAGGGGTATAACACTGTGCACAGTGAGTTAGCTGGCCTACACATTGCTTATACCTCCTAAGCTGGTCTGTGCAATGCTTAGCGTTGCTTACATTAGACTTGCCATTATATTTTATTTTTGGTATTGATATATTATTTATTCCATCTTATATATATGGCTGGTATCCATGATTCATGTGTACGTACACTGTATGGGGTCCTTGTGTTTTATTGGGGACTTCAACACTCTGTTACAGTTATACCTCACTTCTGGGCTTACAGCTGTACTCCAGTTCACATATATATGTTATGTAGTGGGTTATAGAACATATGTCTGTATACAGATTCCTTTCACAGGTTCAGTTTGATTTTACTATAGTGAGCACTTGTGTGGTGATACCTCATTCCTCTGTACTGCTGTGATGGCTCGGTGGTTAACTACTATGAATATAGTGTATAGGGTCCTGGGTTCAGGACCTGGAAGGCTGTTTATTTTATTGATGGGCTGAACAAGGGCCATTGGATAAAGAGTGATTAAGGCACTTTTGAGCAGTTGTAAGCAGGTTTACGTGGGTTTGCACGAGAGTAAGCAATGTTAACCTCCAGTTAAATATGTTTACAGAGAGTTAGCTTCAACATTACTTAACCTGTGTGCGCATTGCTTACCATCGTGCAAAAAAGCTTAAACCCGCTTACTAGTCCTTAAATATGATTACTACTGCTTATTGGTGCTTACACCTGCTTACTTATACTATTTACTCCTGCTTGCAATTGCACTGATTTAAACAGTAATATCTAATGGTTCTTGGGAGGTGGGGGATTTGGAAGCTGTATGGAGTTGTCATTCATTACACATTTTACCTTTCATTTGTAGCCATGATTCCTGTGTACATATACTGTATGAGGCACATGTCCTTATCTGGGGACTTTGCAACATTATGACACTGACACCTCACATATGCATTTCATGCAGTACTCCAGTTCACAATTATATGTTATTTAGTAGGTTATACAGCAAAAACATGTTCATAAACAGATTTCACATGGAAAATGGAATGTGCTACAGTGGGACTTGAACCGGGAATGCCTGCTCGTATGGGTAATGCTCTGCCCACTACATTATTGCTATACTGCTTCATTTACATATATCTTCCTTGTTATCCTCTACAGCCATTTAAGCTGCATTAACCATAGGTAAGCGATGGGCACACCCGCGCACCTACAGGTAGCTGTAATCAGTTTCTTAATAAAAAAAGAGTTTGTTCATTTTATTTGTATTTGCTATTGCTGTTGTACAAGTGGGGGAATGTTGCTGGAGATATGTGGACACCTATGAGTGCTCTCACTCATTTCTTAGGCCTTTCTGCTGTTCTTCATTGCAGGGGCATGTATATTCTGAGGGCTCTGCTCTCAGACACGCCCCCTGCACTCTTACATGGCCCATGTAAGATTAGGAGCTCAGGCAGTGTGCCTGATTAATATGAATGGCGTGTTGCCATCCTGCTCCTAAACGTCCGCTTCCGTGCAGGACTAAGCTAGTCCTGTATGGAAGAATAGTAAATCCGGGGGTCAGTCTCCACTAGAGAGCATTAAATTTTGGCAATTACAGGGATATATTGTAAGACATAAAATTATACAGTTGTTGAGAAGATGTATTTTATTGTATATTTGTATACTGGGGCAATACACTTATCTTAACTGACCTTTTGCAGGTACTGCCCATACTGTGCAAGATACAGGAATTATTTACAGTAATAGAGATATACATAAGAATATGCAATTTCTGCAGAGTCATAGCAACTGGTGAACAAGTTTGTAAAACATGCTTTGTATTGTTAGATACAGTTATAGGCAAATTAATATACCTTTCAACAAAGGGTAATATAGATGGCTGAGATTGTGTGAAGTATAGAGCTAGAGTTTGTTGTACCTTAGCAATGCATTAGTATGACAAGTGTTTTAATTAGGGAGGGGTTAAAGCACAGGGTATAGGGAAGATGTCAGCAAGTGGAAGTTTATGCCTTGATTAAGTTATGTGATTTGAGATATTATACTGACTTTCTGCCATTTTAAGGAAATGCATTTTACAGTTGAGAGTAAACTTTTGGGTGGGATGATGTGTCTGCAAGTGATATTGGTATGTATTTCTGTGTGTTTGTATCATTTCATTGAATTGTCTTTTCATTAATTCTCAAGTTCAGGGAGAACTGTAGAAGACTATAGATAATCACTGTCTGTGTAGTTTACAATCATAAGTTCATAGGAATTACAAGGAAAGGTAGTCTAGAACTCAGTTTGTACCTTGCCAATGCCCATCCTCATGCTGTACCCCCATCACTAGAAGTTTGTGTTTGTGTGCCAACAGAAATTCACTGTATGTATTTTTTTCTCTTTCCACTGTGGTTTTACAAACATGGAATTAGTATATTTAAATAAGGAAGATGCAGGAGAAGAAGGCATCCACATTGGGGGGGGGGGGGGGGCAGGGGGCTTCCCCCTGCAGAAAAAACTTTTGAAGGAGTATGTGCTGTATATGAAATTTTCTTTGAAATGTGATTCAGTGAAATGCATTTTCAATTAAATGTTTTCAAAGATTTTTTAGTGATTTGTATGTTAAAAAAACATATATAATTAGATATGAATGGACTTCTTTTGTTGTGTGTGTGTATGCATGGTCAGCAACCATTAGTCTACTTCATATTGTTGAGTAAGCAGATGGTTAACAGATGTGCAAGACTGCACAATTCCCAGGGTTAGGGAATATGCCCTTAGCCTGTGTTTATGTAAACTTGGCAAGGGGGTTGGGAGGTGCAGGGTAGCTTACCCCCACCCCCTTCAAGAAACAATGTCGATCTTTCTTAAGAAGACATTTTTTGCACACTGGTGTGTCAAAGTCAGCATTTTTGGCATTTTGAAGTCAGTGTTTTGCCAGTCGAGAATGGGTGTACTCGATTATATGTAGAACAACCCTATCAAACACAGGTATATACGTATAAGTATATAATATATATATATGTGTATATATATATATATATATATATATATATATATATATATATATATATATTCACGCACACACATATTTATAAAAACACACACACACACACACACACACACACACACACACACACACACACACACACACACATTAAAGTAAAGGTAGAGAGGAATGATGAATCAGTTTCTGCTACTCTTGTACCTCCAAACATCCTTCTTGGTGTGGGAGCTTAAGATAATGATGGTTCCCACTGTAAAGAATAGAGCACTTTTGCCTATCTCTTGGAAGGTACATAAATGGTTTGATAGCTTGCACAGTGTTGAGGCTTGGCTTATTCCTTTTCTAAAGTCAGCTTTAGAAATGGCAATTTTGCTGTCCAGCAAGACTGTGACTGTAGTGCTTATGCCTCTAAAGTGACAGACCACACTTTATTTTATATGTTTATTTATTTATTCATTTTTATAATGTGATAACCAGGTATGGGAGCTGGTCTGCTGACCCTTTTCAGTCACAACTTGGACGCAAACATTCAGAAGTGTTATCACATTAATGATTATAAAATAATAGTATGGCAGAATTAATAAATAATGCCAAAACATTAATACAAAGCATGAAAACCTACCTGCATATTTTAAAGTATTTACATAAGACAGTTCTATTATCAACAAGTTATTTATGTTTACATAAGGTGGTTGCATTTGCAACAAGACAGTTGCTAACAATTTACAAGAAGTTAGGTAATCAGTATATAGCAAAATTGTATTGTAGCCATTAGCCAATGTCAAGCAACAGGTCCAGTTAGATTCTTTCTGTATGTAGAGGGTTGCCACCTTTCATTGTGGCTGAAACCAGACCAAGACTACACTCCTCATACCTCCCCTAATGCTGCCAATGTCCTCCTCTCCATGCCTACTTTATCCCGTTTTGTGATGTCATAGTTATGCCAGAGGGAGGAGGAATGTCCTCTTTTCCTGGTTTGCAATGCTTTTTTTTTACTGAAAAGCATAGTAAATCTGCTGATTTAGCAAACAGTGATATTCTGTTTGATTTTTAAACAAAAAGAGTTTGTACTGTGTTTTCCAGACTACCAGATAATCAGTTTGATTTCTGGATACTCAAGAACAAAAACAGATAGGTGGCAACCCTATTTATGTAGGGATTGTTAAGTTGTTTTTTTAAAAGATACTTTTTCAGAATTTCTTATGTCTTTGGGTAAGGAATTCTACATAGCTGTTATGATTCTAGAAAAGGTGTTTTGAATCTAAGTTGGGCAAGTGTGATTGAGGCATCTTGGCCACTTCTAAGGGAGTAGTTTAGTTCCTTGACTTGGAATATGCTTTTAAGTGGGGAGCAGTAGCTTTGTGTTAGTATTTTAAAGATTGAGTAATTATTAAGAAAGTTGCTCTTTATGTCTCAATGGGTCTTTTCATATAGGTAGCAATGGAGACAGCGTCTATCTGTGAGCAGTACAAGTCAGAGTATTCTATTTTTTGCTACCTGGATTTTTTGGGGCATTATGAGCAGATTGGAGGTGATTAGTGGAAGGGCGTATTCTATTTTCGAGATCAAGACATTTATAGTTATTACCATAAGTGCAATTGCGGAAAGAAGGTGCGAGTGTCTATAACATGGCTTTCAACTGATTGATTACTTTAGAGTTAATGTTGTTCAGAGTTACACTAAGGTATTTTTCTTACAAAGCAAAAACAGGAGAAGGGCAAAGGAAAACTAACACACTAGAATGCCTGTATTCGAATAGAAGCCATCATAACACCAAAATATAGAGTTTAGCGCTTTTGTTCTTCTTGAATGGTTAAAGAAGGAAAGCACTAAAGCCTACCCTGTATTTTGTTGTGTTGGCTTCCATTTCAATATGGGCGTTCTAATAAGGTATTTATGTTGTATATCATGCGGTTTGGTTTCCTTTTTGAATCTTGTTAATGTTAAATGTGGTAAAGATGATACTTTTTTTGATGTTGCAAACAACATAACATTTGTTTTATTACTGTTAATTAATGGTATGTTTGTGTCGAGCCAGTTACATAATTTAGTGACTTTTGATTGCATAGCTGTTTGATGGCATTTGTGTGATTTTCCAGCTTCGAGTAGAAGGATTACATCTGCATATGTAACTGATTTGTGGATGTGTAGATCTAGAGTTATAACATTAATGACAAATGAGATTAAAAGAGGCTCTAAGATGACGCCGTGTGGGAACTCTGGTGTTGAGAACACACTTTTCAGAGTGTTGGTTATAATATTATGGCGTGTGTAGGTAGTTTCTACACCAACTTAATGTGTTTTCACCAAAATTAAGTTTATGTCATTTTTTTAAGTATAAGACTAAGGTTCAGAATTTCAAAGGCATGAATTGTGTATACAAAAATACCAGAGGTAATGACTCGATTATTAATATTGGTATAAATGGCATTGGTTGATGATAATAAGGCTGAGTATTGAAAGAGTTCCTTGAACCAAGTAGTTTGTCACAGAGTAGTCTATTGAATAATGCTTGCACTAAGTGTTCAGTAAGTGTACACCATTCTTAGTGAACAGACAGCACAAGCATGACTCACACCTTCTTCCTCCTAATTTTAGTTTTCCTACTGATATTCTTGCAGCTTTAAATATTGACAGGGATTCATAAAGGTTACCACAAAGTGTAGAGTAAATGTACACTTAGTGTAATCTTTCTGAGTGACTAGAAGGCACAAAGAAATTGTGGTAGGTATGTTCTTGAATACATATTGTGTACACTTAGTGTAGGCTTTATTGAATCTGGCCCCATAACTCTCTATATGTTTGAACAGTTGCTGATGTAATAAAATTTCATATATTTTGGTAAGGGAGCAGTGATTACAAATAGGGCTGTAGTCTTTAAAATTACATTGGGTTGAACTTTAGACAAAGAAAAATTAACTGCTTGTTTAAATAATGACGGGACTATGCCTGTTGCAAGTGAAAGGTTAAAGATGTGTGTAAAACATCTTGTGAATTTTCCTGCTGATAGTTTTAGGAAAGTTGGGTACAATAAGCAGAATTTGACTGAGGAAGAATTAAGTTTGTAGGGATTTGGTTTCTTTATGCATGCTTAAGAGAACTGTAAGTTTTCCCTAAACATTTTGGTTTGGCTGTTAATGCATTTCCTTAGTTGTAAGTGTAATACTTCTTCTCTGTTATGTCCTATCCTGATAGATTTTCTTAGTGAGAAGGTAAGATTTAATTGGATGGGTCCAGTTTCCACGTTTTCCATGCATTGTCCCTTTCCTTGGCTTGGAATTACTGGTTATGTAGGAACACTTTTCTGCCCTCTAAGCCATCTTTTTCTCTTGGGGAAGGGTGTTTCCTGTATGTTAGAGAGGTTATTTTGAAGCAAGAGAAGGCTAGACTTGAATGTGTTTGGCTGTAAAGAGGGCTCCAGTCAATATTGTTCAGATAGTCAGGTAGCATAGCATTTTGTTTTGGGGAATGGTCTTCCTGAAATTATAGCTGGAAGGGGTCTTTTCATTTTTTTTAAATTTATTTTTATTAGTTTGAAAATTTACAACCCCCCCCTCCCCATCAAGATGCAATATTACCTATCTGTACAATCTTACACAACATACACTCTAAAGGGATGAAAACTATAGAAAAGCAGGAGTACACTAAAAAAGTTAGTTAAGATTCTTCAACAATAGCCGTACAAAAATGGATACTAATTTCAAAACTAACAATCACTATTCATATAAAAATTATAAACTATCCAAGAAGTTTCAGCCCGATATAGTAATGAAACTTAAACAAGTATCAACTGAGCTACCAGAAAAAAATAAAAAATTTATCTTGAATTTGGTAGTATTTTCTGAACTTGTCCCATATCTTCACCACCTTGTGTTTTCTTTCTCTAACTTCTTGGGCAGCTAAAATAAGATGGTGTGTTCTAATATTATTATTATTATTACTATCTCTAAGACTCCGTCCTGGAGCCAGTTTCTAATTTTTATGCAATGCAGATACAAATTCACCCCCCTAACATTAACACGTTTGTCTTTTTCTGTCCATCCCATATCCCACCCCCCAATACCCAGCAAACAGAATTTCCATGTGGAAGAATTCTCTTTCTAAAAATCAATTTCCATTCCATCATTCAAGTATCTCACAGCATTCTTACAGAATGGCATTCCAAAACATATGTACAATTCCTGTATTGTGTGCCACACCTCCAGCATTTATGTCTGTCCTCTTCACGTTACTAAATATTTACCTTGGAGTTGTGTGCCATGTATGGATGCTACATATATAGTGATCCCAAACTCTGGGAATACTCTTAAGCTTACTCAGTCTGGACAAATCTTTTTGCCATTTAGCGTCGGTAAATTTTACACCCTATTATTGGTGCCATCTTGCTTTCATCCTATCCATCTCCTTCCCATATTTATACCTATTAAGAAGACTGTGTAGTCTATCATTTTTCAGAGTATTGCTTACTGCAAAAATGTATCTAGGTAAATAGAGTGTCCGGTTCTCCTTTTTCTGACCCCCCCAAAGAAGACAGCTTTTTAACTTATTCCTTTACCACTTTTTTAATTTGCTCAACATGTAGCCATGTTCCACCTGCAAACAATACTGATCTTGAAAGACGGACCAATCCATGCATGTTACACTCCCTTCTCTATCCATTTGTCTGAAACACATCTCCTGTCCTTGCAATGCCCCTTGCTGACCATTTCTTCTAATAAACTAGAGCATCATGGTTTGTACGCCACCTATTGATCCAGTGCAACTCTCTCTATAAGCAACAAACCTGTGAAAGCCTCTGATGAGCCCTCTAAGCTCCTTAACAGACTTCTCCCCTTTAGAAACCTCTATTTCTTCTGGTGGATGAAAGACCCGTGATCCACTAATAAAAAACACTACTACTAAAACATACAGTGCAAAGTCTGGCATACCATAACCCCTCCCCACAATTCCTAGATAAGTGCCCTCTCTCTCTCTCTCTTTGGCCTCCCTTCCCATACATAATTGATACAAAAGTGTTTGAATTTTGCTGATACATTTAAGATCCTTCTTATCCAGGGGTATATGCCTACATACATGTAAACTCCTAGGCAAAATTATCATTTTAATTAGATTTATTCTATCCACCATTGTGAATATTTTATTTGTCCACTTTGACAACAGACCAGAAATCTGAGCATATAGCTTTTTGTAATTTATATAGATTAAATCCGCCTCCTTTTTGTCTATCTTCAAGCTGAAATAGTTGGACTCTAACTTTATAGTTATTTATTGCTCACTAATAGGTTGCAAAATTTCACATCCCTAATCTGATATACATTGCTCCAGTTGCTTTCTAATCCTGAATCAATCCTGAAGCTTTCAAACATTTCAGTCATCTCAGGTAAAATTGCATCCAGCATACCAGTAGCAAGCATGCAGTCATCTAAGAACATTTGACACAGTTTCTACTCACACCTAATATCAGATATTAGGTGCTGAACCCATTTGACCAAGATTTCCATAGCAAGTATAAATGACAGTGGGTAATAAAGGGCAGTGCTCCTGGGGTTTCACTAAAAATGAAAAACCTCTCCAGTTAAATGCCAATTAGTTACTAATTGAGCTTTGGCATCTTTTTTAAGTGCCAATACCAAGTTTAAAAAGTTTGTGCCAAACCTCGCTGGACTTAGAACTGTAAACAAAAAAGACCATTTCACTGACTGAAAGGCTTTCTTGATGTCAAATAAAACAACCCCAGCTCAATCCCATCTCTGAGTCTCTACCTGCTGCAAAATGTCTCTTAACATCCACCAGTTCATTTACATAGCATCAACTTTAGCAAAACCCCTTAGCACATTCTTAACAAATCCTGGTATGTATTTTTGAAGTCTTTTAGCCAATATCTTAGCTGATATTATGGCATCAGCGTTGTTTAACAAAATAGGTCTGTAGTTCTCTGGAAAACACTTGCCTTGTCCCAGTTTAGGAAGAAGAGCTGTTTGTATTGTGGAAAAAGACTTGGGTAACATCACTCTTTCTGCTCCTTTATTAAATACCAGAACCAAGTGATGGATCAGCTCAGTCATGTATATTTTATACAATTTCTCTGTGAAGCCATCACTGGTGACTTTCTCAATTTTAAATAATTCACAGGTGTATAGGTGTGTATTAGGTTAATGACTACTAGGGCCTTTTTATGTCTAGCCATGCATTCCTTTGACAAGTTCTGGTACCCTTGATAAGAGTAAGCAGGAGCTTTGGAGATGAAACAAACAGTTGTGTATAGCCTCCGAAACTTCTCCTCTTTTAATATATCTATTCAAATCCATTTTAGCCTCCACTGAAAGCAGGGCCCCTTCCAGGCAAAATCAGTGGGCTGGGTATTCCCCATGCTACCTGTTGTCTTATTCAGGAATATAATGGTAAAAAATCAACAAAAAATATATTCCTTCCCTTTCATAATGCTCTAACTCACTTCTATCTACTGACAAGACTATAACATTACTGCTCTGCCATTTTTTAATCCCCATTGCTAGCCTTTGACATATTTCCTCGGCATTGCCAAAAATTCTGTTTGCACTTTTCCGCTATCATAGCTGCTTTCTCCATATTCGGTACTATTATTATATAATATTTGTCCTCTCCGTGCTCCTGTGACATAATTTGCCAGCAACAAGACCATCTAATTCCTTCTGAATGCCTTTTAAGTCTTCTTCCCATCTATCCAGCTGATTGCACTATTCTCTTAGACAAAATCCCTCCTTTCTCAAAAAATGTCCCCTAAAGGCACATCTCAAAGCCTCCCACCAAACCCATGCTGGTAGTTTATGAGAGTCTTGAACTTTATTGCATTCCATAATATTATTAATCATCCTCAGAAATTTCTCCTTTCTCTTTTCATAGAACCATTAACAGAGTTTTTCCCTTAGCTTTCCTTGAAGATCTCCATCTTGTGGAGTACAAGTGGTGAAACAGACATAAGCATGATCAGATAAACACCTTTCACCTATCCAGATCTCTTCCACTTGTAACAAACCCTTAAATCTCATCAAAAATCTTTCTAGCCTATTTACTTGTCTTTCCTCATTTCTAGAAAATGTGTACTCCTTAACTCCCGGAAGCCTCTATCTCCAAACATCAACTCAGTTTTCTTCTATCTGCCACATTTGAAATACCTCCTTGGGCCCTCATATTGGCTGTCTTTATATCCAAACTTTCTATCACTTTCCCAGTAAAGAACCACATTAAAATCTCCTCTGATAACTTCCCTTTCATATTGCGGTAAAATCAAACTCTATTGATCATAGCAATTTGTAACAAAAATCTGGAGAATCAGTAGTCCAGCCATTACACCAATCAGCACCCACCTTCCTTCAGAATATTCCGTTGAAGTTAACACAGAAACATTTAAACCCTGTATAACCATAACTACTACTACTACTCATTTTTGAACCCCTCTGGTGGTACTACCCCCCCATTTATTGATTTCCCCCTGTTTCAACTTAATGTCCGTTTTGTGTCTTCACAATTTAGATCTGATTTTCTTTCTTTTGTATGGATAACAAATACCTCACACATTCCATGTTACAATATTAACTTTTTTTATAATCCCTTTAGCACCCCTTCCCCAAAAATAACTCCCTGCCCTGCACTCTGCTGGATCTGGCAAGACCCTTTGAGCCATGTTGTATATACGCCAACTTTCCAGAGTCAGTATAATGCTAGGAGCCACTGCTGTTTCTATAGCTGGCAGAGTATATTGCCTGCACTGGCATTACAGTAAAGAAAAAATATACAAGAATTTTATGTAGATGGACATTTCAATCAAGCTTTTTAGAAAGAAACATGGCATGACTCAAATTTATCTTTTAAGTTATGTCAAAACCCAGTCCCAAGAGGTTTTCCTTAGTAACCTAAGGAAACACTTAGACAGTATATTATTAACCTGAGAAATGCTTAACAGACCGCACATTATTAAGAGCCTTACAATGGAATGATTAAGAATATCTTAACACACTACTTATGACCAGAAAACAGTTTTCAAATAACATTTGCATCAAAACAGGAGTACATGCTGAACCACCTGTTGAAATAGATAGTCCAGATACCACAGATTTCAGTCCTTAAAGGACTCCATAAGCCTTTTATTTAGATTTAGCTAACCAGCTTTTAACTGTCTTACATTTAGATTATTAGTCAGTGAGCAGCTGTCTTTTGACATCCTTTTACCTGCTCAGGTGCCATTTCATCGGCTAACTCACCATTATCAGCCCATGACTGTTTTTCACCACATAAGAAATCTGCCAGCCCTCAAGTCTGGTGATTCTGGTTGATCCCCTGTAGCTCCCTTCACAACTTTATCTTCAGCCGCATTTGTCTCTTTAGATTATGGCTGCTCATCACTTACTTGCTCTGCTACATGTGTAACTATCT
Source organism: Protopterus annectens (assembly GCF_019279795.1). NCBI lineage: Eukaryota > Metazoa > Chordata > Ceratodontiformes > Protopteridae > Protopterus > Protopterus annectens. The sequence goes on from NC_056726.1 coordinate 1,759,607,590, forward strand.
CCCGTTGATTCATAAGATTGTCTCCTGTAACACTAAACTCTCTTATTTTGTTACTAATGGATAACTCATCGAGCTCTGCTTAGTCATTACTTGGTTTTCTTCATCTCTTCTGATTGGCTTGCCATGCCATTTCCTGTGGGAGAGATGAAACATACACTTGGTACTGCAGTTTTTGTGATACTTCTGTCTTTCTGTTGTACCTGTCATTGAATCAGAGGCCTGTAAATATCGAATGTATTGTTGTTCCTCCCAATGACTACAGCACCACTGCCTTCAATCATCTGTTGCAATCATTAGATCATCAGGATAAGAGACCTACAAAATCAAGGCCATATTCTTTCGCTTTTTCTTAAGTTCCAAATATGACAATTTCTTGTAAATAAATCCTTAGAAAAGTCCTTAAAAATCGTATATGATCACCCAATCAACACGAACCCTTGAAGTAATAAGGAGTCATTTAATATCCACTCTTTTGTTGCGTAAGAATTTTTTTTTCCAAAAAATCTTTATTAAATTTTTGTATACAATACGAAGACCATAGTAAAGACAATTGTCAACTTTGATAGTGTCAACAATAAGCAATATTGTCAATAACAAACAAACAAATATGTATTCACTAAAAACCATATACAAAAGTGCTAAATGCCAAACTAAGTAGTCTAAGCAGATGGTTTATATGAAATGAGTAAGAATGTAATTTGACAACTGTCTGTTGTGGCTTATGATGCAGTGAACTTTTGTCCACCCTGTGTATGTGGTGTACCTCCTAATCTATATCTGTGGGAGCAATTACAGCAGACAAGATATTTATTGTAAAAGTATGATAAAAGTTCCTTACCTTCCACAGATTCTAGAATACTTGACATTCTTTTATTATCATGCTGCTGTTTTCCAGATTGTCTACCTTCATGCATAAAAAGGAAATCTCCAACTTACATTGCAAAATCTTAACCTGTTGATTTAATGTATCCGGCATTTCTCTTAACTTTAGAAGCTCCAGCTGTATCGTTGTATTTTCCTGTTGATGATGAATGCATCCTTGCAAGCCTTTGATTTCAATTGATACTACTTGCAGTATGTCAAGCATTTGGGTCATGAGCTGCTTTTTGGAAGATGGTTTGCTGACTACCTCACTCCCTTCATTGTTTGCATCTTGCTCAGCCTGTGTTGCAGCCCTCTTTTCATTCCTTCTTTGTAAGGCTTGGTTAAATTTTATAAAAACTTGCCAGCACCAAAAGAGCTAAAAAAAAATCACGCTGCCATGTTGTACTGCTGCTCCCCACCCCCATGAGTTTTTCAATACTGAATGACCATTCTGATAGTATAGGTCACTGATGTGAATTATGTAGGATTCTCAAGATCTGCATTTGCCTTTGGAGAAAACTTCTAAAGTGAGTTATTTTTTCTTTTCAACTCATCCTCCTTGTGAAAATCAGAAAGAAAAGAAAATCATGCTGTCTGTAATGTAATTTTCCATTTTTGATTTGTCAGGTGACGGTGCCTGTATAGTAACTAATATAATTTGTAGGGCTTTGGTTGCAAAACTTTATAAGCTTCTTCTGTTTTTGCTGCTGCTATGTGGAGGTCTTGTGAATTGGGTTTTCTTCCTAAAAAAACTCTAGTCACATTGTCTGCTCAGTGGTCCCATTCTGCAATTCTGCTGCCTTATTTTCCCATGTCACATGGTTACTACAGGCTTCATTGTTATCTTAGGCAGTAGAATTATTTTTTTTTTCATTCAGGTGCCCATACATTAGAGGGGGGATTTTTTTTTAACTTTCATGGTGACCACTGTTCATTTTCATGTAGACCTATGCAACTTTGATACACTAAAGAGCAAATTCAATAAACCCTACACGGTCTGCTAAGACACAGTAGCACACTGTTTTGTATTCAGTAAGCGGTTATACACAGTGAACGCCATGGCATACTAATTACAGCATAAGCAGCTGAACTGTATGCTATTCAAACAATCCAAGATGGAGGAGCTATTCAACAAGCTATAAAGCAACTGTGTAGACTCTGCTGGTTTTCCCTGTGAATTCCAAAACTTATTGGAACACAGCCACAGAATGGAGTCTACACAGAAAGAATGTTAGGGGCTGCTGTTGTTTTAATTCATGTGTATTTGCAACAGGCTGAAGTCTATGCTCCTGCTGCTGCTAGCTAATAGACCTCCACCCAAGAAGGAGAAGAGTTTTCAGATCCCGTTTAACTTATCCAAGTCTGCATGAGATGGAAATTGTACAGCACTACAGGGTGGATAGAGACACACTACAGGAGCTCTGCAACCTCTGTCATCCTCAACTCAGATCCAGGGCAAATTGACAGAAACCAATACCAGTAGAGACAAAGGTATGTATAGCCCTTAGTATTTTAGCTACAGAAACCTTTCAAAGACCAACAGGGGACATGCTGGGGGTGTCACAGGCATCAGCATCCATGATCATCCATCAGTTCCTGAATGCTGTGCTCCAACATGTCAGTGACTACATATATTTTCCTTGTACTCCTAAGGACAGGGCCACAAATATGCAGGAGTTCTACCCTGTTGCACACTACCATGAAGTACTGGGTGCCATAGATTGTACAGGTATAGAAATGAAGGCACCATCTGGAGAACAGGGAAGGGTCTACTTAAACAGAAAGGACTTCCACTCCATTAACTGCCAAGTAGTGTGTATTGCTAAGCGAATCATCTTGAATGTGTGTGTTGGCAACCCAGGCAGTTACCATGACTGACATATCTGGCACGCCTCCCAACTGTATCAGATGTTCACTAGGGGTGATATTAGCGTCATTTACTAGGGGATGCAAGTTATGCACTGGAACCATGGCTGATGATGTCCATCAGAAATGCACACACACCCACTAAAGAACATCATACTGAGGCACACGCTCAAACCAGAAATATTATAGAGTGTGCGTTTGGGCTGCTGAAGTCATGGTTCCGGCATCTAGATACATCTGGGGGAGCCCTGCAGTACAATCCATGGACATGTACTGAAATATTCACACTATGTGCCATGCTACACAACATCATCCCGAGAAAGTAGCTTCAGCAGGATCAACAAGGGAAGGGGCACACATCCCACCACCATTGGCAAGGTCACCACAGCCACATGCAGGTGAAGAGTCAAAGGGGGAACTAGCAGCTGCAGTGGGTGTAGGCAGATGTAGGTGTGTTCAATATGCCCTCGCATTGGATAAAAGGCAATGCATAGCATACTCATTCACCTCCCAAGGGCCTAAAACCTTCATCATACGCATGTACATACAGTAACATTGATGGCAGTCAACACTCACAACCTTTACCTACTCATGTAATGGCTGTGTACTCCTAGCATCAGACAGACTCAGCCCTGAACTAAAACTGTAGCAACTGCTGGATTTACAAGGTAAGTGTTGAACCTGGAGTATTAAACAAAACTGTGTAATAATAAAAATGAATGTCATATCCTTGCATACTGTTACTTGGTAATATAAGTAAGTAAAAGGTGGATGATTTGTACAGCAATGACTGTAACATTTAAGCTGCGATAGTGTAGTGGTTAGAGTCCTGGTTTTATATGTAGGTGTTCATGGTTCGAGTATCAAGACAGGCTCTGTAGTTATGTGAAGAATCTCCACGGCAATACCCAGATTTGCTCTGAGCTACTGCACAATGGTACCTCATATACCAAGCCAACAGATATTGCCAATCTACTGGCCAACAGATTCAGTGCCAGCTTTACCCCTCTCTCCCCCCTAAGGGACCAGTCACAATACCAGTAGATTGCCAGGTACCCAGTATTACTACTGCACAGGTTAAAACAGCACTGTCCAAGGCCAAGAATACAGCTTCTATGGGACCTGACAATATCCCTGGCTGTGTTCTACATGAACTACGGCATGAACTGGCACCTCACCTGTGTGCCCTGTTCAATCACAGCCTCACCTCAGGCTTTGTCCCTACCAAATGGCACACTGCTACAGTCATCCCTCTCCACAAAGGAGGAGTGACTACTGACCCTGGGAACTATCACCCCATTAGCCTGACGAGTCTGATATGCAAAGCTATGGAATGCATCATCATGGGCCTAATAAACAACAATATAGGGAATCTCCAAACTCTGGATCCCACACAGTTTGGTTTTGTGAAGGGTAGATCATGCCTGCTCAACTCGGTCAACTTCTTTGAGTCAGTCACCAGAGCTGTGGATGAAGGCAAGGTGGTTCATACAGCTTACCTTGATCTGGCCAAGGCCTTTGATACCATTCCCCACTTAGGAATCATAGAAAAATTCACTAAGCTAGGCATCAACCCCTATATCACTAGGTGGGTGCAAATTGGCTCACAGGTAGAACCCACAGTGTGAAAGTAGCTGACTCCAAGTCAGACTGCCAACCAGTCACGAGTGGAGTCCCACAGGTTTCAGTCCTGGGTCCTTTCCTGTTTGGTATCTACTTCTCCGAAGTCCAGGCCAACATGAAGGAACTCTGGCTGACAACATTCGCAGACGATTGCAAGTTGGGAGCTATTATTAACTCCCCAAGTGATTTTGACATCCTACAGAAAGGCCTCACTGAGACCAACGACTGGTGTCAGAACCATGCCCTTAAGCTCAATGCCAAAAAATGTGTCATCATCACCTTTGGGAAAAACCTGGTTCCCATGAATTACCACATTAATGGTAGTCCACTGAACACAGAAGGCGTTATAAGAGATGTGGGAACACAGGTTGACATCAGCTTCTCTTTTGACCACCACATTGGCACTGTCGTCAGAAAGTCCTTCTATGTGGCACATCTCATTACTAAGGATTTTGCATCCAAGAAGAGGTCATTCTCTCCCTCTATTCTTCCCTCATTAGGCCAGTCATAGAGTACAATGCCCCATTTGTCATGTACGTGACTAAACACCTGCAGTCAACAGGAGAGGCTGCAAAAGTACCTCACAAAGAGGATCCTAGGCCTTAAACATTTGTCCTATATGGACAGACTAAAAAAACTCCAACTATTCTCTGTCTCATATCACCTACTTACAACTCTGTTAGAAATGCTACATCTGAAGAAATCCCAATCCCACTGCACCACATGCTCCAGAGACCTCAACCTCATTACCATAATCAACAGAACATGCTGGAGGGACAGGTTCATAACCCAGAGACTGCCCATGCTATAGAAAAGACTTCACATACATGTCAAGCAGAGCACCTAACTGGCCGTCTTCAAGAGAAATCTTGATGAGTGGATGGGAAATAGAAAATTCACTCCAGGGATCACTCCAGTAGCTTTACTGGACAGAGGCACTGGGAACTAAGGTCGGGTGGCACAATGCCAGGTTAATCCTATGGGCTAGGCTTGTAAAGGCGCCAGGGCCATTAGCCTAGTACACACCTATGAACCTATGAACATGTGACAACAGAGACTTATATGAATACATATGTCCTCTATCAAGTAGTAGGCCTCGGGCATCAAAGCTTCACGCATTTATACCTATCAAAAGTACTGATGGTCACTGCATGTTCTCAGTTTGGCCTCATACTTTGTATTGACAAATCATTAAAGAGAGAAGTTAGAAATTAATGAGACAGATTTCAGTTTCAGACTTCATGACCCTCAGAAGATTCTTAAAAATACCGAACCGAAAACTGTTTTGATTCTATCGACTGTCTAACTTTGTATGACTAAAATATGTAAAAAGTCTCCCCATTGTTCAGCCATTGTCACTTTTATTTATGGCTTGGTCCAGCTTTGTTGCTGTAACAGTGGGGGAGACGTACATATTCCAAAAAAAAACCTGTAAGAAAGCAGTACTATTAGCAAAACAACATCACAAACACAGATATACTAAGCACTAAGTCAGCTATGCACCCTGAACGTCAGACATAAAGTTTATGTATTCCTGAATTTAAAAGATAGAAAACAAGGATATAGCACAATTATCATCATATGCACAGGATGTTGTTGTGGGGGAGCAGGAAGCTAACACAAAAGGTAAATGAGTGCATGTGAATAAGAAAGAGAATCAGGCAGACATTGGATAAATTAACAAATGGCCACTGAGACAGAATGACCTTTAAACTTCATGGGTGAACCATGTAAGTGTTGTTTGTGTGCCTGTATGGGCCCTCCAGGGAAATTGGTGTGTGAGTGCCTGCAAGAACACAGCCAAGTTCTGTGCTAGCTCTGTATCTTGGTGTGTCAGACAAGTGTGAGCTGTGCATGGCAGTGGTGACAGTTGACCATTGTCATACCCCACTGTGAAAACTGGTTCTGCCAGGAGTTGCACTGGCATGTCCATGCCCATGGTCAGATGCACTGCTGCTACTTTAATGTGACTAATGTCTGCTGGATGAGCTCTCCTCATGAGTGCACCCAGGATCATGACCCCATGGCCGGCTATGTCTGGGTGTGGATACTGATGGAGCTGTGGAAGTACTGCCACTATGGGAGCATGATCGGGCATGGCCGTGTCAGCTAATATCAGATGATCTGGCTGACATACACCCATGTGGATGCCTTTCCCCTCCCAGCAGACATTCCATCACAGACACAGTCTGTTCCAGTGTGTCATTCATCTGATCCACTGAATCGGCAACATGGTGGAGGTAGTCACTCATGTCAGCCTTTGCCACATCTACAACCCTAAGCACTTCTCTGGATGACCTATTGGAATGTGCCTGCACCTCCATGACAACCATAAACTTGCACTGAGTGGCACTGGAAAACACACCTGGATCAGGTGGAGGATGGACAGCAGGCCTCCTCTGACCACCGCTAGCAGCCCTCCTGTGTGGCATCTCATCCACACTTTGGTGATGCCCAGAATCATCGGGCCCTGAAGCTGCAGTAACCACTGTACCCTGATTGAGTGTCTCACCCTCCACCTGTCCAATGTCTTAGGGCTCACTGGAATGGGTTGGAATAGGCGTACTGGCTGCATCTGATGGAATTACAGGGGATGCTGAATGTCAACCTCAGTGTGAGATTCAACCTCTGCAGCCCCTGACTGTGTCTGTGTTGGGCCACCATCATCGGCAAAGTCTGCCAATACTCTGACATTAGGTGGTAAGAGTCCTGCGTCTACACTGTCAGGATCACCTGTGATAATAAACAAGGAACACAGGAAAGAAATCAATACCTACACTCCTATTGTCTAATATATGCTAACAAGCTAACAGTGGTGCCACTGTTACAGACAGTACAGTAAAACACACAACAGTCTTGACACCCACATCACACATATGGATAAAATAAATATTTCTTTGAACTGCTTATCAGTGCTGACATATGTTTGGCTTACCATATGCAGATGATTCCAGAGCTCCTATGGATTATGGTCTTGGAAGACGTTAAGGAAAAGGTAAGGTCACCATCATCACAATTAACAGTGACACAGCAGGGGTAAAACTTTTTTCCCTTTATATGTTCATTAATGATACATTTAACAAAAGCTTGGATGACAGGTCCACCCCAAGCCTATGTGTAATCAACCAGAATGTGTTGTTAACTGTATCAATCTACAACTAGTTCCCTCCAAAAAAATTATGTTAAACAGAACGTAAGTATTGCTATCAATATTTTACTATACAAGAAATATTTAACAATTGAGATAGGTAAGCCTACCTGAAAGCTCCTCCTGGGACATACTTGCCCTCCATGAAACAGTAAAACCCACATCAATCACATGCTGTTGTGCACTTTCCAGTGAGCTCTCTGGATCCCTGACAGTGGACAGAAACTCTTCATTTGGTGTCAGTGGTGGCTCTGTAGCAGGCCTCCTCCCCGGTAGCCATCCTTCTGCAGGCCAATGCAGCTGCTGTCCTCCAGACAGACGAAATCATGTCAGTGGCTCTGTGACGCACCTGATCATATGTTCTGCTCTGGCCACCTACACTGTTTACAACATCCACTATCTGCTGCCAAATTTCATTCTTGCAGACATATCCACATGTCATCTCTCAAGCAGAAAGGCACCATGTCGCCTAAATGCTTCAACAATGACTTTATTCTCAGGGTCACTGAAGGGAGGTTTGCAGGGACTGGGATGCCTGGCTGCCATAGTCCAATGTGATATAAAACACAAAAGTAGGATAATACACATAAGTATCACATAAATAAAAGTCCTGCTTAGATATAACACATAAAAGGTATTTTGTCAGTATTACACACTGGAGAAACAAAAAACAGTTAAAATATTCAAATATAAAAAAGGATTTACGTGGTTGTTAGATATTGCAGTCACACACAAAGCAAGCTTGGATCTAAAACAAGGAGAGTAACAATAGCAAAGCAAACCTCTGTACAAAAATTTTGTTTGTGCCAACACAAAAATGGACCTTGGCTCCCCCACCTACAGCACAACAGGCAAATGACACATTTTGCTAACAAACCAAAAGGAATAAAACATCAGTGAACTGCTAAAATTTCTGTCAAATAAACTGTCCCAAAAACATCTATAACACATTTACCACAGAACATTCAGTTTTAAGTAATTGCCAGTTACCTTTACCTGTGGCCAGCACTCACCAAAAGGTGTCTATTGGCTGTTCTAGAAGGCTAACACCCCAGTATCATTGACGATATAGGACATTTACATTTCACTGAAATAACAATAGAAGAGTGTAAAGAGAAAAACAGTTGTAACATTAGCACTTGTGATGAAAGTTAATAAGGCTGCGCATCTGAAAAAGTAAAAAGCCCTGACCAAAATGCCTATGCCATTAGTAAACTTTTATGAAGTGCATACAGATAAAAGTAGCATTTGCTAATTCATATATGTATATGTATGTATATATATATATATATATATATATATATATATATATATATATATGTATGTATATATATATATATATATATATATATATATATATGTGTATATATATATATATATATATATATATATATATATATATATGTGTGTGTTTGTATATATGTATATATATATATATATATATATATATATATATATATATATATATATATCAAAATCAAACAATCGAACACTCACATGAGCGAATAATCAAATCCAAAACAAATGAAGCAGAGTCCAAACTAGCCGTAAACTTTTATTATAAAACGTAAGCGCTTTCAGGTTAAAAAACCCTTCATCAGACAAACTTCACATAATCATAACAGTCTTTAAATATTAAAACATTTCTAAAAGCAACCAATTACTTTCTATACTTGACCCACCTTTTCTTTAAGGCTAGTTTTAAATGTATAGAACTATTATTTAACAGGTGGGTTGTCAGCAGCCAACTGTATGATCCATCTTAACTCTGCATACTCACTATCATTGACAATGTCCCCCCCCCCTTTTTTTTTTTTCATCTGTGCAACATGCACAACCATAAAAACAAAAGTATGATCTGGGAAGCTGGAAACATGCTGGTACAGTGCATTATGTTTATCCTTCTGTTTAATAGATGACAAATGGTGCAATATTCTTGTTTTTAACTTACAATTAGGTTTTCCAACATAAAAACTTGGACATGACTTGCAGCATGGCAAGTAAACCACATTCTCTGTATGACAATCTGCATAAAACTCAAATGTGTATTTTTTGTTTGTAACAGGATGTATAAAATAATTTAAACCATTCATATTTGAACATGCTTTGCAATGCCTACAGGGAAAAGACCCTATTCTCATGTGTGTAGAGGAAACACTGTTAGCCTTCTTATTTTTTAAACCAGGTACTATGCATATGGTTTTGCATATTGCATAGATGAAAAAAAGGGGGGGGGGCATTGTCAGTGATACAGAGTATGCAGAGTATAGTAGTAGAAATCACTATTGTGGGGGGCTGCGCCCCAGACACCCCACGCTAAATATATATTCCTACTCTGAGATCGCACTGCAGTGAGGAAATGGCAAATATTCCAATCTTCACTGTACTGCAAGCCTAAAAACTAAATATCGAATTCCTGATTTATCGCTTATGTGAGAGTTCGGTATTTTAATTTTTCGTCACTCTAAAGTAGACTATATATATATATATATATATATATATATTTTTTTTTTTTTCCTGAGTAACGTGAGCATATCCAGTATATAACTGAAAAATGCAGTCATACTTTATCAAGATTAGTAGTCTGCTGTGCAGATAAATACAAAGTAGTAGTAATCTTCTTCTGTGTTATCCACATAAACAAGTTTCCTCATCTTCCAGTTCCCTAGCTACATGGTTCCCGTATTATAGTGTAGCTTTAGGGCTGTGAGCACAGTGAATATGCAAATGAGGTGTGAACTCATTAGAATTGCTGAATTCCAAGTTATTTTCTCTGTGTAGCTGATGTAAACATAGTACAGGCAGCCCCTCAGTGTTTGTTGGTAATGCATTGCAACTGTGAATGATTACTGGTAGGGAGAATGAAAACACAACAGCAGTTCAGACTCCATTACCTCCAGTGGGTGTGTCAGCCAGGTTAGACTTACAAAGTGTAGAAGTAATTTTATCAAGATTTGAAATTTCAGTAAGCAGCATACATTTCACAGTTTCTGTTCAGTTAACTTTCAACTTCCCCTTCCTTTGTGGACAGCTGTATATTACTGACATTTAATATCCTCACACATTTTAAGCACAATGATACAAAATGTCTTATAGACTGCATGTCTCAGATTAATGGTCAGATACGAGAAGAATGAGCAACAAGCACAAAGAGATAAGACAGAAGGTGCATTTCTGCAAGCAGTAGTCGTAAATGGTTGTGTAAACACTTATTGCACTACATCTGAAATTAATACATGTACAAACAGCTCAGAAGTGTACAACTGTCATGTAGTTTGTTAATGTTGTGGGTGATGTTGCATTTGCTTGTATGCACAACGATTTTCATTCTCTGCTACAAAGCTGTTTCTGTGGCAAAGAGGGATAAGACACCCTTACTGTGTTTTGAAAGTTCATTGGAGTGAGAGTTCAAATCCAAACCCGTGTAAAAATATTTTCTGTGTACCAACATTAAGTTTTGCAGTGTTGTTTATTTCATAGATTTCTTTTCTTCCTTTCTCCTGATTTTCACTTTTCTTTTATAGCCAGTATTTGCATGATGTGTGGCTTAGCGCAATCAGGGGAAATGGAGAAACCACACCAAGTGTCATATAAAGTACTTGTTGGATGACCAGTGCATCAACTACACCTAGGAATCACTTGTGTGTGTAGCACATCTGCTAAACACGATGATTCACACAGCATGTACCATCTGTATATCAGGGTACAAGTCTCACTTTTGTCTTTTTAGGTTGACACCTAATAACACTGATCACAAAGCTAAAATAAGATAACTTTGCTTATCTCATTTGTGCAATGCTTAGAAGTGCACAAACCTGGGCTACTGGCCCATGAAGGAAGCTGACAGAACACCTGCAGACAGGATGTAGACATTATAAATGTCAAAAAGGATATAGTGCTGCATTTTTTGCTTTCCATTCACAACACCACTAAGAGATGCTGTGCAGAGGTTGTCACACTTCCCTAACACCTGCATTTCACTTGCAAGAGGAAGTAGACAGTAAACAATTTCAAAATGGATACATTGAATCAAGTGTGTGTGTTGGGCACTGGGCAGACACGGTAAGCAGTGTTGCATGGCAGTTAATACACAAAAGTTAATAATGAATAGAGAAATACCCAACTATTTAACTACTCCTGTGGCTGCAAGTGTAAATGTAGGGCTGCCATATACATTGCCCTGTGTTCTAATACAGGAAATTCCAGACATTTTCACTGTTCTTCCATTTCACATTATATTAAATATAACTTGTATAACAATTTAAGCATAATTATAAATAACAATAACTGTGCATAGCAGTGGAGATGATATGAATTGTATGTATGAGGGATAAGGCACCCTTATTGTGTTTTGAAGGTTCAGATGAATGACAGAGAGTATACTGTCTACTGTGTTTCTTTAAGTATAATTCTGCTGTCTGGATGTGGATGGCCTTCGCACTTAGTAAGACTCATACACAAATTAATGTATATACAAGGACCTTGTCAGGTCACACACATACATGATTAACACCTAGATTTCTTATCTGTATTTATAAATAATTCATGACTATGTCTGAGAATGCTTCTTTGGCAAAGATGGAAAATCACCGCTGTGCAAGAAAATATTTTCTTTCTTATGCATAGGTTCGAATCACACACTGTAAAATTCAATTTTTATCAGTGTATAAAGCCAAAGCAAATGTGTCAGGTCATGAAATTTATTCCCCCCAGTGCATGCCCACCTTATCATGAAAGGGTTCACATCTAGAACAAGAGAGGTCATTGTGCCTCTCTACTCATCACTCATCAGGTCCATAATTGAATACAATGCCCCATTTGGGATGTACCTTACCCGACACCTGCAGCAACTGCAGAGGCCCCAAAAGTACCTCACCAAGAGGCTCAAGGGACTCAAACAGATGCCCTATGCAGTTCGGCTAAAGAAACTCCAGCTCTACTCAGTTGCTTACCGCCTACTCAGAGGTTATCTATGCTTGACGTATAAAGCCATGTCCAACCCAGAATTAATGGACATGCTCCACCTCAGGAAATCCAAATCCCTTAGAGCTACACGCTCCAGGGACCTAAACCTCAGCACAGAAATAAATAGGACATGCTGGAGGAACAGATTCATATCCAAGAGGCTGCTCTCACTCTGGAACAGAATCCCAATCCATGTTAGGCAGAGCCCCTCACTGACTCTCTTCAAGAGAAATATTGATGAGTGGATGGGAGATCGTAAGTTCACCCCTGGGATCTCTGCTGTGTCCCTGATAGACAGGGGCACAGTAAACTAACCTTAAAAGGGCTATCTTCTGTGACCTACTCTACAGAGGCACAGTCAACCAATCTAAAAGGGTGGTGAAAGCCAAACACAGTGGCTAGGCTTGTAAATGCCCCAGGGCAGATAGCCTAGTATCAACCTATGAACCTATGTCTGCAAAGTTAAATCGCCTAACAGTTATAGCAGCAGATACCCTTCAAACTAATGTCAAGTGTCAGATTAACCTTCCAATTTCCAAAACCGCTTTCCTCTCTGTTTGACACTGATGCTGTCCACTTAACATTGTACAAATGTGGTTGGCATCATTGATTGGGTTTGTGCACTAACAGTAAATGCGATAACAGGAACTGGTGGAAAATCATTATTTGCTATTGCAGTGCTTTTGGGTTAGACATGTCTGATGTTAGAAGGAAGGTGCCCAATTTAGGGCACAGAGGTGGAGTGTTAAGGAGTCCAGAATCTTTATTGGACTCCTGGTAAAGCACCACAGCCAAAGGCTTTTGCAGGGGGACTATATCGGCTCCCAGTACAAGTCTGAGGCTAGCAATAGTCTGGCCAAGGCTGTGTCCAGTGAGACTGGCATCCCACACACTGGAAGACAGTGTGCCACTGTTAAAAAGGCACAAGAGATATGCACTCAATCAATGGTTGGATGAATTCTAAACTAGCAACATGCCACAGTTGTGTAAGTATGCTAATAAAGGGAATTTATAATACACAGAAAGCTAAATATAGGCAAGAGTGGTATGCATAATGCTCTTTGGCTCATTTCTCTTCTCTTCTTTCCTTTCCTTTCCTCTCCTTTCCTTTCGTTTTCGCAGCTAATTCTGAAATTGATGCAAATAGGCAGACCCATGCTGAGCATCTAGAGAAACTGAGGGAAGCAAATGGTATGTGTGCAGCACAAAAGAAGTATTATTGTAGCTTTAAAATGTAAAAAAAATGTTTTTCTTTTCTATACAGTAGTAGCAAAGTAAATATGCATATCCTAACTGTAAAGGCAAGTATGCATGCATCAGTCTGTAGCACAAACCAACTTTAGGAGTTAAGTGTAAGACTGTAGTTACACGTTGTGGGTTCAAATTACATATTTACAATGCAGCCATATGTTACCTCCCTCCATGCACTGCAACCTTGGACTCTCAGTACTTCTTCACAAATATATCAAATACACTACAGAAATAAATAACAAATGTTGTCTTATATACCACGGACATCTTTATAATGACAATGCAAATTCAGATTTTCAAATACTTGTAGTAATGTGGACACCGTTTGCATATAGTTTGTAAAGGTGTCTCTTAAATTATACCTGCACATTCAGTGCACAACCACTAAATACTACACATTGCACACTCATCTGTCTGGTAACACGCAGAACTTTAATATCTCGACAGTTGGACATGACTAGCTATCCATTTCGTGCAGGCCTCCCAACATCTTCACTCCAACATCCACTGCCGATTTCATTCACTAGAAATTGTCATGCAGCCTTGTAAAAGAGTTCTGTAGTCTGTGTATGTAGTTAGGTAGGGTTTTAATCTCACTGCAGTCAACTGAGAGTTATGTGTGTGTCTGTCTAGTCAGAAGAGCATAAGTGTGTATTCTGTAGTTACCACTCCAGTCCCATGGATTGCCAATATTTTGACAGCAGCAGCCAAGTGCTCCAGATTGTGTAGAACGCTCCGCATTTAACATCCCACTGTTCTGCTGTTCCACATTGAACAGTTCTGGCTGGGCTTTGTAATGTTTGATTGGCTCATATAACACAATTACAGCCAATCGGAATTGTCGTATAAGAGCCAATCAAGTCAGAGCTCCTAAAGTAAAGGGAGCTACTGAGGATGCAGATAGTTCAGCCAATCGTGTTCCACTACTAGTTTCCATGTCACTACAATACCTTCAAAAAATGGTATTGCAGGGCACAAAGAGTGAGCGCGATCATCGTTTTTATTTCAAAGAGGGATGTTATGGCTTTATGGTTTCTTCATCCAGACATGAGGATTCAATTGACTGTGCTGTGGATACCTCACAACTGTACAGATTTTTGTGTTATATTTTTGGTATGGTCCTCATAAAATTTTGGTTTTCTGGTAAATCACTGGAAAAGCATTGAGAATTGAAGTGAAAAAACAATGACAGGCATTTAAATTTCAGACTTCATCGCTTCAGAAAATGCATGCTAATGCAAAACCTGTTATTCTATCTGCTTTATTTTTTTTTTTTGATCCATTGTTCTCCACCATTATTTATGGCTTCATCCAGATTTCTTGTTTTAAGAGGTTGAGAGGTATGTGTGGATGGAGGACTACCAGTGGGAGGCACTGTTAGGTACTGGACAGCTACTGTAATGCATCAGGGTTCAGTGACAGTATACCAGTCCACCAAACAACCTGATGGAAAACTAAAAGGATCTACTGAAAGGGATGAGATTTGCTTTGTCACTTAAGTCGGGAGTGGGACAGTTATGGTAGTGCTATTGCTGGGCTGCAACTGCTGCTGGGAGCTGTAACTTTAAATTTTTAATTTCTTCTGGATTGTCTGTTGTTAAGGGGTATTTTCAGATGCAGCTGCTTTTTTCCCCCTAACTGCTCAGAGATAAGTGGCTCAGACAGGAGTAGAGTTTGTCTGTAAAAGTTAGTGTAAGAGTGTCTGTGTCTTTCGGCTTTTCCCGGTTTGGGGTCGCCACAGCGGAACTCCAGTCCGCTAATGATTGGTAGTGGATTTTTACACACTGGGTTACCAGCCCTGATGCACAACCTTCAACGAAGGCACGCTCCATTCACGTATGCCTCCACACAGAAGACGCTCTAGATGAGAATCGAATGGGACGTCTTGCTGTGAGGTGACAACCCTACCACAGCACCACCACCGCAGTATGGTTACTTATTTTTTATTCACTTTACTTTTTTATTTTATGTATGTATTGACCAGTCTCTTATTTTCACTCCAGTTTTACATTTGTCCCTTTTAATCCTTTCTATCTTTGCATGTTGAAGAGCTGACGATGAGTTTTGAATACTGTTTACAGATGGTATCTATAACTTGGGAAGGATTTTCAAGATTGAGATCTCCTGTAGTACTTTAGGGGGCATTCCCATTCCACTGCATAAGAGTTTATCCCTACACATTCTCCTCACATCTAGCTTGGGACTTTACTGAGGAAAGGCATGTGCATTGCATGCATAAGTTTAAAGCTACAGGCTACTTGCCTGTCACTTCTCCATCCTGTCAAGTAATATAAGCATACACTATTGAGTTTTGTAACCTCTGAACAGCTTTCCATACTATTCAGCAAGAAAAGCTGAAACCAGCAGTGGAACTGTAGGGAAATTTTTCCTCACTTTGTGACAGAAAGGAGGAAGCCTTCACTCAGTACAGGTGAGTGGTACACATATGATTCAGGGACACTCTTGAATCCTTCTATGTCTCCCTACCCAACCTTACTTTTCCTGTCTTTGAAAATAATTGGTAAAGAGAAGCATAAAAAAACATCATCAGCACTAAGGAGATTCCATATTAGCAGTCACACATGAAATCATATAGTTTAATTTATTCTATACATTCTGATGTCATCACAGAAATTTGTTGGATTTTTATCCCTTTTATTGCATACTTTTCATGCTAAAAAGTCTCATACACAAAGCTGATCCCAAATATTATCTGTTATATCGCGACATACCCTTGTGGGTAATGAAGGTTGTAATGCTTCTGTTACTGCTTCACTTGTGTTCTTGTTGGTGATATCTAGTCCTGGGGTCTAATGTAGCTGAATATCTCTGCAACATTAATCTCACGTAAGATGATATCTACCTCATTTGTTCATGTGGTATCTTTTTATCTGCAAAAATCCTAACATAACCTGGACTGTGCTGCTTTTTCTGTCTGTTACCATACTAATCATCAACCCTGACTTGGCACGCCAGTGACTTGTTTGTTTCCATGTTAAACCTGACTGTAGCACCTCACATCACCCTATGGGAGTGTCCCGTTTCCAGGAAAAAACACCTTTTGCTACCCACATTTCATACATTTGGTGGCAATACTCAGGTTTAAGTAGTCAGTCATCTCTGGGTAACTTGGACTTTTTAAATGTAAGCCTAACTCCATGTTGTTGCTTAGCTTCCAGTCTAAAATGCTCAAACCTTCTCTATGATAGGCTGTTGCCCCAGAGCAGTGAGCATACTAAGACTTTTCTTTCTAGACTGTGCCTGGTAGACACCCCAGCAATCCTAACCAGGCATTATTCTACCACTGACTGACAAACCAGTGAATGGCCACTCACTTCCACTGTTCCCTAGCTGACTCCTCTGACACTCAAGCCTATTATTTGTATGTAGACCATCAAAGTTGTATTCAGGACACCAGCCCTTTACACCACAGAATTGACTTTATGTGGACTTTAATACTTTGATATGGTTGCTGTGACTGAAACCCTTGTTTGAAGCTTGTTGTGTTCAATAACTTTGATTTTCTACAATTTGTTTAGTTCTTATTCATACTCTTTTCTTTAAGGGAAAATGTACCTCCCCTTTGAAGATCAAGGAACTAGAAGAAAAATTTGTCCCAAAGGGCAGCGTATCTGCAGGATTACATCACTTTCAGAGTTAGGTGACAACCCTGCACAATCAGATACTTCATTAAGAATGCACAAGGAATTAGCTTATAGGTTTGTAGGTTAGTACTAGGCTAACTGTCTTTGTGAGCCATTTTAAGCCTAGCCAATTATCCCCCTGTGAGATTCAAACCCTGTACCTTGTGTTTGTAAAGCAAATACCTTAACTATTAGGCCACCCTCCCAACCCCTTAAGCTTAAACAAAAAAACATGTGATCACCCACCTGGTTGGTACCAGTGCTTCCATTATGCTGGATCCTCCACCCAGGGGCACAAAGTGACACAAAGTGATTATGGGGATGTCATCCTTTGGTGAATAAAAAGGTCAGTAGATAAACAAGATGGGAGGCTTGATGGTTTGAGGGAAGAAGGAGGCCAGAGTAGTTGTCACTTTTTCTGCTGTCTGATGTAAAACAGACTTTTACATGAGTAGTTTTTTTTTTTTTTTTAATTCTTATTTCTGGCTGTGGTTTGTCTCAAGCTGTCATAGTCTTCTTCTGACTCTGTTTACCCTTGTCTGTCAGCACCGTCATCTCGTACTTATGTATTTTGCTTTGATTTATTTATTTTTTTTTTACATCGGCTGTTTTTATTGTAGATGCTTCAGTATTTTTTTGCTGCTGTTCTTATTCTCTATTTTGTTACCATCAGAATAAACCGTATTTTTTTATGTCTTTCTTCATGGTCTGTCTCATTTATTGTCACCTTCTCTTTGGCCTGTAATTTTTATATTGCTTTTGCATTCCTTTATACAATTACTTTTTCCCATACTGAAGAGATGTGTAAAATAAACCTTTTTTTTAAATGTTTGCATTTTTTTACTTCAGATATGCCAGTATACTATATAATTTACTTATACCTTTATTCTTACTTTGTTGTAATTACTATTTATGTAACCAACTGACCCTGCAAATGGTCACATTTCATCAGTGCTCTACCCCAGTCAACAAAATTAAATAAATAAGCAAATAAAATGCACTATAATTCTTTAAAGCTATAATTGTCTGCATAGGAGAGGAGCTCAGAGGTTGCCCTATGCACTACTCACCAAGTTGTCGCTATGATCTGTCGGATTGCCACACTATATTAGCAGTATTTTTTTGCCACATTAACCTCACTGACTCTCTTCAAGTGCAACCTTGATGAGTGGATGGGAAACCACAAATTTGTCCCAGGGATTCCACCTTTGTCCCTCATTGACAGAGGCGACAGGTGCTGACTGAGGTTTATTTTTGGGGATAAACTCTTGACTAGGCTTGTAAGGGCCCAGGGCCATTAGCCTAGTAACCTCCTACGATCCTATGTAGAATGTGTTAGGTAAGGATTTCAGGGTGACAAGAAGATGCTGGCCACACTTTATTGCTCCAAGGATTCCCACTGATATTTCAGGAATCCTGTGCTTACTATTTTCTTATGTCTTCCACCGTTTTAAAAAGTACTCATTATAACTCACACACACACACTACTTCCCATATCAGCTGTCTTCTGAGGCTTTTGGTATTATTTCTGTGCTGTGCATATTGGCTTTTCTTCCTTTCAATCTCACTTGCCTGAGAACAATATCTAATTTGGTCAAGTGATATTGAACTTTATCCAGGCACTTTTCTTTCTTCATTATTTTAATCTCCTACAAATGTTGTATTCATAGAAGATAAGTATTTGAGTCTAGGTAGCATTAATGTTTGAAGTATCGTAATGCTGGTATTCTACTTGTAGACAAATGAGTAGATTAGCATTCCAAGTGCATGCTATGGTTTAAAAAGAGTGAAGCACTTAACACTCCATATAAACTATACCATCTCCTTGCTACAGATCAGTTATAACAGTTTAAAAAAGAAAGAAGTTATTTTTATGTCTTGACCAAAGGACCTTTTTTTTTTGCACGTCAAGTAAAAGTTGAGGGAGGCATCAAATCGGGGGATAGCAGTGAGCACAAGGTAGCTCCACCATCTCTGATGTATTTTCTGTTGCTGTAGCATGGCTAAACCAGATTTATTTATTGTATATAACATTTGTTTACCGGGAAAGTCCGACTTGAAATAAAGCCATTTTTCAGCAGGGGCCTGGGGAGGAAGGGTCCAGATGCATGTCTTTGTGATGTGAGAGGAAACCGGAGCACCTGGAGAAAACCCAAATGAGTGCAGGGAGGACATGCAGACTCAGCACAGAAGGCACCCCAGCTGAGAATTGAACCAGAGACCCTCTTCATGTGAGGCGACAATGCTACTGCTGCACCAATACGCCATCCAGATAAGATACTTCATTTTACTCTTTCCTAATTTTCAGAAGTGAGTGTACAGGCTCTAAAATCAGTAGTGAATATTTGTCAGTCCTTAATTTTTTTTTTGTAAGCTTGCAGTAATATTTGAACTCCTTTCTTAGCACCACTATCTTGTTTTTCTATCCTTCAGGAAAATTGATAACTAAATACTGCAAGGCTTCATCACCAGTGGCACAAAGAAATACTGCAACACAGTATATCTTTTCAGAATTCTTGGCTATTCCATCAAATTTCTGTATCTAAAGCTTTCAGTTTTCTGCTAGGTTTCTATTCAGGAAGAAAACACATGGTGGTTACAATCAGAGCATTTTTCTGCTGTAAATTATACTTTTTTTTTTACTTCCAAATGCATAAACTCTGAAAACAAATATGTTTCTCCATTTCTGCAAATATATTTAACTGATTCTGCAAGTATTTCTTTATTTCTAACACTATCAGTTTGTACGGATGATTATTAAACAACTCAGTCACTATGAATAAGCTTCCAGTTTGTATTCAGACTAAACTCTCTAGCTGTATCTCGACAGGTGGCTTTCTATAGCTAGACCATAGCATTTAAAGCTGTGCAGTATAAATATTAGATGGCTATTAGAAATTGACAAGCTGCAACATTTATAAAACATCTGATTTAAAATTAGCTGTCATTTTTCAGAGCAAATGACAAAAAGCTAGACAAAATTAAATATGTATTGTTGTTAATGATTTTAGGCCTGAAAGGAATATATGCACTTATCTATGTTTATTTTTCTGTAGATTGATAGAGATAGATAATAAGGTGATATATTTTTCATTTTAACTGTTGTGATAGAAAATAGCATTAAACAGATAGTTTTGTTTTCATTAAAACCGGAGCTGGTTAAGGCTGTGAGCTGTTGTTCTTGTGATATAGGCTTTGATTCTCTCTCAAGTCCTCATTGCATACTGTGTAACCTCAGACAAATCATTTAAACACACATATTTCCCAGGTCTCCCCTGAAAAGGGACTGTGTGTTCAGTTTGCCTACCTGGTTAACAAGTTGGTATTATTATCTGTGAATTATGAGCACAATATGGCTCTCCTCCAACATTAGCAATGAAATCATAATTTTGGGTGACACCAATATCAATTGGTCATCCATTCATTCTTCCTCAAACCCACTTAATATCAACCTTTACAACTTCTCACAACTAATTAATAACATTACCCGCCCCTCAAAATCTCTTTCAAAGGGTAGCATTCTAGACTGGATTCTAGTCTCTCACCCTCATTATTTCTCCAACAGTGGTATCCTTCCAGACTCCTTTAGTGATCACCTACCTATCATCACATATCGACTACCAGCACCTTTACAGAGAACACATAATTATATTACTACCCACAACCATAAAAATTTCAACCCAATAGCTTTCTCCAACTCTCTAAAAGTAGTTGACTGGAACATTCTAAAAACTTTACCTTTAGACAATGCCGTAGCCCACTTCAACACAACCTTCTTGAACCTTCTAGACTACCATGCTCCTATAAGGACTAAAAGAATAAAACTAAAAACTAGCCCCTGGTTAACCAAAGACACACTAACAGCCATGCGACACAGAGACAAGGCCTGGACACTTTATCAGAAAAATAAAACTCCACTCACTCATAATGAATTCAAAACACTTAGAAACAAAGTAAAAAGGCTTGTCATCACCGATCGGCAAAACTGCTTTTCCATACTCCAAAACACTAACAACACAAATCCTCAAAAATTCTGGAAAGGAATCTCTTCCCTTATCAATCCTGGCAAAATAGCCAACCCCAGCCCAGACCCCAATGCTTTTGATACGGACTTGGCTACACAATTCAATTCTTTTTTCATTAATTCTATTTCCAAACTAACCTCCTCTTTCTCTGATACCACTACATCCTCAACTTCACCCTCATCCAACTCTACCTTTCCCTCCACTCCCACCACCACTCTTGCTTCCTCTCCAATACCACAACCCTCAAATACCCTACCCCCCCTTTCTCAACCTTTCTCACTTAAACCTATTCCCACATCTGCCATAAAAAAACTCCTCCAGAAACTAAAGCCATGCTCTAATGCCCCAGTCAATATTCCTTCTTACTTCCTTAGCATAGCCTACCCTATTAGTATTCTAATCAACCGCTCTATCCAAGAAAGCATGGTACCCCAAATTTGGAGAAAGGCATTTATCATACCATTGCATAAATGTGGCAATAATAACAATATTACAAACTTCCGTCCCATAGCTATTCTGTCTCCCATCTCTAAACTCCTAGAAAAATGTATCCATTTGCAGCTCCTACCTTACCTCTTAGACAATCACCTGCTGACTCCAACCCAGCATGGCTTTAGACCTAGCCATAGTACTATGACAGCCCTCCTCTCCTTCCTAGAAACTATAAATAAAGCCCGGGACTCTGGACACATTGTTTCTACCCTTCTACTAGACCTCTCAAAGGCCTTTGACACTATCTCTCATAAACTACTCCTAAATAAACTCTCCCAACTTAACTTATCTCCTTCCTCATTAAACTGGTTCTCTAGTTACTTATCTAATAGAGCTCAAGCAGTTAAATGGAAAAAAGCCACCTCCTCATTCCTTAATACCCCAACTGGGGTCCCCCAAGGTTCCATATTGGGTCCTCTTCTATTCAACATCTTCATAAATGACTTCCGTAATTCTATCCCATTCTCTAATATTACTCAATATGCAGACGATTCAACTATTATCTGCTCAGCCACATCCATCCCTGTAGTCCAAAAGCTTACACAAGACACATTCTCAATCACTGAACAATGGATGAGAAAAAACCACCTAGCACTAAATGCTTCTAAAACCAAATTAATGGTATTTACACCCTCTAGACACATCTCTATCAATCCAAACTCTTTTTAATCACTAGTAACAACAACAACACAACCTTGGAATTGGTGCCAGAGGCTAAGTTACTTGGGGTTCAAATTGATAGTCAGCTTAAATTCAACTCCCACATACAACTTAACATCAAAAAAACTCATCAAAAACTAGGCATGCTCTACCGACAAAATTGTTTCCTTATACCCTCTACTAAAATCACTCTCTTCCACATTCCTGATTCCCTCTCTTCTTTATGGAGCCCTACTCCTGACTAACCTACAGTCTTTCCTCAAAACACAACTTTCCTCATGCTACAATAAAATAGCCAAATTCGCTACTAGTCATAAAACATCTACTCACCATTGTTCTTCTCTCCACAAACTAGAATGGCTAGAACTACCCAACCAACTCATCTATTCTCAACTTACTCTTGCTCATAAGATCATTTTCAAACCCTTCCTTTGTCCATCTCTCTCCTCTGCCTTTAAAATGCACATACCCAATAGAGTACTCAGAACTAATAACCAAAACCTAATTGAATTATACAAACCAATACGACCCCCAGGTAAAAATCTCCTATCCTATAGTCTAGCTTGTCTCTGGAATTCCCTACCTCCAGCTATTCATACCACCTTCAACCATTTTACATTCAAAAAATCCCTTTACTCTCATCTACTAACCCAGTGGGAATGCTCTTGCACCCACCCTTCATAAATCAAGACTGCCTTTACCTCCTTCCTCCTCCTTACCTACAATTTCCTTGTTTCTGCCTCTCCTATAGTATTACTCTGTATCCTTTAGCTAACTTCCTTACTCAAAATGGCTCTCAGTATCTCCACTGAAATGTTTCCATCTCCTAATCAGTTTCATCAGTAATTGCACCTAAATGTTATACTCTTACTATATAATTTTGTAAATACTGTAATATGAATTGCTTCTATAGTATGTACCATCTGAAATGTTGATCACCAGTATAATGCTTAACTATGTAATTTTGTAAATATTGTAATACATATCCAAAAACTATGTAACCTTGTTTCTGGAGCTTTTCTCCCCAGGACCCCATTGAAAATGGGTTCATCTTGGCCCAATGGACTATCCTGGTAAACCAACTGCAAATAAAATAAATAAAATAAATAAATATAAGGATTTTTATAATTAAGTGTCTCAATAGCTTTCTCTGAATATGTATGTGGCAATATTTTAAATCATTTGACAAGTGCAAACCTTTATGTTTACAAGAAGCGCAAAAATAACCCAAAATAGTGACTAGTCTAAGAGCAGCGTTATTAGACATAATTAGTAACAACGAAGTTAATATATAATTCATTCATTTTAAAAAAAAAAATTCACCTACCAAATACTCCATTGACAAATCCACATTCACCATACAGAGCCAAAACAATACCCTCCTTGAAATTGTTCCCAACACCAAGCTTCTTAGTATCATTATTGATGAAGAACTAAAATTTGACACCCACATCCACTCCACAGTCAAGAAAATTCACCAAAAGTTAGGTCTCCTCTACAGGCACAACCGCTTCCTAAGCCCCTCTACCCATCAAACTCTTGCATCCACCTTCCTACTCCCCCTCCCTTATGTATGGTGCTCCTCTTTTCACCAATCTCCATCTTGACCTTCGGTCCAAACTTGAATCCTGCTACTACAAGATCTCCAAATTTGCAACCAGTTCAAAAAAACTCATCTCACCACTGCCACTCCCTCCTTTCCCTCAATTGGCTTGAATAATCCAACTACCTCAGTTACCAACAACTCACCATTGCCCGCAAGCTCATCTTTAAACCTGACAACTGCCTAGCTCTCGCTACTTCCTTAAAACCTTACATTCTCAACCACTCACTCAGATCCAAAAACCAAAATCTCCTTCTGGTCCACAAACCTGCACGACCTCCTGGCCATCTACTGCTGTCCCACTCCTTAGCTAAACAGTGGAACTCTCTCCCCACACGCCTACTCAGAGGTGACCTATGCCTGACGTTTAAAGCTATGTCCAACCCAGAATTAATGGACATGCTTCACCTCAGGAAATCCAAATCCCTTAGAGCTACATGCTCCAGGGACTTGAACCTCAGCATGGCAATAAATAGGACATGCTGGAGGGACAGATTCATATCCCAAAGGCTCCCCTCACTCTGGAACAGGATCCCAATCCATGTTAGGCAGAGCCCCACACTGACCCATTTTAAGAGAAATCTTGACGAGTGGATGAGGGATCGTAAGTTTACCCCTGGGATCTCTTCTATGTCCTTGCTAGACAGAGGCACAGTAAACTAACTTTAAAAGGGCTATCTTCTGTGACCTTAACTAATCTAAAAGGGAGGCAAAAGCCAAACACACTCGGGCTAGGCTTATAAATGCCCTAGGGCAGATAGCCTAGTGTCAGCCTATGAACCTGTGCAACCTACCTAACCATACAAATTTCAAATCTCAGCTACTCTGTCATCTTTCTTCCAAATGGGAATGCCCTTGCCACGCTCCAACTTAAATCCCCCCCCCCCATTCCACCTTGCACTGACTCATCCAACTACCTCTACTATTACTTCATCCCACCCAAAACAGTCCCTCCCCTACTAAAAACAAATTTTCTCTCTAATATCTATTGTACTATATTCTCCAATCTCAAATATACTATATCCTCTTCATGCATAATATTTTCCTAACCTACTAATGGCTAGTAGCTATATATTTTGAAATGTTAATCCTACAGTTGAATTTATAACAAAGATATTCACTATATGTAAATGTTGAAATTTCTGTATTGAATTATGTCTTTTCATTATTGTAACATTGTGACAAGCCAATTGCAAATATCATGGAGCTTATCGGTAAATGTTTAATTAGCTGTATGAACTATGTCCTTTTGTAACATGTGAAATATAACTTGCAATT
Organism: Protopterus annectens; assembly: GCF_019279795.1. Classification (NCBI taxonomy): domain Eukaryota; kingdom Metazoa; phylum Chordata; order Ceratodontiformes; family Protopteridae; genus Protopterus; species Protopterus annectens. The sequence goes on from NC_056726.1 coordinate 1,759,633,009, forward strand.
ATTGTGGAGCTTTTCCCCCCGGGCCTCCACTGAAAATGGGCTCTTTTTGGCCCAGTGGACTTCCCCGGTCATCAAACTTAAATAAGTAAATAAATATGGAGAAAAGTTTGAGGGTCTGCATAACAATGCGTAATGGTTAATACATTTATTATACTAAATTATAAGCCAAACAATCTTGTGCCAGTTTTGTAACGACTCTCCTGCTCTTGGTTGAGGAGGGTGGTTTAAAATGTCTTAAACTGATAAGAAGCTGCTGGTATCAAATAGAAATACCACATGAAGGTATTACTGGTGCTAACAAGTTAATAACTGCAGTCACTGATCCTTGTATAAGAATTTTTGTTTTGTATGTTTTGTACTTTCAGGTGTCAAACTTAGCAGCCTGCTTGGAAGAAAGGGGTGTCTGGAGAAGATGCAGTACTACTGGGATGTGGGCTTTTATCTAGGGACCAGCATTCTTGCATACGACGTGAACAAGGCTATTACAGCATCTGAGAAGCTTTACCAGCTGAATGCTCCCATGTGGTATGTGAAAATAAATGCACTGCAATAGGCACTGTGTTGTCGTTTCATACAGATTGCACTAAGGATATTACGTGATGTGATTCCAGAATATAAATTTATCTCGCTGGCCTGCTAGTGTTTGGGCAAAGACATTCACCTCAGTGTCACCAGCAGATCTGCTTGAATATTCGCCTAGACATTCACACTGGAAAAACAAATGGGGGAGTGCACTTCAGCAGTTCATGCCCATTATTATGTAGAAGGATAAATCCTGCATTCTACAAATCAGGTAGTGATAAGCTCCAGTTAATATAACAGAGATGTACAAACCTGATCAAAAAATGTCAGAAGTTAAAAAATGCATACACGTGTTAACACATATATTTACACACTGGCAACTCTCACAGGTAGTAAACATCAAATGTAAAACTATTTGCATGAGTATTCAATGGCATAAAGGTTAAGCTCTTTACCTCACAGATACAAGGTAGAGGGCTTGATTCTGACCTCTCTCAGTTGGATATAGGTTCGTACTAGGTTCATAGGTAAACAGTAAGCTGTCAGTCTGCTTGTAATGGTCTGCAGACTGATAGCCTAGTATTTACCTATGAACCTATATCCAGCTGACAGCAAACTAAATGAGGTAAAATGGTTGAATAATCTACCTACTTAAATTACAAGTGACACTGACTTTAAAACTATATTTTGCATGAAGGTAGCCCCACATCCCCTTCATTTTATATGTACTAACTTCATGGTTGCACAACTTTGGGCACTAGAGAAAAAACGTTAATATTGAAATGCCTTATACAGGTACAATCTTGCTTTGCAGCCAAGTAATGTAAAATGATTTCAGGAACTGTCCATTCAAGGAGGTAAATTTAATCTTAAGGTAGAACTTTCAAGATGAACGTCAACAAAACAGGCATTGATATTCAATAATGAAGTGTGTACTATTTAGGATTTCAACAGATCTCACTATTGAGGCACTTAAGAACATCACTCTGTAACTTTCTGTATCATTGCACAGTGTAGTATAATGCACTACTGAATACAAGAATGACTGATCACAAGAAGCAAGAAATGGCTGTAGGTGTCCATAACATGATGGTGATATCATCCACTGTGGTACATTGACTCTATATGTACAGGAATTTTATGGAGAACAGCAACAAGATCTGTGATATTAAGAAGTAAAGTGAGTGTCTGCTTACTTTGGGAATGCTGTTAAGCTAAGAGACAGACCTTCCTCTACATTTTTAAAATTCATTTAGATTGTGTGAACCTTCAAAGAGAAAGAGGGGAGGATTCTCCTAACCGATCACAAGAAAGTAAAAATCAGGTCCATTTTCAGTTTGGGCTTTTGGTTTTGGTACATACAGTAAGTGCTGACTGAACTTTAGTTGGCTTTTGTATTGTGCCAGTTTACTAGACCAGATAGATAAGGGCATAGATTTTTGTGGAATCGTCCTTAATATTAGCTAATCATGTTTAGAGATACCGGCTTTCCATTTTTCTGGGAAATCCCAAATATGGACTAGCTAAGCTTTGGAAAAAGAGTCTTCATAGAATTTAGCACTTCAGGCCACATCACTCAACCTCTATTTCTTTTTGTATTTAATACTCACAGCAAGAGGTTCCCCGTTTCATTCTCAGCTGGGGCACCTTCTTTGAGGAGTCTGCATGTCCTCCCTGTGTTCACGTGGGTTTCCTCTGGTTGCTGCGGTTTCATCCAACAATCCAAGGACATGCAGTAGGTGGATTGGACACACTAAATTGGCCATATGTGTGAGTGTGTGGTGTGGAAGAACTACCATGGCAGGGCTTGCCACCAGGCAGTGTAAACCTTGGCTCTATATTATTGTCACTGTTGAAGTGACATCCCGACCCCGTGTGCAAAAATGGGAAAAAGTGGTGATGGATGGATGAACTTATAGTACTGTCAGATTGGTTGCTTTAGTAGGCGTTCTGTGCATAAAACATGCTTTAATACTGCAGATATGTTGTTCTTCTTTCGGCTTTTCCTGGTTAGGGGTCACCACAGCGGAACTCGGTCTGCTAATGATTGGCAGTAGATCTTTTACGGTGCCAGCTCGACGCCCAACCTTCAAATAATGAAATCACCATAAAGGCCAGAACTTACATGTAAAAATCATGGATGTAATTCCAAGATTTCATCTCAAGTTTGAGTCTCTAAATCAGGGAAGAAGACCTTCCACACACCTTAACTGCTTGTCAATCACTTTTTGCATCAAGTATATAGATCTAGGTCCAAGTAACTCAATCATTCCCACCTAGAGCTGTAAGAAGAGAAGACTTATCTGGGGGCTTTCTGTGTTGCCTCTAGCTTACCCTTTGCGTCAGATGCTATTGGGTGACTCCACTATGGCCATCTGCTGTTCCTTGGGCCATTTATATCTTTCTCTTGGTTCCTCTGGACTGCTTTTCGGGACCAGGAGGCAAGATTGTCCACTGTGGCTGTTCATCTACTCTTATTGAGTAAGGAAGAGCTTCTCTTGCTAACATCAGGGAAAGGGCTTGGTTTTGCCCCTTTGCTACACCACTCTGAGGAGCTTCATTCTTGGGGAATGGACCATCATTCAAGCCACTGTTTTATGGTGCAGGTCGCCCAGAAAAAAGAAATTTAAGTTTAGACATTTAACATCTAAAGTAGATAAGGGGGACGGTGTGGGTTTGCTAACGATTTTTTTAAAGCCCTTTGGTCTTTACAGGCTGAATCTGCCACTCATTGAAAAAGGGGAAAACATTTCTCTCTGTCAGATTCTCATTCCTAGTATGAGTGTCATGATTTAGACTGAGCATTTTTCTCAGATTCCTAGTAAACAGAATAGGGAATCTGATTCTGAATAAAGTTATTTTTCAGACTCCCTTTCTAACTAGTTGCTTTTTCTGAAACTATTGCAAGAATGAAGGACTTGCTTCAGTGGGAACAAAAATAAATAAGAGTTCCAACATAAATACTGAGATTTGTTACAGGTTGATTTTTCTCAATGTGTAGCTGTTCCTCCTTTGTTGTAATTTGCCTAACAGTCAGCCATCTGGTCACAGAAAGTCAGGTAAATTATATAAGGTACCCCAAGCCCACAAATTCCTTTTTTCTAAAATCAGGTAGAATCTTGCAGTCATTTCTCTGTCAAAATCAGCTTTTATGAAGCTTCTTATGGCAGTTAGCCATATTCCTTCTGAAAAGCAGCTAAAAACTGTTGATAAATTTTAGAAGCAAGTTTATACTTTTTCCACATTAGCCTTCAGAATCTTGAATTGTCAGCTCACAAGTTTAAGTTTCTTCTGGCTTCCTTTGACAGTAAGGGAAAGTTAATTGTTGACCTCCCTTCTTCAGAGACTGAGGCATCTCTGAATACATTATTACCATCTTTGTCTCAGGTAACCAAACATTTTACAAAATGTGCTAATGGCACTTGTTGATGCTGCTCCTGTTGTAGCTGCCACTAGATCAGTGATGAGAAGATTTGCCTAGCTACATTCTTAAAATTTATCAGAGGATGTCAAAACTGAGGAACCGAATGCTCCCCTGGATAAAGATGTGTTATTTGATCCTTCCTCTGCTGAGTGAGGTCTTTAAAGGGTTTGGTGAAAGGGGGGATGTTAAATCGACTGGGCTACCTAGATTTTTCAACCCACCTTGCCAAAATATAATAGAAACTGTTTCTTCCAGTTTTGGTCCCTATTTTAGGAAACTGAATAAGTGTTTCCAGAAAAGCACAGAAAAACGAAATTTCAAAAAGCAATGTCAGGCACAGTCAAAGATGAAAAGAGTGTTCTTCCAGGTCAAAGGACAATGTAAAGAAAGCACACAGACTATAAGCACCTCCATATGCTCTCCCCTCCCCACCCTGGCAATCATGTAGAGCTTTCCCGAAATGTAGGTCTTCACTTTCCTCTGCAGCACCCCATAACTTTAGACATATGAGTTATGAGAGTGATTTTAAAAGGCTACAAGTTTCAGTGGGAGTCCCTTCCTCCTTTCCAGGGATTCCTCCTCTTCTGTCCAACCAAACCTCTCTGTTCCCTCGTACTGTAGATCAGATGTTGTATCAGGAAGTTATAGAACTTGTTCTCCCACATCTAAGAAGGATGGGATTTTATTCAAGAATCTTTCTGTTGCCACAGAAATAAAGGAACCCAGGGACCTGTCGTAGAAGTTTCTTTTCTAACCTTTTACATCAAAATTCCAAAGTTCAAAATTCTCTGTCTACATTCTCTGTTACCTGTCATTATACCTCACAGTTTTATAGTGACTCTGGATTTAAAAGATGCTTATCATCACATTCCAGTTCTCAAAGATTTCTGATGCTCTTTATGTCTTTTCTGCATCTGGTTTACACTTTCAGTTTTCTGCTTTACACGTTAGTTTGAGTGTTGCAAAGTGTCTGGTTCCCTATTGTATGTTGCACAACATTCACACTTCCCATATTTAGATGACTGCCTTATTTTTGTAGATTCTTTTACAAGTTGTCAAGAAACTCTGGCTTGGTTAAAAAATACTTTTGAGCCTGTTTCTATGCATGTCATAGACTGCTAGAAGAACTAACAAATCAATTTTTGAAGAAATCAAACTGGTTATGTCACTCGAAGCCCAAATGATGAAGTTACAACTGTCTTATTTTGGTTACACAGTCAGAAGAGAGAGAGAGAGATTACTGGAGAAGGACAATATGTTTTGGAAGATTGAAGGAACCAGGCGAAGAGGGCGACCTGCAACCAGATGGATGGACACATTGACGACAACCATAGGGATGACGCTGGAGAACCTCGCTAGAGTAGGACAGAACCGACTTCTTTTTGGATCTTTAATTCATCAAGTCATTAGGACTCGAACCTGAGTCAATGGCACCTAGAGAGAGAGCCTGTTTTCAGGTAAATGTAAGAAAAATCTCCTCTTATAGGATAGTGTTTCTAAGAAATGTACTGGAGACATCCCTCTTAATGGCATTTCTTCCTCAGGACAAAATGGAATATTACAAGGATAGGTTCTGATATTTTCTAACCAGACTTTTTGTATCTCCCAGGGAATATCTCAGCATACTATGTTTATGACCTCTACTATTGTCATTATTCCTTGGACCAGGCTTCACATAAAGACAATTTGGTGGTTCATTAAATAATTTTGGACCCAACTCCAGCACCCCCTTTCACTTCAGATTCTAGTGTTGGGGGGGTTGTGAAACAGGAGTTACTCTTGTGGGTAAATAAGTTGTATCTCCACAGAAGTCTGTAATCACAGATGCTGCAACCAAACTGTTAAGTATTTTATTGGCTCCCTATTGAAATTTTCACATTCAAAATGCTGAATTATGACAAGCCCCCCCCCCCCCAAAAAAAAAAAAGACTGAGAGTCCAGGAAAAGAGCAAATCTCAAACATCACTCTTCTCATTTAAACTTATTTTTTTGCAGTGGAGTTAGCCCCCCTGCACCCCTGTCCCCCAAACTTGTATATATAAACTCTGAGATCAGCAAACCTTGAAGAAAAGGGAATATTCTGAAAAATAGTCATCTTGGACTTAGGATAATGCAAGTCCATTTTTCAGACTTTTAGTCTTCATGTTTTAGGACTCGCTCTGTTGGGTGCCAGCATTTCAGTGGTTACCATTTTATTTAACACTTTCATCAGAATGAAATAACAAAATGTACTATAACTTAAATACTAAAAAAATCTGATGATGATAGAAAGTTAGCTGACAGCATTTTAAAAACACATTACAATAGTAAAAAATACATTACAACAGTGGAAAATAAAAGTGACTGTTCCAAGAACTGCTAAAAAGAATGAATGATTAATTACAACCTTGCAGCATAACCTTGCAGCATACACTTTTAATAGACTAACAGGATATTTTTTCACATGCTGAGGGAATAAGTGAAATTCTTGGCAGCTCTTTCAGTTTTGCTTTTAAAAGATAAAAAAAAAATCTATATATCTATTTTGAGTCTGGCCAGTCTAGTTCTGAAGGTTCCCACAATAAGTGGTTTAGTGCAACTAGATCTGGTAGATGGCATCAATATGCTTACATTTATGTGGAAAACAATGGCATGGCATTAACACTAGCCAAAGCTTGGATAACGTGGTAAGTCCAACAGCAGGAGTAGTCAACAAAACCAAGAGATATTTGCAAAGTATTAAAAAGAAATATGGACATGGGAAAGAAAGAGAGATTTGATATGGTGAAATATTTATGCAAAGGAAAAAGCCAAATGAATCAATGTAAAGAAGGCAGCCCCAAAGATATTCAAAGAGAAATACAGGCAAAGGCATTTGGATATGGAATAGAAGTTGAAGTTATGGAGTGCCTACGAAGTGAAGGATTTGGTGTAGAACATCTAACACAATTTACATCACAGCAGGATGGAGTGAGTCCCCAAAATAGGGAGAAACAGGAAGATCAGGAAACATCTGAAGAAGAAATATGGACATGGGAAAGAAAAAGAGATTTAATATGGTGTAATATTTATGCAAAGGAGAAAGCAAAACTAACCAATACAAAAAGAGCAACACCAAAGATATTTGAAGAGAAATACAGGCAAAGGAATCCACACATGGAAAACTTTACAATACAAAAATTAAGAAGACAGAGGAAAAGTAGAAAAGGAGATTAGTAATGGACAAGTTAAAGAAATAGAAACTGAGGTCATGGAGTACCTGCAAAGTGAAGGATTCAGTGTAGAAAATTTAATTCAGAAAGCACCAATGGATAAAAAATCAGGCAGCAACTGAGTGTGCCAAAAATCAAAAGAAAGAATATAAGGTGAAGGATCAGATGAGAAGGCAAGAAATGTGGAAAAAGCATAATTATAGTTGCAAGTATAGGAAACTTCTGGAAGAACCTCACGTTGATCAGGAATGAACACAGGAATGGTTAATGAGAGGCAAATTCAAACCAAGAGATGAAAGGTTAATATTGGCGGCCAAAGATAGTGGGCTGTTGATTTATAAAGTCCAATGAACATGTGGGAGAAACAGACAAATGTAGGTTTTGTAAAACTGAATTGGAAACATTTGCACATCTTGTTACTGGTTGCAACATGCTAATGGGGGAAGGACTGTATACTGAAAGGCATAATAATGTGGCGAGACTGTTGCATGGGGGGATTGTGCAAACATTATGGTATTGAAGTGGCCAAAACACACTGGAAAAATAAGCCACAAAGAATTATAGAAAATGAAGAAGGCTACATCACATGGGATCATCCATTGTCAAAAGTTCAAAAGATAGATGCTAGAAAACCGGATATAATAGTCCAAGAAAAAAAGACAAGAGTAGCATTGATCATTGAAATTGCCACACCCAGTGACTACAGTGTGTTGTGTACAGAGACACACAAAGTCATAAAATATGAGGATCTGCAGGCAGAAATGAAAGCAATGTGGAAGAAAGATACCCAGACAGTTCCAATAGTAGTAGAAGCAACAGGGCTTATAAAGAATTTACAATCATATTTAGATATGTTACCAATACATGTAACTCCATACAAATTGCAGAAGGAGTAATTACTGGGCACATTGTGGGTGCTGCGAAGAGCACTACTGTCTGACATCAAAGATTGAAACAATACTAATTTCATGAACTGTAATCGTACTTTGACTTAGGAATGGGGTCCATTCCCGTCATGGTATTAGAAACCCAAAAGACTTGGAGAAATTAAAAAAGACAGGAGTAAAGTTATTTATTTTGCCTGCTATGTCTCCTGCAATTAATTTTATTTCAGTAAGACTAAAATATGGTTTAGGGACATGATATTTGAACATCTTTCTGCACAGCATCCGTAAGTGTGACTCCTGAAATGCATTAAGTAGACATGCCAAGACTTAATAATTTTAGAAAATTTCTATTTTCTATTTTGGATATGGTTCACGCAAGTGCTAAGGGTGGCAATTGGGGAGGTGGCATTAAATTACAGAGAACTTTGTTAGCAATTCAAAGTAAACTCTTAATGAACACATTACTATGAGCAGTGTATTAAAAGTATGTGCTTCAAGGTTGTAATTATTCATTCATTGTTTTTTAGCAGTTCTTAAAACAAACATGCACGCAAACACACACACACACACACACACACACACACACACACACACACACACACACACACACACACACACACACACACACACATATTTTTTCCATAGGTTCATAGGTTCAATGGTTTGGAGTTTGGAGTCTGACATGGCACAGCAATTTTAACCATGTGGGTTTCCTTGAGCCAACATAACTAAAGAAAGCCTTGTGGATTATCCGGGATACACTTACCAGTGTTGTTTTTCTTTTTTTTTCATTTTCCACTGTTGCAGTGTGTTTATTTTGTATTTTTGCAATGTTTTTTAAGACACTGTCAGGTTTGCCTCCATTTTATTATTTCATTCTGATAAAGTCCTCTGTTTGGAATGAAAGTGCTCAGTAAAATATCAGTTCACTTTTGGTTATAGCTCTGTTTACTTTACAATGTTTTATCATTGGTTATTAGTGTAGTTTATTATGTTTATCTGGTGCTAGGATATGCTTGACTGTAACCACAGATTCACCAGACTTTGCTTGTGGAGCTGTGTCCAGGAGGATTGAAATTCTAGGGTCTTTGGGGTCAAGCAAGACAAACTAGAGCACTAAATGTCAAATAAATGAAATGATGGATCTAGTAAATGCTGTCAAATTTACCCTAGGCCGTCTTCCAGTAGTCACACATGATAATACAGTAATGTGGTACATAAACAAATGGGGAAACAGGTCCTACCCCCTTTGTAGACTAGCTAAGATAGTTAGGGAGCTAGTGTCTCAGCACATTCTATCCCTCCAGAGTACCTACCTTCTGTCAGAACAAAACATTACTGTGGACAAGTTGAACAGGACCAGGCAAACCCTCATAAATATAAGTTGCACCCAAGGATCTTCTGGGAATTGATCCATCTGTGGGGAATACCTCAAGTATATATGTTTACCTCCATCCACAATACACAGTTAAAAAAGTTGTGCTTGAGGATTCTCTGCACACAGGGCTGATAGACAAAATGCTCTTTTCCTTCCCGTAAATGGGAATGTTCCTTTATGCTTTTCCACAATTCCTTCTGATAATGAGGGTTCTTCTAAAGATTCAGAAGGATGTACCAAAGGTAGTTGTGGTGACTCCATTTTGGCCTAGGAAACAGTGGGTTTCTCTTTTTTCAAAATGTCCAAGTGCAGTCATGACAAGCTTCCTCTCAGAATGGATGTATTCACACAAGACAGGGGTTGTTTGATACACCCCAACTTTCAACTTCCTCAGTTGACTGCCTGGATGATACAATTTTTTTACCTTTTATGCACCTTTTTTTCTGAAGACGTTCAGCAGGTATTAAAGGAGGCAAAGGAATCTAGTACTGTAAAATCATAAATGGATAAATGCAAAATAACTTCTAGTAAACTTACCTCAACTATGAATGTTCAGAGAGATCACTGTTACAGTAGCCACACCCTCCATCTTTCTCTTTTTGCTACTTTTATGCCAGGGTGTGATATTTGTATTATTACTCTTGATGTTTTGCCGGGTTCTAGGCTCCATCTTCTGAGACAAGATAGCTCTGAAGTTTTGGCACCATATCCACTGATTTTATACTGCTGTCCTTGAGATGCAGTGGCCAGGGCACATGGAAGATGTTCTAAAACTTTGGCAGGATATCCCATACAGTTTAGGCTACTGCAACAGTGACCTATCTGAATATCTTCTGTTATGGTAAGTGTACTTATGCAACTGATGTACTCATGTTTAATAATTATTGTGAATAATTATCATATCTCACCAGAAAGTATTTAACCTACTATAACACAACATTCAAAAAGTTGCATAGAGCAAATTTAGCAAAATAAAATAAAATCTTTACTCAGAATGAAAAGAGGATCTTAACATGATCCAGTCCATCTGCTTCAAAACTGTAGGACTCAATACCACAGAAAGCACAAACTCAACATCATCAGCTTTTCACAAAGCTTGATGTCCTCCTCTTTTTCCCATAATGCCTTTCACATCTGTCTCATTCCAGATCTCATTTGCTGCTTGAAAGCATCAATCACAGATCTCTGACTGTCGTATGTCCAGAGCTGTGTATGCCTCACCTTCTTATCCACTTTCCCTTTATTTAGCAGTCAGGAGTTTCGGGTGTAGGTGTTGTTTTTATTTTCATTTGTATATCAATGTGTGTTCTCTCCCTTTGTTCTTATTTTTTTTTCTAGGAGTGAATCAGTTCAGAAAGGTCCTTTCTGATCCTGCCTTCTTGGTGAAGATTTTTCTTTTGAGCACATTGGTAAGTCCACTCCAAGTATTCCTAGGAAAAGGTGCTGTAAAAAGAGGCACTTTGACTCTCCTTCGGAGTTTCCTAGCTTGGATACATATAATCAGTGAAGGAGATGGCCCCTCATACCCCCTTTCAGAAGATCCCACCTTTTGGGAGATCTTGCAGTTGCTGAGACAGAGGGAAAGCTGGCCCATAGATACTTTCACTAAAGAGGAGATCCTGCAAGAGGCATTTTGGACTACCTCACTTGCATCTTTTGTGGTCACTCTAGCAGATGGCATGGTAGGCCTCATTAAGGAAAAGGCTTTGCAAGAACCCAGTATGACTGAGGCTATTACAGGGAAAGACAAGATCCTCTGACCCCCCCCCCCCAACACCCTGGGCAGACTTTATTGGAGTAAGGCTTCCCTTTATGGTTGTACTGTGGTGATGGCAGCTACCAAAAGGGAACCCTCTGAGAGCTAAGTGATACATCCACCAGACAGGGATTCTCAGGTGATGGGCCACATGGGGGAAACATGCTTTTACATCATATATGTTTACTCTCAGGGCACTTAACTATATAATGCATTTGACAAGATTTCAGCATGTGCTTGCAAGAAGGATCCTTGTTTTGCTGAAGAAATTGTCAAATAGTCACAAGTGGTGGTAATGATGCTGAGCAACACTTTACTGTGAAACTCATTCATAATGTTACCAGTGGAGCAGCAAGAACAGCTGGGATAGATTGTGTGTTTTGCGCAAAACTTTAGGGTGTCTGTACCAGTGCTCCTTTCAGTGAGTCCTTTCTGTCTGAACCAAAGCTGAAGGAGAGATTGCTTTAGGGGGAACAAGAGAGCAAATCCTTTTGACTGTTAGGGTTACGTTTATAGCCCCACAACACTTCTTTTCAAGGAATCAAAAGGGTTTCAAGAACTTATGGTTCTGCAAGACTCAGCAGTAGTCTTATGAGTAATGCTCTGATCCTCCTGTGACTATGGGGGCTTCTACAATGGACACTGCCCAGAGGTAGAGGTGGACGACAGAATCAGGGATTCTGGAACTCTTCTCTAAGGAAGCACCAACATCACCCCTGTGGATTTGTCCCACTGTCCCACTCTGGGGCCATGGAGGGGGGATTTAACTGCCCCTGCATCTAGAATCACGGCAGGCCATCATGTAAGATACATATATCAAGGATATTATATCCAGAGGCTATACAATACAAGTAGGAACTATTCCTATAAATGGAAAGTAGGAACAATACTAAGCAAGCCAGCACAGGGACCATAAGAAGCCTAACCATATACATGTTTAAGAAAACACACTTAAAAGTTCTTGTCACACTTTATATGTACTTAATAATGTCCAGCACTCAGACAAAGCAGGGTGTACATGATAACTGAAATGTCTGTCTGTCTGTCTGCTCATCATCAAGAGTAGCCTTTAAGGCACACAAAGTAGTACATTTGCTTGTCTTGGATTGTAACTTATTCTGTGTGTGTGTGTGTGTGGGGGGGGGGGGGGGCAATGAGTTAGGGACCTATCCATCCAGTGAGTCTTGATATTTATTTATGCAGAGAACATAAATTGCCAAAAACTGAGATAAGGCACAAGCTTCATGAAAATGGTCACTAGTAAAGGTATTGATTGGTTTCTCTTTACATTGTATAAGCACATAGTTAGCTTATTTAAACTTGCACAAAATCACCGAATTCAATTCCTTTGAACATGCTCAACATTTTAAACAACAAAATCTGTTAAACTTCTCCTTTAGTTAAATTGACATTTTGGATGAACAGTTTATAGCGGGGAAACTCAACTGTATAAAATATAGCTTCGCAGTATCATCTGTGTGAATGATGGCCTTTTTACCTCTTCTCACACCTATTGTTTAATAGTGTTTGTCACTGAAAAGTTCTCTAATTGTTTTAATTCTAGATTCATGTAATCAAATTATAACACAACCTGAAAGGAAACCATAAATTTATGTATGTATGTATTTATTTATTTATTGACATTTGATTACTTGGAAAGTCCAACTGAGTTGAAGCCCATTTTCGGTGGAGGCCCGAGAAGAAAAGCTCCAAATTAGTAGAAAACATCTGCCAACATCTTGGCAGATAGGTTCAGTGCTAACTTTACTCCCCTCTCACCCCCTAAAGGGCCTATCTCTATACCGGAAGAATGCAAAGTTCCTGCAATCACGGCTGCAGAGGTAAAAACCACACTCTCCAAAGCCAAGAACACTGCATTCATGAGACCTGACAACATCGCAGGCTGCTTTCTACCTGAACTACAGAACGAACTGGCACGTCACCTAAGTACCATGTTCAATCATAGCCTCACCTCAGGCTTTGTGCTCACTGAATGGTGCACAGCGACTGTTATCCCACTCCACAAACGGGGACCACCACGGACCCCGGGAACTGCCGCCCCATTAGTCTGACAAGCCTGGTCTGCAAGGCTATGGAATTTATCATCATGGAACTTATAAACAATGATATTCTGGACCCCACCCAGTTTGGGATTGTAAAAGGCAGATCATGTCTCCTAAACCTGATAGACTTCTTTGAAGCGGTCACCAAAGCTGTAGATGTGAATAAGGTGGTTCACACAGCCTATCTAGATCTCGCCAAGGCTTTTGACACCATCTTCCACTCTGGAATTATAGATAAATTCACTAAACTAGGTATAAATCCCTATCTCACAAAATAGGTTGCCAACTGGCTCACTGTCAGAACCCACACTGTGAAAGTAGCAGATTCCAAATCCGACTTCAGATCAGTGACAAGTGGAGTACCACAGGGTTCAATTCTGGGACCTCTCCTGTTTGTTATCTACTTCTCAGAAGTACAGACTAACACAGAAAGTCTTTGGCTAACGAAGTTCGCAGATGACTGCAAACTAGGAGCCATAATCGAAATTCCTAATGATGTGGACATCCTAGAAAAAGGCCCCACTGAGACAGATGCCTGGTGTCAAAGCCATGGCCTCAAGCTCAATACCAAAAAGTGCATTGTCATCCCTTTTGGTAAAACTCTGTACCCATGAACTACCACATAGGCGGTAGTCTACTTAATACTGAAAGTGTGATAAGAGACCTTGGGACACAGGTAGACAGTAGTCTCTCCTTTGATAATCACATCGCCACCATAGTCAGAAAATCCTTCTACGTGGCACACCTCATCATAAAAGGTTTCTCATCCAGGAAAAAAAAGAGGTCATTGTTCCCCTCTATTCGTCACTCATTAGACCCATTGTAGAGTACAACACCCCTTTTGGTATGTACCTCACAAGACATCTACAACAACTAGAAAGGCCACAGAAATACCTCACAAACAGGATTACTGGCCTCAAACAGATGCCCTATGCAGACCGTCTCAAAAAACTCCAGCTTTACTCCGTCGCATATCACCTACTCAGAGGCGATCTCTGCCTAACATACAAAGCTATATCAAACCCAAAGCTGCTGGACGTGCTCCGCTTAAAGAAATCCCAATCCCTCCGAGCTACATGCTCTAGGGACCTATACCTTGTCACCACAATAAACAGAACATGCTGGAGGGACAGATTCCTGTCCCAGAGACTTTCCATACTCTGGAACAAACTACCTATCTATATCAAACAAAGCTCCTCATTAGCACTCTTCAAGAAAAATCTTGATGATTGGATGGGAGATAGAAAATTCACCCTGGGGATCTCTTCTGTGGCTGTGCTTCACAGGGGCTCAGGAAAATAATTTTCTTGGATGGAGAAAGCCAAGGTACCTTTTTGGCTAGCCTTATATAGGCCCTAGGGCCAATAGCCTAGTACCTACCTATGAACCTATGTAAAGAATCTCCACGGCAATACCCAGATTTGCTCTGAGCTACTGCACAATGGTACCTCCTATACCAAGACAACAGAGAATGCCAATATACTGGCCGACAGACTCATTGCCAAGTTTACCTCTCTCTCTGCTCCCAAGGGACCAGTCACAATATCAGTAGATTGCCAGGCACCCAGTATTACTGCTGTGCAAGTTAAAACAGCACTGTCCAAGGCCAAGAATACAGCTTCTATGGGACTTGACAATATCCCTGCCTGTGTTCTACATGAACTACAGAGTGAACTGGCACCTCACCTGTGTTCCCTGTTCAACCACAGCCTTACCTCAGGCTTTGTCCCTACCAAATGGTGCACTGCTACAGGCATCCCTCTCCACAAAGGAGGAGCGACTACAGACCCTGGGAACTATCGCCCCATTAGCCTGATGAGTCTGATATGCAAAGCTATGGAACGCATCATCATGGACCTAATAAACAAGGATATAGGGAATCTCTAAACTCTGGATCCCACACAGTTTGGTTTTATGAAGGGTAGATCATGCCTGCTCAACTTAGTCAACTTCTTTGCGTCCGTCACCAGAGCTGTGGATGAAGGCAAGGTGGTTCATACAGCCTACCTTGGTTTGGCTAAGGTCTTTGATACCATTCCAATCTCAGGATTCATAGAAAAACTCACTAAGCTAGGCATCAACCCCTATATTAGTAGGTGGGATGCAAACTGGCTCACAGGTAGAACCCACAGTGTGAAAGTAGCTGACTCCAAGTCAGACTGCTGACCAGACACGACTGGAGTCCCACAGGGTTCAGTCCTGGGTCCTCTCCTGTTTGGTATCTACTTCTCTGAAGTCCAGGCCAACACGAAGGGACTCTGGCTGACAAAGTACGCAGACAATTGCAAGTTGGAAGCTATTATTAACTCCCGAGTGATGTTGACATCCTACAGAAAGGCCTCGCTGAAACCAACAACTGGTGTCAGAACTATGGCCTTAAACTCAATGCCAAAAAATGTGTCATCATCCCCTTTGGGAAAAACCTGCTTCCCATGAATTACCACATCGATGGTAAGCCACTGAACACAGAAAGCGATATAAGAGATCTGGAAACACAGGTTGACAGCAACCTCTCTTTTAGCCACCACATTGCCACTGTGGTCCGAAAGTCCTTCTTTGTGGCACATCTCATTACTAAGGGTTTTGCATCCAGGAAGAAAGAGTTCATTGTCTCCTTCTACTCTTCCCTCATTAGTCCAGTCATCGTGTACAATGCCTCATTTGGCATGTACCTCACTAAACACCTGCAACAACTGGAGAGGCCGCAAAAGTACCTCACAAAGAGGATCCTAGGCCTTAAACATTTGTCCTGTATGGACAGACTAAAAAAACTCCAACTATTCTCTGTCTCATATCGCCTACTTAGTGGTGATCTCTGCTTGACTTACAAAGCCATGTCTGACCCAGCTCTGTTAGAAATGCTACATCTAAAGAAATCCCAATCCCTCCACACCACATGCTCCAGAGACCTCATCCTCATTACCACAATCAGCAGAAAATGCTGGAGAGGCAGGTTCATAACCTAGAGACTGCTCATGCTATGGAACAGACTTCCCATACATGTCAAGCATTTCACCTCACTGACCCTCTTCAAGAGAAATCTTGATGAGTGGATGGGAAATAGAAAATTCACCCCAGGGATCACTCCAGTGACTTTACTCGACAGAGGCACTGGGAACTAAGGTCGGGTGGCACGATGCCAGAGTAATCCTATGGGCTAGGCTTGTAAAGGCCCCAGGGCCATTAGCCTAGTACACACTTATGAACCTATAAGAACAATAATTTTATAATCTTCAAAAATGAAACAAAAACATTTGCAGTTTAAATAATTATAACTAATTAGACGTAATTTAAAAACATTGGAAGAATCGATGCAAGTTATATGACAATCATTTAATATTTAGAGAAATTGTTGATGATTGTAACAACTTTTTCTTTTCCATAATTGTACCTGTAACTAATATTTGTAAAGCAAACATTTTTGTAACTAAACTATGTAAAGTGGAGCTTTTCTCCTTGGGCCTCCACTGAAAATGGGCTCCCTGAGCCCAGTGGACCTCCCCGGTCATCAAACTGGAAATAAATAAATAATAAATTAATAAATTAAAGGTAAGTTAGTATAATGCAAGCAGGAATTGCAATATGGAGTGAGGGAAAAACAGGTGTATGATATATTTAGAGAGAAAGTCAGAGAAGAGAATTTGATAGACGTAAGGAAGTAAGTGCAGAGGAGAGAGTAAGGAGATATAAGGAATGAAAAGGTACTTGTTCACATTTAGGGATATAGCTTATCCTGGTTTTGAGCAAGAACAGAGCCAGATTTTACCTAGGAAGTCTTTCAAAGTTGTTTTGAAAGATGGGAGGGAGGTCATTGACCTGATGGATACAGGTTAGGAGTTCCAGACCTTAGAAACCTCGTACAAGTACAGAGAATGTCCAGCAGATAAATAGAATAAACTACTTAAAAATGACTTCCCTGACTTTCTGTACCTCATACTGCAATATTTTGCTGAACTGTTGCTATCCTTTATTAGGTTTATTTGAATATGTGTATAATGTAAGCATATTTAGTCAACACTATAATGTTAGTAAAATGTTAAAAATGCAGATTTAGGGAAGAGAACAAGACATAAATTGCAGGAAAAAAAATATGAGTGCAATTTTTCTGTGACTCACTACATGACTGAGGTTGCAGTTTTACTGGAAGCTTTTGTTTATCAGAACATGTGAGACTCCCTTTGAATTTGTGACTTAGGTAGGATTTATGGTATGAAAAAAATTGGCCTATTTTACTACTATACCAAATATGAATCTGTGTCTTGGTCTAAGTTGTTAGAAGTAGGCTTTTTCTTTCATATTGGCTTCTGCAATGCACAAAAGGCATAAAATAATTAGAACTGTACCCCTCCCCCAGTATGGGTACACCCATCTTACCATTGCCAGTGCCTCAGGCACCCAACTTCTAATTGGATCCTGGATGCCTCGGCCATAGCCAGGGGTTTATCAGTGTGTGCCATGTCACTGGCTACTTGAAGTCTGTATTCTAGCTTAACTATCTAGATCTTGTGCAGACCACTTGACATGCACTTTGCTGACAGATAGAGTCCAGAACTTTAAACAGTGTGGCAGTAGTTTGCACTTCTCTGCCATGTTGGGACTTAAGACATTCAACAGCTTGTCTTACATGTTCCAGTTCCAGATGCATCTAGCCTCTGTATAAGCTTGAAGAGCTCTCAGACTGTGGGCTGAAATTAACCTTCTTGACCTCCTTGCCCAGTGTCTCAGTAGTGGAATGTTATATTCCTCAGTGTAATTCAAAGACGTCTCTCAAATGTTGTCCAGTCTTTTCTCTCCCATCCTGGTGAAGTTGCTAAGGATAATGACTCTTCTGACAACTGTGCAGTGCTTCTGGATATCGTGTAGGACTACATATGGAGAAAAGTCTCTGAAATTGTTCAGGCTTAGAGAACCATTCAAGGAGCCATTGGTTTCCAGATATAGATCTTCCTCCAGAAAGAGCTTCAGTGGTAGCTCATTCTGTGTTAGTGATCATGGAGGCTGTCTCACTGCATGAGGAAAGACAGGTGTTTTATTTCTGGCATTTCCTGGTCCCAAAGTATTCAGTATCTACCCAAGAGATGCATTCAGTTCATTATAGGGCCCTGAGTCAGAGGTATAACAGGATAAAGCCCTGACTGCTTCCCAGGCAACCCAGGTTCAATTAGCAGCTCAGGTGCTTGACAGAGGAGGCAGCGAGGCTGGGAGTGCCTATCCTGGCAGTATGAGATGTTCTTTTGGATGCACCATCATGCTTCATCCCTGCCAGAGGCTGGGGACTTATTCAAGGTGTTGTACTGTCGAGTGATAGGACTCAGGCTAAGGTGCAGTGGTGGCCTGGCCAAGATGCCATGGAACTCATGGCATGTTAACCCTCATGACAGGATGAGAGCAAGCAAGGGTGGTGCGTTAGGTACAAAATACTCCACAGCAACAATTTGATGTTGCCCCAAGTTCGTCAGTCTCCTCACTGGCTCTGGACATTGGGAGGAGCCAGTTTGAGGCTAAGTGGGTCTGATAGACCTGGTGTATAAAGAGAAGGCCTGAAATCAGCAGATAGTCAGCTGTCGTACTTCTAGTACAAAGTTTTGCTATTTGAGCTTTCCTCAAAACCCAGTTTTACTTTAAGAAAAAAAAAATCCTAAACTTATTCTTGTTGCCTTGTGGTGGCTAAGAAATTTCAGTCCTAAGAGTCCTGGCAGTACAGAAAGCTCTCCTAGTCCTGTGAAGGATATTACCTCCGGGTCAGTTTTCTCTGCCTCAAGTATCAGCTAATGCAGATCCCCTGATTCCATTGTACTTGCCAGCAGTGGTCAGTGAGGTGACTGAAGCTGCTCATACACCAAGTGGAATAGGTTCTTAATTTCTGTGAAGAAGTACTCTATACCACCTTGTCAGGTAGCTTGGATGTGAGTCTCACCTGTGTCACCATCTATACGATCTAAATTTTAGTTATTCCAAAGTCAAGGTGCATGTGTCATCTATTCATGTACCTTATGACCTTGTGAAGGGTAGAATTGTGGCCCACTAGTACCCATTCAATTACCTTTTCTCATTGAGAAAACTGTCCTCCCATGGGACTTAAACTTTATGGTAGTTAGGCTTGTGTGACTGTCCATTGTTTCCTGGATGACATTGCTCTTGGTAAGATAGACGTGGGAAAAGAAGGATTAATTTTTTGTGGGGGTCAGGTGCCCATGATATGTGTATATATATATATATATATATATATATATATATATATATATATATATATATATATATATATATATATATGCACATATTTATACACACACACATACATATATATGTACGTATATATACAGTATATATATATATATATATATATATATATATATATATATATATATATATATATGTGTGTGTGTGTGTGTAAAGAAACTAAGTTGGGGAATGTAGCCAAAAACTGGAATAAACTCCCTTCTGACACAACTACTGTTACTCACTGTTATTTGACTTTAAAAAATTACTTAAAGCATACCTATTTAATCTTGGATGTGCTCATGCAATACCCCTGTGTAAGCAATATTTCTCACCCAAAACCCACACAAACATTTTTCTAGCTCTGTTTCTGTGTTACCAGAATTGAATATAACCTCCCTCAATCTGCAGATTACATGTATACCCAATTCATCTAGTGATTTGTAACCCATAAATATGTTATCTCACTGTATTTACTGTGCGCAAAAAATTGAACTGCATATATATGTTGCAAATACTTATGAGATCTGTTACTATAGTACATTTTTGTAACTGTGTGCATTATGCTATTACTTATATATGTAACTGTAGACATTTTTGCTTTATGTGGAGCATTTCTCCCCAGGCCTCCGCTGAAAAAGGACTTGTGTCCAGTCAGGCTTTCCTGGTAAACAAATGTAGAATAAATAAATAGTAAAACAAGGTAGTAATGGAAGTAAGAGGATAGTAGGTAGCAGAGGGATATATACCTAGAAGAGAGGCAAGACTGATAGGAGAGGCACTGACACAATCAGAGAAGGGGAAGACAGTGCAGAATGATGCATCAGTCTCACAAAGAAAAGACAGTGATAACAGGGAGAACTGAATGGCAATTGGGCTGTTAGAGACATCAAATGGAGGGGAATATTAGGATGTTAATGATTGGGAAGAAATATCCAGGGAATTGTTATGGCTATGCTTATATAGGCCCTAAGGCCGATAGCCTAGTACCAACCTATGAACTTATGTGGAATAGGGTGGGGTACAGGGCTGCATTCCCTGCCAGTTGCTGCCCAGTGGGACTTTATTTTTCTCTGGATCTTTCCTTACCAATGGGATTTGCCTATAATGTTAATTCCAGTGCAAGGCAGGGTTACAACTCTGTGAGTCACCACAGAATGAGGATCTCAGTCCAGCTGATTTGGTCATCCAGCAGCCTGTCATTAATGTCTCCCATTATTTCCTCAAACTACTGCAGGGTGACATACAGTGGATATAAAAAGTTTACACACCCCTGTTAAAATGCCAGGTTTTTGTGAAATAAAAAAACCATAATAAATCATTTTTAAACGTTTCCCACCTTTAATGTGACCTATAAACTGTACAATTCAATTGAAAAACAAACAAATCTGTTAGGGGGAAAAATATAAAAAATAAAAAATGTACAATAAACTGGTTGCATAAGTGTGCACACCCTTAAACTAATACTTTGTTGAAGCACCTTTTATTTAATCACAACATTCAGTCTTCTTAGGTAGGAGTCTATCAGCATGGCACATCATGACTTGGCAATATTTGCCCACTCTTCCTTGCAAAAGCGTTCCAAATCTGTTAGATTGCGAGGGCATCTCTTGTGCACAGCCCTCTTCAGGTCACCTCACAGATTTTCTATTGGATTTAGGTCTAGGTTCTGGCTGGACCATTCCAAAACTTTAGTTTTCTTCTGGTGAAGCCATTCTTTTGTTGATTTGGATGTATGCTTGGGTCATTGTCATGTTGAAAGGTGAAATTCCTCTTCATCTTCAGCTTTCTAGCAGATGCCTGAAGGTGACTGGTATTTGGAACTGTTCATAATTAACTCCATCTTGACTAAAGCCCCAGTTCCAGCTAAAGAAAAGCAACCCCAAAGCATGATACTGTCACCACCATGCTTCACCATTTGGGATGGTGTTCTTTTGGTGATGCGAAGTGTTGTTTTTGCGCCAAACGTACCTTTTGGAATTGTGGCCAAAAAGTTCAACCTTGGTCTTATCAGACCATAATACATTTTCCCACATGTTTTTGGGAGACTTGATGTATTGTTTTGCAAATTTTAGCCAGGCCTGGATGTTTTTCTGTGTAAGAAAAGGCTTCCATCTTGCAACCCTACCCCATACCCAGACATATGGAGAATAAAGGAGATTGTTGTCACATGTGTTGCACAACCATTACTTGCAAGAAATTCCTGCAGCTCCCTCAGTGTTGCTGTAGGTGGAGTAAAAGGGACAGTGACAGCTCTGTGGACACTGCTTTGTTGTCACTGTTGGTGGGGTGACAGGCTTGGATGGTGGCAGGGTTGCTGTTCTGGGTGATGCTGCATATAAATGTAAAAGAAATGCAGAAAAATAAGGTAAAACATAAATATATGTATATAACATAACATATAAAAAGGGTGTGGGAGAGAAAAGTACAAATGCAGTGACAAAATTAAGGTAAAACATCTTAGTGGGACCACATTACCTGTACTAGGATACAAAGGTCATGAAACAACCACTCCACTGCAACAATGATGTTCCATTAAACAACACCTAGGGGACTTGAATCCACAAACTTCATTACCTGTAACTTCAAAAGAGCTGGCTTTATCTGCTGCAGTATATTAGGGACCTGTGTCACATGCTTGGAGAATAAAGTAGGCATCCTGTTGCCGACTTGAACTCATAAACTTCATCACCTGAAACTTCAAAGGAAATGACTTTGCATGCTGCACTGTACCAGGAGCCTGTGTCACATGCCTTGAGAATGAAAAATATCCAACCTGACTTGAACCCACAACATTCATCACTTGTAACCTGTAAGCACTTTATTTTCATGCTGAGCTACATCAGGATTCTTGAAAGAAGTGTGTAGGGAAACGCACACAAGTGCAGTGTGTCACACACTTGCTGAATGAAAGTGACAACAGTAAAAATACTCCTAGGGGACTTCCACATAATACTCATTATTTGCAGTCTCAAAGGTACTTCATTTACATGCTAAGTTACATCAGAAGTGTAATAATTTCTCCAGTTATATACACTAATGCTTTTATCATGCACTTTTTAGAATGAAAACTTTGCTAAAGGGGGAACTTAGCCCACTGCCAACATTTTAATAGGGCAGCTGTGCCTCAGCATATTGAGCTATATGTATGAGTACATGGAGACTATTGATTTCCAGTGAACACAGCCCAGCAATCCAGGCTACACACTGGCAGCATTATGCCCCCACCAAGTAATAGATTTGCCTGTACGAATGAGGTGTGACTGTTTGCGTGTGTAATCCTACTGTCTAGATAAATGAGTAGCTGAGGGTCACACAGACTCATACCCACTACCTTAGCTATGGCAGGTAAGAATCTTAATCCTCCATATCAACTCCCAGGTCTCCTTTAATTTCTTTCTTTTTGTTGTGAGGATTACAGTCTGTCAGCATCAGTCATAGAGTGCTTCTGTTATGTGATTTGTAAAATACATATTGATGTAAAGCCTGTTATTCTTTTAATGTTTTAAGTGATGCACAGTAGTCTGCTATTGTCGGTTTTGCAGAACATTTCAGATTTTACCTCTTATTTGTGCTCTGCCCTTTCCTTAAGCAAGTCCCTTAACCAGACAGTGCTTTGGGGCAAGTGGAAATTTGTGCTAGGCTCCTCTGTGGTCTCCTGTACTCCAAGCCTAGTAACTACCCCTGAGCCAGAGTAGTTATGGCATAAAGGAAGGGAATGGGTTTTAGTAAACAGGAGCGTCATCATTTGAGGCATATTCTTTGAATGTGATCCTTGGTTTCCTTGCTCTGTTGAATATTGATAGTGCGTGTATTATTTATCTGTGAATACGTTTGACAACATGAAATCTTTGAGGTTAATATTATTATTTTAACTATTAATACAGTTTTATTTAGCTTTATTTTTGCAGGCACATGTATGAAATGCAAAGTATTTGAGCTTACAGCATTGTATCTAGAACTTAGTGCAGATAAATAAGACTATGAGCTACTAAAGAGCTGCTTCCTGTAGTTTATGGTTTGATTCCCTCAGCCTTCATTTGTTTTAGGTGTGACTCTGACAAGTTATTTTTCCAGGCAGTATTCCTGGGCTGCTCCTGAAAAGGGACCCTTGTGTTCATTGGGCTGTCCCAGGCTGTTAGCAAATGTATTGCACTTTTGTATTTTGAATTCCTGTGCCCTTCACATAGACACATATTAATACTTCACTATACAGTGTTTGAGTTTGAATCTCAGCACATATCCTGTGGTTTACTGGTTTGTCAGATGCATTTTCATTTCACTAAATGTGAGTTTTAAGAGTAGAGAATTTTACTGCTCTCATGCTAAGTCTTTTTTCAGTGTCAGAGTTTTTGTTTTGTTTAGAAAATGGCTGTCAGTGTTTTTATGTACATTTGAAATAAAAGTTTTAAATGAAATACAAATCTCAGTGATAATTGCAAAAGTTGGTTTATTCCTTGAACTAAAGAATGGTTGTTGGGGGAACTAACATAATGGTTAAGGTGTTTACTTCACAGACACAAAAAATTTAAGTCTCACCTTTGGTCACTGTTTGGTTATCAGCTAGGCATGTAATATTCTGCAAAATGATTGCCTAATATGTACTTATGAATCTTATTCATTAATAGGTCTAAATTTTGTATGATAGTCAAAACATGTTGTATTTTAGTATTATGATTTTTTTCCAGTGCCTTCTTTGCAGTCTGCAGCAACTGCAAAGGGGTTGACATTTGTCAAGTGGTATAGTTTGCATTATTTGAAGTGACTATCAGAACCATCTGATCTTCAGCAACCATTATGCAGCCATTGTTACATGTTACTATGATACAGTCTTCTCTACAAGATCAGATTGTAAAGGATTTCAGAATTTGCTTAAAAACTTTTACTTTCGCAATTAGCACAGAGTAGTAAAGCTCAACTTTTTAATGAGCTGCTTCCTGTGGCAAGGGTGCAGGGTTTGAATCTTTCCACCTTCATTTATCTACTGTGTGAATTGAGCAAGTTACTTTTCCAGACAGTGCTTTGAAACCATTGTGAATTTGGGCTAGGCTCCTTAATGGTCTCCTGGACCTCATGCCCCTAGTGTCAGTGAACCTGTTTTTGTTTTCCAGACATTCCCTAATGCATAGCTGATCTAGTTCAGGAAATGTTCTGGCAATATCACTAGCACACCATTTTTAATGTAACAAAGGCAATTTATTCTTCAAGGGCAGCAGGCACTTCATTTATAGATGAATCATTGAAATGAAAAGTTATTTGCCAGCAGCAACCTCTGTGTTAGTAACAGTTCTCTTTAATGTGGAATTAGTCAGATGACTTTTACTTCTGCAGTGATTGTGCATATTGACTTTACATATTGTTTGAGGTGGTTAATATTTTTATGCTGTCATAAATCTGTTTAAACTGTGATACGCATGGCTGCATCTTATTGTATGAAGCTAGTGATCTTTATACAATTTCATGTAGTCTATCCAAAGCTACCAATACAGTACATGTAATTTATTTCTGCATAACAGTAATAGGTGTACACTGTCAACAGAGTGGCTATAACTGCTGGTGTAGGTGTAGGTTGCCCTCTGTGGATGAAAGTACCTTATGTTCATATCATCTTGTCATTTTTAAGCAGTACATAATTTGTTAACATCTGGCTGTTTTGTGTGTGTGTGTGTGTGTGTGTGTGTGTGTGTGTGTGTGTGTCAGACTTCTCAACCAATCAGGTACAAATTTGAACAGAATCAGGGAAAAGTCAAGAAATACTCAGGGACAATCAGGGACACTTTTAAAATATTAGTGCCATTAAGTTGAAACATTGAGAGAATCAGAGCATATGAATTAATACACCTTTTCTGAAGTAAAAGAAGTGTATAACTCTTAATTATTGTCATTATTCATGGTGTAATTCACCACTTTTCTGCCCAAAGTCACTAGTTTTAGGAGGGATTCAGAGGGACAGAGCCAAAATTTGGGTCAAGACCAGGGACGTCCCTGAACATTAAGGACAGTTGAGAGGTGTGTGTGTGTGTGTGTGTGTGTGTGTGTGTGTGTGTGTGTGTGTGTGTGTATTAAACTGGAATAGTTTAGCTACTGTTTGCATGAAACACATTTAAAATATTTGATTTTGGTCATTATTATCTATTTGAGAAGGATGCAGTCAACAAAGTAGCGATAATTCCTGGGTTGGGGATGTCTCTGGATATGGATATAAATGTACACATAATCTTTCACTACCTAGATGCATTTTGAATTAACGTGAGTTTCAAGGGAAGAGAAGTTTAATATTGCTCATTCTAAGTCTGTTTTCAGTGTGAGACTGTTTTGGTTTATTTAGCAAATTGGCCATCATTGTTTTTGCTATTAAATTTGACATGAAGATTTTAAATCAAATTTCTGTTATTATTGTAAAAGTTGAGAAGAAAATAGTATGTGGACTGACAGGTTTGTACAGTGTTTATGGTAATGGGGAGAGACAGTCAAGTAATGGGATAGTGGAATGGAAGGGTGATGGCCTATTACCCTGCCCAGGGCCCCATTTGTCATGATCAAGCTCTGGAACACTCCATTTAATTTCTCTAAATGCTTAGATTTTTTTATATATACCTTGGTAGGAATTGACCCCATTCCTAAGTCAGGACATAATCAGAATTCATTACATTGGTATTGCTTCAGTCTTTAATGTTGGCCAAGAGTGCTCTTCTCAGCACAGGCAGTGCATTCTGCATTGCCTCCTTCTGCAGTTCATATGGGGCCACATGTACTGGAAGCGTATTTAAGTGCGACTGTAAATATTTTTTTATCTGTCATGATACTTCTACTACTATAGAAACTCTGGATAGCTTTCATGTACATTGCTCTCATTTCTGCTTGCAAATCTGAATATGTTATGAATCGGTATCTCTGAGTACATATTACACTGTAATCACTGGGTATAGCAATTTCAGTGATTTACACTCTTTCTTTTCTTGGACTGCTGTATCTGGATTTCTTGAATCTGTTTTGGGGCTGTTTGTATTAAATGCTTCCATGAGGTACAGACTTCATTGTAAAGCTTTGTGGTTTATGTTTCCAGTGTGTCTGAGCTACTTTTTTATTCTAGTGTTTGTGCAATCCCCATTGCAACAGTCTTGCTGCATTATTATATCTTTTATTATATAGACCTTCAGCCTTGTAGCCAGTAATAAGATGTGCAGTTGTTTCTAGTTCTGTTTTACAGAGCCTGCATTTGTCTATTTTCTCCCATTTTTCTATAGACTTTGTGAACCAACATGTACATAGCCCACTATGTTGGGCTGTCATTATTAGCCTTTCATCTTTTGGTTTAAATTTAGCTTTCCGTAGATATTTCTGAATACTCCCTATAGAGGGCAGTTATATTTCCTAAATTAGCAGTTGTACTTGCAGTATACTATCAGCATAGCATTTTAACCAACTTATTATTGTAGGATACAGACTTTACAACTTGACTGTGTACATTATAACTTGCTGGAATGATTACAATTTCTGTACAGTTTCTGACACTGCTGGTGACCTGTACATTTTATTTATTTATTTATTTATTTATTTACATTTGGTTACTGAGAAAGTCTGACTGGACACAGGTCCATTTTCAGTGGAGGCCTGGGGAGAAAAGCTCCACAGAGTCCATCTGAAATACATTTCAATACAATAATGACATGCAGTACGTGAGAGATTAAAAACAGTTAGGTGTCATTAAAAATTAGACAAAAAATATATTTGATGTTAAGACAGTAGTAATAGGCTACATTTCCAGCTTAAGCATAGTAAATTAGGATTATTAACAGTGTGTTCAGCTTGTAGAAGTAAATGTTGAACAGTTCAGGTAGGGAAAGAGAGAAAGAGCACTGGGTGTGGATGAAAGTCGTAGTCGGGGTTTGAGCAAGGGCAGAGCCAGTGAGTACTTAGGTGTGATTTTAGAGCATTTTTAAAATGACTGCAGGAGGATATGGTAGTTATGGCAGGGGGGAGGTTGTTCCACAGTTTGGATATGGTGCAGGAAAATAGAGCTACCCCTGCTGTGTTTTTGGCTTTGGTGACTTGGAGAAGATTTTTGTTGCTGGATCATAAAGGTTCGGAGGAATGGTAGGGTTGTAGAAGTGTTTGAAGTGATGGGATATTAAGGGGTCGATATACAAGTTTGTGAGCAAAGGAGAATTGATTCAGGTGTAGGAGTTGGGGGTGTTCGAGCCATCCTAATTCTCTAGGGGAGATGCAGTGTTGGCTGCGGTAGGATGCTCCAGTGGTGAACTTTGCAGTTTTATTGTAGTATGCTTCAAGTTTGCTTAGATCTGACTGCCTAAGATTTGTTAGTATGGGAGATGCATAGAGCATGGTGGAGATTAGTTGAGAATTGGCAGTAGAGACTTTGGTTGGTTTGGTGAGGAATTGGGTGTTTCTATATAATGCACCAAGTTTTTTGTGAGCTTTTTTTATTGTAAGAGATATGTTGGTGTCAAATCTGAGATTGTTGTCAATCACCACACCTAGTAGTTTGGTGTGGGCTGATGGGGAGATGGAGGTGTTGTCTTTGGCAAGAATATTAAAGCTGAGGGAATTTAGACTAGATTTGGTGTGTTGAAAGCGGAGGAGTTTGTTCTTATTGGGATTAAGTAGGAGCTGGGCGTTGGATAGCCAGCTTTCAAAGGATGAGAATGATTCCTGTGTGATCTGTTGGAGTTCTGATAAAGTGGGGGCAGAGCAGACGAGGGTGGAGTCGTCTGCGTACTGTATGAGAGAAGCTTGTTTGGTGGCAGTATGTAGGTTGTTGGTGACTAGAGAGAATAGTAAGGGGCCAAGGATGGCACCTTGTTGGACACCAAGAGAAACAGGGAGGTGTGGGGATAGGTTATTGTCCCAGACAACTGATTGCTGGCAGCTGGGAAGTAGCATCCTATGATGTTTATTGTTTTGTTAGGGTTAAGTTTGAGGTTGGCGTAAAGGATTTCTTCATTGGCAAAATGGGGGGGCTGACTTGCTAAGCTTTTGGACATTGAGGTGGTGTTTGTACATCAGTGCAACACTGACTCCTTTCCTGGGTATTCTGTCCACTCATAGGATGTTATATCCAAGTGGAAGTATTTCCTCATTTTTGGTATGAGGTTTGAGTCAGGTTTCAGTTACGATGAGGATATCTGGGGAGTACAAGTTTATGTGGGCATGCAGGATATGGATTTTATTACAGATGCTTCTGATGTTTAGAGAGATAATGCGGAGGTCAGAAGGCTTGTTGTTCGTTATGATTTGAGTGATGGGGGAGTTATTTGGAAGAGTTTGGGAAGTGGTTATTCTTGGTGGAACCAGGGTTAGGGTGGATGTCTCCACTGACGGCTAGTTTTGAGAGGGTATTAAGAAAGTGTTTTATGTATGTGTTGAAGGCCCTGTGATATTTTAGGGATATTCTGTGTTTAGGTGGGGTGGGATTTTGGTATTTGAGTAGAAACAATTAAGTACTACTCGGTAAATGTGATACTGTGGCAACCATAAGAAAAACAGATACCTATCCTCAGTGCTGGCATAACAACTAACTTGTCTGTTAACATGTCACCTTACAGTACCTGTTACAGGTCTACTCAACCTGATGATCAAGCCTCCTCCTGTGCAGCTGCTCATTTTCTTCAGCCAGATGTTCATCGTGCATACAGCTGGGTTGTTGTCGCTTTCCTCCTGCTGTCAGTGCGACAGGGGTATATAAAGGAACCAGCCACCACCATTTTTTTTCTCTTCTTGCTGAAACGAAGTCTTCTTAAAAGCTAAAGTACCCCATTGGGAAACTTTTCTTGCCTCAGACCCGTGACAAAGTTAATAATTGTATTTCTTGTGAAAAAAATACCGCATAAGGATTTTTTTCATTCCTCTGTATACCTTGTTAACCCCAGACCGCACGGCGTCTAGGTCTGTAGCTTACATTCAATTTTTGGGAAAGCATTTAAACTATACCATGTGTGTACTCCGACCCCTCCAATTTTAAAAAAAAAAAAAAGCGACAAGGACCGGACCACAGTCAGTCGCGGCCTCGCTCTCTCCACCACCACGCCAAAGCAGACTAGCAGAGTTCTCAGCGAGGCGGCGCGCGGCCCCCGACCATCAGAATGTGGACAGGTCCACCTCCACTCAAGGGTGTTCACACCTTCTCTTTCTCCCTCCAGGCTTACAAAGTCTAAAGCAACCATGCACTTCTGCTCTGAGCTACAAGGGCCCCACTCCATCTCCCCATGCCCATGCCTAGAAGAAAAAATGAAAATTGAGGATTTAATTACTCCTTTCAGAGGTCTCAGATCAGGGCTCCATTATTTCAGAGCACTCTGATAATCAGGAACATTCTTACTCCCCTTTTGAAGACTCTTGATCGGGAGTCCATCCTTCTGTATCCCTCCCCTGAGGATTACTCATTTGGGGAAACTTGTATTACCTTAAGGGAACACTTCCTGGGAAGGAGATGATGTTTACTCGGGAGGCCTGCTTAAACCAGACTCTCTACCTCTCCAGTTAAGCTGACAGGTGCTACAGGGTCCTGACTCACACACCACACTCCACAAAGCCCATGCCCTGACATGCAAACCATCTCACAGGCCAAAGGAGTTAAGGCCAGGAGTCCATTGCTGCCTTCGAGAGATTCCAACAGATCCTTGAAAAGGGAAAAAAAAGGTATATCGGCAATTTCTACAGGTTCAACCCCACGCTTTAGAGTAAACTGCCACAGACAGACCCCAAGAGAGGAATATAGGTGCCCCGGGGGGCAGAGGACAATCAAAGGATCATATAGAGGAAGCAAACCTAATCTTTTCTTGCCTTTGCCCAACAATGCAAACCCAATGACTTTCCTTTGCATGCCCAAACCAGGTGCAAATTATCAATTTTCTGCATTGCCCTTTGAAACCCTATTTGGACGACACTGCCTGATCCAACGGACAGCAAGCACATTCTTCTGAAACGTCTGGCTTGTGTAAATGTTATTAAGCAGGGGCAACTAATTCAATACTTCATAGCACTAGCAAATACCAGGCTGAATTTCTGTGGTGGGCTCAAGCATCAAACAAACACAGGCTACAACCAGGTCAACTATTGATAAGAGAGGACAACACACAGTTTATGTGGGTACATAAACAAGCAGGAGGAACACATTCTTACCCTATGCTGGACTCCATGTCACTCTATTGAAGACCAGAGCAGACAGACCAAAGATGATCCTCATTGTCCGACTGGCCAAGGCAACACTTGTACCCACTCTGAGGGAGCCTGACAATCACCCCACCATGGATCTAGCCGCATGGAAGATTTAGCATCACAGCAGGCCAGCTCTCCAAGAATGAGAAAAAGGCCCAGACCCCCTGAACTGAATTTACCTCATATAACACCAATGCCTGGCTGAACTGCTAACCAACCCGTCCTTTATCATTCCTTGACATCCACAGACAACTGCGTTATTATTTCAAACAGACAATCTCAAAATGGATAGCCCACTGCATCAAATCTAGAGCAGGCTTTGCCACTGCAGTCTTCAGGGCACCATCTGTTATGACTGCAGCTGTATTAGCACCGAACATCTTCAGGGGCTGTAGAGTAATAAGTTGAAGTTTATTAGACATTTTATGACAGACTGTGGCAATTTACATTTGAATTTTTAAGCCATGGCATACTAATAGTACGTAGATGGTGGTCACCCCCTCACTTCTGCCTGCTATCAGCACAGGAGGTCAGGATGTCTATGAATAGATCACTGTAATGGTGGTACTATTGGCCACCATTGTGTGGTATGCCTATAGCATTTGTAACATCTTGTGCCAAGTTGCTCCAGGCATTTTGCCTTATATTTTGGTTCTTGTTAGTGCTTGGAAATGAGCCTTGGACTGTAATGCTGATAGAAGAGGTGTTGGAATGTTTTTGATTCCTCGGGACTCCACCTTTTGGATCTAAACCCCTTTTCCAAGGCCATAGTTGGTAGTGTACTAGTTTGCAAAGAGAATGCTTCAGAATCCACTGTCCTGCCTATTTTAATCTGTGCCATCTTTTGAGTAATGATGGACAACTCATTATCACAACTGTTAGTGGAAAAGGCCAGGACAAGTAAATGTGTGATAGTAATTATACATAGTTGATAGTGTGAAATGTGTCAGCCTAGTTTCTTGCTATATAACAAGCATTAGTGATGCTTCATAGTTGTATATCGGCATAAATAGTGGTCTTCAAGATCCAATATGCATAGTACAGAAGTAATAAAGAAAAGTAATTTGCAAACCTTAAAAGGCCATGAGGAAAGTGCATTTATCCGTTTTTTGACCAGATTAAAGGTTGGAATGGGATTGAAGGAAAGAGAGGAAAAGAGGAATTAAGCAGAGGGTAGAACTTCAGGTGAAAAACTCAGGATTGAGCAAGATGAAGATGGGGAAGTTGGGGTAAACCTTTTTTGTGCGACAAGTGCCCATTTTTCATGCATGTAAAATAGGTACATTTGGAAAGAAAATAAGAAAAGTAAGAGGAAGTTAGGGAGGATTAAAGTAGGTAGCAGAGGAAGACAGACAAGACTAAAACAGGGTGTGGTGACATGGTGAGGGAGTGGAAGCACAATGCCAAAGATGTCATCAGACAAATAGAGGGAAGGCAAGGGTAGGGGTGGAATTGTACAACAGACATGGTGGGCATAGATACCAAAAGGCAGGGAAATACTGGAATGTTGGAGAGGATGGCTTATTCACCACACTGGGTACTGTCAGCACTGGATGCTTTCTCCAATGGTGGAGACACTACTGAACAGTTCAGTGACCCAGTGTAGGGTGGTTTCTGTGTGGCTGATTGGTGTAATCTCTGCACATCCTAAACTTAATAAGATTGTTAGTAATGTTCCATATTTTTCATATAGAAAAGTAAAGAACTTAAAACAACAATTCTGTTATCAAGAAATTAATAACATTAAAAGAACTACACAAATACAAAAAAGGCTCCTTTTCATGCTTTAACTGTGTAAATTATAAGTTTATGTCAAAGGATATACGTTTTGTTCATCCAGTTACACACAAAGAGTTTGAAATTAATTGTGTAACAGAAAATGTTGTTTATCTAGCTGCCTGATTGGCATGCCTGGCATTTTATATAGGAAAATGCAGCAGGAGATTTAAAGATTGAATCACCAAACACTTTTCTGATATTAAGAGAAATGTTTTAACCAATGCTGTTTCTAAATATCATATGGAGAAAGGAATACACCATAAGTTTAACCAGAGCAGTTCAAGTAATATAACCTAATATTAGAGGGGTTGACATTAATAGTATGATCATATGATCATAGTATCATAGGAAGTTACTAGGCTAAGGGCCCTATACAAGCCTAACAAAGTTCTTACCCTTATTTCCACGATCAGCACCTATTGCCCCTGTCCAAGAGGAACGCAGGTGGAACCCCTGGGGTGAATTTACGGTCACCCATCCAGTCGTCCAGATTGTGTTTGAAGAGGGCCAAAGAGGTGCTCTGTTTGACATGAAGTAGGAGTCTGTTCTAAAGGTGCGGTAACCTCTGGGAGACAACTCTATCCCTCAAGCAGGTTTTATTAATGTCACATACCAGGTTAAGGTCTTTAAAGCAAGTAAACTGTGTACCATTTGACTTATGAATATGCAGCAGTTCTAATAAAGCAGACTGCCTTGTATGCAAGACAGAGATCACCTCTGAGTAGTCTGTATGAAACGGAATAAAGTGACAGTGATTTCAGATGATCTCCATAGGACAGATGCTGAAAACCTTACATTTTCCTTGTCAGGAACCTTTGGGGTTTCTCCATTTGCTGCAGGTGCTTGGAAAGGTACATACCAAAAGGGGCATTATACTCAGTTATTGGCCTGATGAGGGAAGAGTACAGGGAGGTTATAACTTTTTTTTCTGGAGGCAATGCCCTTACTTATAATATGAGCGATATAGAATGCCCTTCTTACCACTGTGGAGACATGGTGATCAAAGGTAAGGTTGCTCTCAACCTGTGTGCCCAGATCTCTCACTACTGAGTGCATACTTAAGGTGTTGCTATTGATGTGGTAGTTAGCAGGAACATCGCTTTTACCTAAAGGAAAGATAATACATTGTTTTGCACTGAGTTTAAGGCCATGACTTTGGCACTAATCATTTGTTTGTTTAAGACCCTCTTGTAGGATGTTGACATAATTTGGAGAGACTATGACTGCTCCCACTTTGCTGTTATCAGCAAACTTTGTCAACTGCAGACCTTTGGTTTTTGCTTGTACTTTGGAGGAATAGATTCCAAACAGTAGAGGTCCCAGGTCTGGTCCCTGTGGAACACCACTGGTTATAAGTCTGCTGTTGGAGGTGGATTCCCCTGTTTTGACTATATGGGTTCTATCAATGAGCCAGTTAGTGACCCATCTAATGATATAAGGGTTGTTGCCTAGTTGGGTGAGTTTGTCAAAGATGTCTGAGTGGGGAATTGTGTCAAACATCTTGGCTAACTCCATGTAGGCTGTATGCGCAGATTTCCCCTCATCCAGGACCGTGGTGACTGTCTCAAAGAAGTCCACCAGGTTTAACAGGCATGATCTCCCTTTGACAAATCCAAACTGAGTAGGGTCAAGTGTTTGGAGATCACATATATCTTTGTTGATAAGGTCCATGATGATTCGCTCCATGGCCTTACTGATACGTCTTTAGTTCCTGGGGTCAGTGGAAGCACCAACTTTGTGCAAGTGAATAATGGTGGCTGTTTTCCATTCAGGTGGTATGAATCCAGTGCTTAGGCTATGATTGAAAAGAGTACCCAATGGTGTTGCTAATTCATTTTGGAGCCCATGTAGGATGCAGCCAGGGATGTTATCAGGTCCTATAGATGCTGTGTTTTTGGCCTTAGAGAGGACATTTACAACCTGCTCTTTAGAGATACAAGGTAGGGGACAGGTGGTAGGGATGTCATGGGGTACATGTGTCAGGGACAGAGGAGTGAAGTTTTCACAGTAGCTGTTGGCCCACAGGTTAGCTGTGTCCACAGGCTCAGTATATGTGCTATCATTAACTACCAGTTTGGCACAAATCTGGGCCTTCCTTTTACGTCATAGATGTAAGTATAGAATGCCTTGTGGTTGTCCTTTGTTGAGGAAGCTAATTTGGACTGTAGTTTGCTTTGGAGGACAACACAAGAAGTCTTATTTGCTTGTTTAAGCTGAGGAGGGAGTGTTTCCAGTTTAGGAGGGCGCAGTCCCTCTTACTCTTAGACAGCAATGTATTCCTCTTATTGTAAAGCCTGTAAGTAGTAGTTGTCCACCAGGCAGGTTTGCTCTTCTTTGAGGAGCTTGTTTTGGTGTATCAGGTATGGCTAAGTCGGTGCAGGTGTACAGGTGTTCATATAAAGCATTGGCATAGAGCTTGGCATATTTGCCAGTTCCATATGAGCACTGAAGTGCAGAGAAGCTATTTATACCTTCCCGTAAGAGGTTATAATCTGCTTTCGAGAAGTTGTTTAGTTTGGTTGCTGCTGGGGGGTGGCTTAGGTGTGATAGTTACTTCAAAAGAGACTGATTTGTGGTCAGATCTCACCAGGGAGGATCTCACACTGGGGGTGCTACAGTGGTCCGCCATATTGGTAAGCACCAGATCCAGGATGTTGGCACCCCTTGTGGGGTTGTCAACCAGCTGGTCCAGGGCATTAGAGGTAAAGAAGTCGAGGTACCTTTGAGCAAGTTAGTTTCAGCACGAGTAATTTACCCAGTCAATGGATGGGTAGTTAAAGTTGCCCAAAACCGTGGTGCTCAGATGTATCTTGATAGACTCAAGTAGATCCAAATAGGCAGAGTGGGTGTCCTAATTCATGGAGTGGGTCCTGTAGCTGGCAATGACTTGAATAAGTGTCCTACCAACAGTTAATTGCACCTGAAGCGTCTCCAGGGAAGCATACTGTTTAACGAAACTGGAGGTGTATTTATCTTTAATGAATATTGAAACACCACCTCCTTTAGTTTTCATGTCTTCAGTTTGAGGTATGAATGTGTGGAAGAAGGTGTAACTCAGTATGGCTGTGTGTTCTCCACAGCCTTGAACCAGGTCTCCATCACTGCATAAATGTCTGCATCTTCCAAAGTGAGGACCACTTCCAGTGAGTGCAGTTTCATGTTGAGACTCTTAGTGTTTAGCTGCATAACCTTCAGGTTGTTTTTAGATGGAGTTTTTACATTTGGAATTTTCTTCTTGAGACACTGCCTAAAAAAGGCACTATGGGAGTGGCAAGAGCCTTCGCCAGTAGCAGAAATCCCATGGGTGACAGATGAAGGCCATCTCTGTCAAAGCATCAAGGTCTGTCGATCATGTCATCCCATACTGACACATAGTGGATCCCCTTACGATGACACCTGAAGCTAAGCTTGTACTGAGGTATCATCCTAGGTGAAGCTAAAATGCTGCTTAAGGCTAGGGACATACCTGCCTGAGACACATAGCCTGAGTGCTCAGTCATGTCTCTCTCTTCATATAGTCCAGAGAGGTACATCTCTAATCATTCACACCAACACGGACTATGCTAGAGTCATAACACCTATTGTTGAGAGACTTGAGTGCATATGTGATGTGACATATCCTGGCATCTGACAGCTGACCATGACCTTTTTCTTATCCAGCCTGGTGATCAAGACATCAGTTGACTCACAATGAAATCCCCTATAACTAATATGTTTGATTCTGTGTATTGCCTTAAGGGTTTGACCGGTGAGACACTGGTGCTTATGTAATGTGTTCTCCAGAGGAAGTATTGTGTAGTATGCTTGTGTTTGGGAGGTCTCTGGTGTTTAGATATGTTTCTGGTGAGGACCTCTGCATATGTAGGTATGTGTGATGTCAGATTGGGTGGAGCAGGAGGTGAGGTGTGCATGCTGCCAACCCGCTCATTGTCATATATACTGACTGGAGTGTGAGAGCATGGATTCAAGGTTCTAAATATAATTACATCTCTCACATGTGTTTGTGTGGACTAGGAGTAAAGGGTTGTTGGTGAACAAGAGGCAGTTATTACACTACCTCAGGATGCCCATGTTGACAAAGCTGGCTGGAGAAACTGTGGGAAATTGTCCATCCACAGTGATAGGTAAATTTATGGTCAGGAAAAGAGGTCACACTTAGGAGTGGCTACTGGGTGAGAGATGTGTTGATAACTCTGAAGCTCGGCTTAGTGTTCCACCTGACAATAGAGCAGGACCGCGAGAAACCTCTGGAGTACCACAAGCAAAGTGCTATGGGAAAATTTAACATACAAAATGTTTGCATCTATAACCACTAACTGTAACACTGCTGTGTGACAGTACACGATGGAGTGCAACACACAAACAAGTGCAAATACTAGGCTTAAATAAAACAAGAAAATACTTTTTTGGCTCAAACTAGCCAATAAGAATGCTCTCTCTGAGCTCTACTCCAATCACCCTTGATTAGATGGTACCCACACAGCACTCTCCTCATAAAATGATGAAGAAGGGCCTTCACCAACAAAGGTGGCTTGACGTTGATGCTCAGAAGTTACAAAACAAACCCATATATAGCAGACTTGGAAATGGGTGTTGCTACACCTGAACTAGTACAGTGTACAGTAAAATGTGACAAAAATACTTCAGACAGTTCAAACAGACAGTGGAAATGCAAACACAAATTAAAAGTGCAATATTGGAGCAAAATCAGGCACTTATAGTTAGTTGGAAGCAAGATATGCCTCAGATATTTCAGTATCTCAGAGAAGACCTGTTTTTTTAGTGCTCAAGTGATACCAAACATTCTAATTCAGAGAGTCTGAATCTAATCCATGCTCTAAAGTGCATAAGTACTAGAAATTCAAAGTGCATAAAGTCACAGTCACAGCAGCAAAAATCAGTTTAAATAAAGCAGCAATTCACCAGCAATTCCCAGCATAGAAGGGTATAGGCCACACTTTCCCACCACAAGAGTCAAGACCACAACCCTCCTATTGTAAAACAACTTGTTTTGATGCACAAGTGCTTAAGCCAGAACTAAGGCAACAGAATAACAGACACAGTAGACCTTCAACCAGCAATTCCAGCTAGAAGGGAGTAGGCTATCCTCTCCTGCCACAAGAGTTTAGACCACAAATCCTCCTAATGTAAAGTAACTGCTTTGGAACCCAAGTGCTTACACCAGAATAAAGACACTTAAAAAAACAGGCACAATAAGCCTTCACCAGCAATTTCCAACTTAGAAGGGTGTAGGCCATACTCTCCTGCACAAGTGTCCATACCACAACCCTCCCAATGTAAAGTAACTCAAGTGCTTAAACCAGAACTATGGCATTTTCAGAATAGTAGACACAATGAGCCTTCAACCAGCAATTCCCAGCTTAGAAGGTTGTAGGCTATACTCTCCTGCCACAAGAGTCTAGAAGACAAATCTTAATGTAAAATAAGTGGTTTGGAACCCAAGTACTTAAACCGGAACAAAGACACTTAGAACTACAGACACAGTAGGCCATCACCCACCAATTCCCAGCTCTGAAGGGCAGAGGCTACTCTCTCCTCCCACAGCCGTGTAGACCACAAACCTTCTTAATGTAAAATAACTGGCCTGAATCCCAAGTCCTTTAACCAAAACTAAGTCACTTAAGAGTAACAATTACAGTTTAATCAGGATACTAACAAGTAGTACTAAATGCAGCAGAATAAATGCAATTGAACACTTTAAGAACAAGTAGTAAAAGCAAGATAAAGTAATAAAGTAGGAAGAGACAGAAAAACAGTAAAAGTAGCTGAATAAAGTATTTTTTAGTTAAGTAGTAGGAAGGGAGGAAACAGAAGATAATTCAAGGTTAAAAAGCTAAGAGGGTGGGCCTTCCCAGATGCTCACTGTAAACAACAGAATGAGCTGATGCGATGGGACTGGAAGGAGTGTCCAGTGTCAAATTTATTGTAGAAGCAGGCAACTCAAAAGCTACAAAGTTTTAAGAACACAGCAACAATTGGGTGGGTAGCTGGGACAAAAAAAATGGAGACTGAATCAGAACAGAAGTATAGACAAGTAAAGAAGCCTTGGAACTTAACCCTGAGAATTCTTGTAGCCAGCCAAAGGTAAAGGCACAAAAGAGCAGAAACTTACAGAATTAACTTGTTTATACCACGAGGATGAAAGGCTTTTCTAAAGTTGAATCCTCAGGGCAATCAGATAGAAACACAGAGGGC
Source organism: Protopterus annectens (assembly GCF_019279795.1). Classification (NCBI taxonomy): domain Eukaryota; kingdom Metazoa; phylum Chordata; order Ceratodontiformes; family Protopteridae; genus Protopterus; species Protopterus annectens. Next base: position 1,759,671,622 of record NC_056726.1, read on the forward strand.
CATTGACCAAAATTTCACACCTAAATAAAAATGGAGACTGAATCAGAACAGAAATAAAGACAAGTAAAGAAACCTTGGAACTTAACCCTGAGATATGTTCACAGAATACAGCTATTGCAGAATACTGTTAAAAACTACAACGTAAGACCAGCACAGGATTGTTAAATATCACTGAAACAGTTAAACCAAAAATATATATACTTATATAAGCTTTGGATTTCCAAATTGCTTTAGGAGCAGTAATTCACGTAGCCAGCCACTTGAGATAGCTGAATATAGATGGGTTATAATGCTTAATGCAGATAAAGCTTCTGGCAAAGTGCAAATGAATGTTCAATATTTATACTATATTTATACAATATTTATATAAGTTTTATGGTTTAGGTTTTAGTTAATAATATTTATGTCTCTTTTTTAAATAGAGTTTCACTTTGATTGCATGTTTTGGATTGGGGAGGGGTATTTAAGAATGGTCTTTTTGATTTTATGTTAGTTCTGAAGAAGGCCATAGTTGTTTTTTGGCCAAAAGCACTTACCTTTGTGGACAGTAAAAGGATTATTTCGTAGTGGTGTTCACCGTATGTTCATCTCATAGTTATTTATGTCTCTTTCTCTTTATTGTCATAATGGCTACACTTCCATATTATTTTGGAACATTAATGGTGTCTCACATACAGATAAAAAGAAAAAGTACCGAATGTTATTAATAAATGCAGAGTGCATATAGCAATGCTGCAGGAGACATGTTTGGAAAAAAGTGAGCATGTGAATTTGATAAGAAATGATTTCAGGTGTGATATTCAGCAGAGTATCAGGGTTTAAAGGAAAGGGGAGTATTTATGCTAGTTGCTAGAGGAGCTCCAATAGTAATAGAAGTGGAAAAAAAATAATAATGGCAGATTTCTGGTAGTAAGTGGCTACTGGCAAGGAAAGAGGATTATGCCAGCATGTTTTTATATTTCACCTAAAACTCCTATTATGTAGGTTAAGGACATTTTGGGAGAAATAATCAGCTTTCAGCAAGGAATATTACTTACAGGTTGGGACTTGAATTTGATTTGCAACAGTGAGTATGTATCTAGGAGACCTAGAAATGTAAACATAACAAAACAAAGTAGTTTTCTATAGAAATTTAAGAAAATATTTGGTATAGAAGATGTGAATTTAGTAGTAGAATTTGGAGAGAATTTACATATTATTCCCCAAGGTACAATAAGTGGGCTAGACTAGACAGAAATTATATTTGAGAGGAACATATACAATTAATTGAAAGCTTTGATACGTATCCAATAGCTTTTTCAAATTATGTACCAATAACAACTAAGATAAAAATGCAAGGTAATGAAGTAAAAATGATACAATGGTACTTCCCCACCTACATTTTAAAAAGAGAGGAATTTAAGGAATGGGTAATGGAAATTATTAGAGTTATTAGGGAGATAGAATTTTCCTCAGAAGTTATAGCAAGTGAGTGGAATAAATGAAAGTAGAGTTTAAAAATAAGTAAGAAATAAAAGAAAAGTAGATAATGGTTAAGAAGTGACAGGAGTTATTTAGAGGGTCTGATAAAGGATAAAGTATTGCAGAAAAAGGAAATAATTAAGAATACATTAAGAATAATAACAGAACGAGTAGAGGCACAACTATGGAGTACTAAATAGAAAATAAGAGAGTATTTGGATAATATGCACGAGTTTAGAAAGATTGCTGTTTAGGAACTATTTTTTTTTTATAACAACTCCAGAGCTCAAAAACTTTTAGCACAATGACTTAAGCAACAGAAAATAGAAAGGGTTGTTTGAGGGACTCAGAAATTCAAGGATATGAATAGTATGGCAATTAAAGAAATGTTGGCTTTATTTGCAGATGATATTATTTTGTCCCTGATAAATCCATAAAAGGATGTTTCACTGTTGTGGAGCATTTTGAGACAGTTTCAAGACTTTTCAAGATATAAAATTAATGAAAATTACAGAAAGTCTGTAGTTGTAAATTATGTACCCACACATGAATTGGTTCAGCAATACCCATATTTATGAGAACATGATAAGATGAAGTATTTAGGAGTATGGATTAAAAAGGCTTCTGTTATGGCAGTTAAGGATATGTAGGAAAAGACTAAACAAAAGATAATACAAAATCCGAGAGGAAGGAAGCTCTTGTTTATGGATATGGATAGTAAGATACAAGCAATAAAATGTTACGTGCCAGGTAGATTTTTATCAATCAGATGAGAAGTTGTGGGCAGTAATTAATAACAAGTTGAAAAAAATTATCTGGGGAAGAGGGCAAGAGTTAAGTGGGATACGTTGATCCTTTCAATAGAACAATGTGGATTAGGATTACCTGATTTAAAGTAATATTTTACAGCTATACAGGTTCATATGTATAGCAGAAGGAGATGGTTATAATTCAAAATGGAAAGGGATGATAATACAGCAGGGGATATGTACAAGAAATAAGGAGAGAGTGAGATTTTGGATGCAGATCCTTATGGAAAATAACAATCATACAGAATGCTATATACATGAAGGATGCTTCATGCTCATCATATGATTTTAAAAATCAGTGCATACCAAGATTATATATTCCCCGTTCTGAAGGAGGCATGGGCCTAGTTGAAATTGATTACATGTATAGATCTGCAGTTGTGGGACTGCATATATATCTGCTGACCACACAAGACAATAAATCTAAGATGACTTCCCTTCCTAGTCTAGCAAAAGCATATTGGCATCAAGTGGGAATGGAAATCAAACCAGAAGTAGATAAAAATCAGGCAGCAGCTGAATGTGCCAAAAACAAAAGAAAGAAAGAAAGGTTACAGATCAGATGAGAAGGCAAGAAATGTGGAAAATGTATAAATATAGTTGCAAGTATAGAAAATTCCCGGAAGAACCTCATGTTGATCAGGATCAAATGCAGGAATGGTTAAGGAGAGATGAATTCAAACCAAAAGATGAACAGTTAATATTGATGGCCCAGGATAGTGGGCTACGTACACATTGGTTTATAAAGTCCATTGAACATGTGGTAGAAACAGACAGATGTGGGTTTTGTAAAACAGAATTGGAAACAGTCGTACACCTTTTTGATGGTTGTGATATGCTAAGGAAGGACTGTATACTGAAAGGCATAATAATGTGGCAAGACTGCTGCACTGGGGATTGTGCAAACATTGCAGTACTGAAGTAGCTGAAAAATACTGGAAACGTGAGCCACAAAGCATCATAGAAAATGATGAAGTCTACATCACATGGGATCACCCATGACCAACAGTTCAAAAGAAAGATGTGAGAAAACCAGATGTAGTGATCCATGAAAAGAAGACAAAAGTAGCATTGCTCATTGAAATTGCTACACCCAGTGACTACAGTGTCTTGCGTACAGAGAGGCACAAAGTCAGAAAATATCAGGATTTGCAGGCAGAAACGAGAGCAATGTGGAAGAAAGATACCCAGATAATTCCAATAGTAGTAGGAGCAACAGGTCTTATAAAAAAGAATCTACAATCGTATTTAGATATGTTACCAATACATGTAACTCCATACGAATTGCAGAAAGAGTCATTACTGGGTACATTGCAGATGCTGCGAAAAGCACTTTTGACTGACATCAAAGACTGAAACAATACTAATTTCATGAACTTTAATCATACTTTGAGTTAGGAATGGGGTCCATTCCCATCATGGTATTAGAAACCCAAAATATTTGGAGAAATTAGAGTATTGCAACATAAAGGAACAATGTGTCCCCAATAAAGGAGCAGCAAGTGGAGCAGGATGCATCTGAAGAAGATTTTCCACAGGGTCATGCTCTGTGAGACTACTGTAGGAGATCCATACAAAAGTCCAGTTGTAGATGCACAGCAAGAGAAAGAGCAGGAAGCAGTGGCAACTCTGAGACAGGTAATGTTACATGCTGACTGACCAACAGAACCACATACAGAGGAGCAGCAGATGAAGTAGAATCCATCTAAAGATGATATATCACAGGAAGGTGATCTGCAACTTTCTGTAGAATACTCTCAGGAAACGGAGTGCAAAGGAGATGCTCTAAGTCAAGAAGAAAAGTATTTAAGATAAGACCTGCTAGATTTAATAGAGATGGATAGACATATTAAGAGAGAGAGAGGGAGTAATGTATCTTATTTACTTCTGTTATATCACATGAATATCTATGAACACTCCTAATTACTGTGTTCATTTGTTTTATCAAAATTTTAACTTTTTTGGTTTTATTGGCCTTCAGCAGTCTATTTTTTCATTGATCTTAATATGTATATTCGTCTATATTACACCAAGTAACTCTTCTCTTAGATAATTTTCTTCTACATTGAGGGCACATTCGTTGTTCACCATTTCCTGTGGGCATTCTTTAAAAAGTTCCAGAGCTTCTTCCTGTGTGACATTCTCTTCAATTTCACCTGTATCATCCATTGCTCTTTCATATGGGAACTCACTGGCCTATCACTGCACAGCATTGACTGTGTCAGAATTGACACAGTTTTCTAGTCTTTCCCTTGCTGTATAGCTCCAGCTGAACCTTTGAACTGGGTTTTCTAAGGGGGGAGGGGGGGCTCCAAAGTATCTTCATATGTCAACTGATTAGATGCTTCCTGTTCCACTGGTTTCTCCTTAATTTGGGTGTCCATTGCTCTATCCTGTTGTTCATAGGTAGGTACTAGGCTATTTGCCCGAAGGCATTTATAAGCCTAGCCAGAATGTGTTGGCTTTCGCCACCCCCTTAGATTAGTTCCCTGTGCTTCTGTCCAGCAGAGCCACTGAAATGATCCTCAGGATAAACTTTCTGTTTCCCATCCACTCGTCAAGGTTTCTCTTGAAGAGTGTTAGTGAGGGGCTCTGCCTAATGTAGATTGGAATCTTGTTCCAGAGCATGGGAAGTCTCTTGGACAGGAATATATCCCTCCAGCACGTCCTATTTATTGTTGTGGTGAGGTTTAGATCCCTAGAGCGTGTGGCTCGAGGGGATATGGATTTCTTTAGGTGGAGCATATCCATCAATTCTGGGTTAGACATGGCCTTTATGTCAGGCAGAGATCACCTCTGAGTAGGCAGTATGCAACCAAATACAGCTGGAGTTGTGTTGTTATCTGAGTTAAATTTTCTACACTAAATCCTTCACTTTGCAGATAATCCATAATCTCAATTTCTATTTCTTTAACTTCTCCATTACTAATCTTCTTTTCTCCTTTTCCTCTTTGTTTTTTTCTTTTTTTGTATTGTAAAATTTTCCATATCCAGATGTCTTTGCCTGTATTTCTCTTCAAGTGTCTTTGTGGCTTCTCTTTTTGCACTGATTAGTAATGCTTTCTCCTTTGCATAAATATTGCACCGTATTAAATCTCTTTTTCTTTCCATGTCCATATTTCTTCTTCAGATGTCTCCTTCTCCTCTTGTTTCTCCTTACTTTGGGGACTAGTTGTTCCATCATGCTGTGATATGACTTATGTTGTACTTTCTGTACTGAATCCTTTACTTCGCAAATATTCCTTAACTTCAGCTTCTATTTTTTTAACTTCTACTTGACTAATCTTCTGTTCTACATTCCCTCTTTGTGATCTTATTTTTTTTGTCAAATTATCCATATCTGGATGCCTTTGCTTGTATTTCTCTTCAAATATCTTTAGGCCTGCCTTTTTTGTGTTGATTAATTTGGCTTTCTTCTTTGCATAAATATTGCACCATATCAGATCTCTCTTTTTTTCCCCATGTCCATATTTCTTTTTTATACCCTTCAAACATCTGTAAATTTTGTTCCTTAAATTTTTGCCCTTCCTCAGTCGCTTCTTTTTTAAACAGCACAAGGTTTCTTGGTATAGTGTTTTTATGGAGCTGTTGTATTAATGAACACATTTTTTTTTATTTGGAGCTTCTGAGAGGTTTTCTTGTGGAAGTACTTTTCTTTCCTCTAATTTCTCTCTTTATCTTTTCATGTATCCTTTATCTGGAAATTCTGGGCTTCTTGCATAATAGTAACAATACGTAATTTCTTTCTTATCCTCAATAGTCCATATCATCTGTATGGCTCCTTTGTGGCCTATCAGTTTTTTTATTTTTGTGGGCTGTTAGTTCCTTCTACAATGTGGGGGAGGGCATAATCCCCTGGTCCTGACCTAGCCTCATTGTAGTAATATTTCCATGTCTTGAGGATTCTACACTGCCATTTTTTCCAGTCTTGGCACCAGTGCGCCTACCAGGATTGGGCACTTTTCTATCTTGGGACTTGTGCACCCAGCTGTCTTCTTTATTTTTAACCTACTTTTATCCATGATATGTGCTATATAAAATACAGTGTATATATCAGTGTTTTCTTGGTGAGATTTTGTGAAAAAAAGGGTCCACCTCTTTGTGAAAAAAAGGGTCCACCTCATGAACGTACCCACCAAGACTTGAGGATAAATTAAATTCCACCAATACTTCTCTCCTTTAGCTGATTTTATCATCTCTCCATTCGACCCCTATTCTTCCACTTGCATACTCCACTCTTCGAAGTGGAGGATGAGATGTTAGTTTTGGTCTTCTGTATATTTGGGTGACTGCTCTTTGGCCTATGTGCTGCTAACCAGGCCTACTGGGACCGTGCCTGGCAAGATTAGGTGGCAGACATTGGCCACAACTGTAGTTAAGAGATGGTGCTTCACAGGGCTACTGACATAACACATGCCACCGAACTAAGAATAAAACACCTGACACAGGAAGTAGGTCCTTGGGTGCTGGGCCATTGAGTGACCCACCTCTCATGATAATAGAGGAGATTCTTGCCTCTGTCAGAAAGAGTGGTACCTCTATATGCTTGCATAGTGCAGTGCTGTGTTTTGGAACAGAGCTTGTAGGCCAACAAGATTATCTACTGTCAATGTGTCAGGTATGTAGACTTCTGTTTCTGTTAAGACTGCCTCATCCCCCCAGCAAGTCCTCTGAATCTCTTAGTCACTGTCCAAATTATTAAAGTTGTCTGATTTGTAGTAGAAAACATTAGGGATTCCCCCTGCATGGTCATCTGTGTAAGGTATACAATTCTAATATTTACCCTTTTAATGTTGATATTTGTATACCTCAGTTTCATGTATACTTTGGATACTGGGCCAGACTTACATAGACTGTTGTGCTTTGATTTATTCACAGGTGTTTCTTTATCTGGCATTAGCACTGTGGAATTGTTACCACCTGATGGTGGGGGATCTGTAGCTTCGGTTATGATGATAACGGGGATGAGCTGGCACAGTCAGGGAGTACAGAATATGTATGTTGGACACAACAAATGTGACCACTGCATCCCCTCTGCAGACCATGGACATAGCCTGTATGCATGTGGATATTACCCAGGAGAGACACACACACACACACACACACACACACACACACACACACACACACACACACACACACAAAGAGAGGACATGTTAATGGGGGAACACTATCAGTCAGGGAAGTGTGCTGCCTCATTGTAGACGCATGTTAGAGTCTGCCCCTAACACCCATGGTAGAGAGGTACATACAGGTGGGTGGGTAATGATGCTGTCTGGAGACATGGATATTACCCTCCCCTGTGACTGATGTTTCAGTAGCCGCATCTCAGCATATGTACAGGGCTGGTACCACCACAACCATGATGGAGTTATGGAGAAGAATGCATAGGGTGTGAAATGATCTTCAGGAGTGTATGGTCCTGTGTGTGTGGTTGTTTGGATAGACTCAGTCACATACTGGAATGTGCCATGTTCTCTCAAGCTCACATGTAATAGGGGTGAGGCTTCATCCACAAAACTGCTCCAACAATGCCTCTAATTCTGCATAAAACACCGATTTACTAGAGTTTCTGTGATTTAAAAAGCTTGTTTCAGCTACGTATTGTACTTATTTTACTGCCTGCACTTTAACAAAGTCGTTTTTGTATTTAAATTACCTGTTTAACTGTTGCAGGCAACACACTCAAGTGTGATAGCCATTTCTGTGCATTTCAGATGTTTTTTTTTTATTGTATCTGCTTTATTTTCTGAAAATAAAAAAAACAAAAAAAAATACTTGTTTTCCCGCCTTTCTAAGCTAGTATAGTCCAGTTTTCCGGTTAGTGCTAAATTCAGGGCTGTGTTACAAGTTTCTGTGTTTGTCCATACCTTACTTGGATAGAATGAAGTTTCTCTGTTCACCTGTGAGAGAGTGGAGCTTTGAGCAGCTTATCTGTCCCTGGAGGAGTGGTTTCAGCCCAGAAATTAGTAGTTTATTGGCCATTTTGTGCTAACTTCTATCTCTTTCATTTCCCTGCTATAAAACCTGCATTAGTGTGGTTTGGCGTGCTAGGCAGTGCCGGTTAGCTAGGATATAACTATTCCCAGCTCCACAAAGTCTACTCTTCAATTTTTCCCTTGGAACCAGACAAACTTTCAAGTTAAACACTCAAACCATTCACTTCTCAGCCTGGCACTTGCTCAAAACTCATAGCAAGCACTAATAAACCTTAGCACTAGACCCCCCCATACTGTAGAGAAGGACAAGGCTCTCTATTCAACCTTATCAGACAATCAGTAAAACAGTTCACTCTACCTATCCAGGCATGTCCAAAGGGCAGTTTTTGGTGTACTCTCTGGTCCAACTGGTGAATCTGGGCATTTTGAACCAATTGTTAAACTGCCTCATGTACACAGGCAACCCTCTCCTCCTACCAACAAACACTAATACATGCAAGAGAATCAATTATACAGCCAAACTGGAGGCTAAGCTCTCTCAACCCAAGACTGGACCAGACAGTCAAGAGGAGAGGAGAATTACTTGCATCACACCACCAGTCTGACATAGACCTATGAAACCAACACCGGCAAAAAACACACATAAATACATGAAAACATACTCGGAAGCTCTAAATAAAAATCTGCAAAAGCAACAGAGACCTCCAAAGCAGACATCCAAGCAACCTCCACCCCCCAACACAAACCATGAAATACATACTTCACAAAACCAGTGTGCCACGCAATCACAGCCCTTAAGGCAAAATCACATACCCAACACACTAGTTATAGGTGACTCTATAGTCAGGCACACTGACGTCCCACTCACTAGGCTGAACAAGGAGAGGGTCACTGTTAGCTGCCTGTCGGGTGCCAGGATCTGCCACATAACACAAGCACTCAGGTCACTCCAGAACAAGTACAAATATGACTCTGTCATTGTCCATGTTGGTGTGAATGACCTGAGCCGTACCTCCCTGGACTACATGAAAAGAGACATGGAAGAGCTCTCTGATCATGTAGCCCAGGCCGGTATGACCCTGACCCTGAGTAGCATCCCACCCTCACCAAGAATGATACCGTGCTATAAAGAAAAAATTATCAATTTCAACAATTGGCTAAGCTTCTGGTGTCATTCAGTCGGGATCCAGTGTCTGTCAGCCTGGGATGACATGCTCGACAAGCCACACTGCTTCACTAGAGATGGCTTGCACCTGTCGTCCTTAGGCTTTCGAATACTGGCCAAGGCTCTTGCCACCCCCATGGTGCCTTTTTTAGGCAAGGCTCAAATGACAAACCCACCACTGTAAATAGCACAAGTAACAAAACACTGAGGGTAATGCTACTCAATGCCAGGAGTCTAAACCTCAAAATGAACACACTCGAGGCACTCCTCAGTATGGAGAAAATCGATATATGTGCAGTAACAGAAACCTGGTTTAAGGCTCCAGAGAGCACCCCAGCACTACCAGGCTACAACTCCTACCATACAGTTCAGCCACAAAACCCAGACTGAAATACAAAAGGCGGGGGCATATCCATATTCATCAAGGATACCCACACCTCCAGGTTAGTGACACAGCACGATGAATCAGAGATCATCCACATGCAACTAACAATGGGCAAAACTGCAGTTCAAATTGTAGCTTGCTACAGATCACCCACCATGTCCCAGGACCCCCATTCTGCATTTCTGGAAACACTGGGAAACATAAAGGTCTTACCAAACACCCTGATACTGGGTGATTTCAGTTACCCAAACATTAACTGGGAGAACTACTCAAGTACTAACTCCCTTGCCCAACATTTCCTAGAATTTATAAATTCAAACACCCTGGATCAACTGGTCAACACCCCCACCAGAAGTGACAACATATTGGACCTGGTCATCACCAACATGGGCGACCGGTGTTCCACACCGGAGGTCAACCCCTTGCTGGTTATATCTGACCATAAACTAATCACTCTGGATATCCACATTCTGCCCCCACCCCTGGTCAAAGAAACCACCGTGAAAAACTTTTCAAAAGCAAACTTCACGTTACTTAAGACCAAGGTAGAAAGTTTCAAAGCCCCCATGCTAAAGGATAACACTGTCCACGCTGCAAAATCCTTTACTAATGCACTGTACGGGCACCTACAAGAATGCATGGATCGTGCTATCCCAAGCAAAGCCAAGACTCACTCCTTCAAGAAAAGGAAACCAGTTTGGTGGACCCCTGCCATAAACAAGCTATACAATAGGAGGAGGAAACTAGTACAGAAAAGAGTAAAATCCCAAGAAGGGAAGACATCCCTGATCAGTATCAGCAAGAAACTACGATCCCTCATAAAATCATCCAAGGCTAGCTTCGAAAGAAAAATTGCCAAGGACTGCAAAGATAACCACAAGGCATTCTTTAGCTATGTCAAGAATCTAAGTGGCAATTCTTAGATCTGCTCGGAGTTAGTGCAGAATGGCACAAAATACACTGAACCGACCAATATCGTCAATATCCTGGAAGACAGGTTCAGTGGAAACTTCACCCCCTCTCACCCCCAAAAGGATCCATAACCATACCAGAAGAATGTAGTGCCCCTGGAATCACAGACACTCAGGTTAAAACAGCGCTCTCCAAAGCCAAAAACACAGCATCAATGGGAACGGCCGGTGTCCCAGGCTGCGTCTTACACAAGCTCAAGGATGAACTAACCCCTCACCTAAACACACTGTTCTAACAGGCTACGTGCCATAGAGTGGCGCACAGCAATGGCTATTCCGCTCCACAAAGGTGAAGCCACAACAGACTCCAGGAACCTATCGCCATATAAGCCTGACTAGCTTGGTCTGCAAGGCTATGGAGCACATCATCATGGATCTCGTTAACAGAGGCATTGGGAACCTCCAAACACTGTACCTTACCCATTTCAGCTTTGTTAAGGGCAGATTGTGCCTCCTACCCCTGGTGGACTTCTTTAAGACGGTTACCAAGGGTATAGAGGGAAAGGTGGTCCACACAGCCTACCTAGACCTCGCAAAGGCCTTCAACACCATTCCCCATTCTGGTATTATAGACAAGCTCACCAGCCCCTATGTCACGAGATGGGCTGCCAACTGGCTCACATACAGAACCCACATGGTTAGAGTTGCGGGAGCTAGGTCTCACTCTAAACCGGTTACAAGTGGCATTCCCCAGGGCTCAGTCCTAGGACCCCTCCTGTTCGGCATATACTTCTCAGAGGTACAGGCAAGCTCAGGAGGGCTATGGCTGACCAAGTTCACAGATGACTGCAAACTAGGGGCTATAATTGTCTCTCCGGCTGACACAGACATACTCCAAAAGGGTCTCACTAAGACAGATACCAGATGTCAAAACCATGACCTCAAGCTAAATGCCAAAAAGTGCATAGTCATCCCCTTTGGAAAAAACAAAGTACCCAGAAACTACCACATAGGTGATAGCCCCCTAAATACGGAAGACGTAATAAGGGATTTGGGGACCCAAGTAGATAGTAATCTCTCCTTTGATAATCACATTGCCAAAGTGGTTAGAAAATGCTTCTATGTGGCCCACCTACTCACAAAAGGGTTTGCATCCAGATCAAAAGAGGTCATTGTGCCCCTCTACACATCAGACCCATCATAGATTACAGTGCCCCATTTGGGATGTATCTTACAAGACACCTGCAACAGCTGGAAAGACCACAGAAGTACCTCACCAAGAGGATCTCTGGCCTAAATCAGATGCCCTATGCAGCTCGACTGAAGAAACTCCAGCTGTACTAGGTTGCATACCGCCTACTCAGAGGTGATCTCTGCCTGACATACAAGGCCATGTCCAACCCAGAATTGATGGACATGCTCCACCTAAAGAAAATCATATCCCATCGAGCCACATGCTCTAGGGATCTAAACCTCACCACAGCAATAAATAGGACGTGCTGGAGGGATGGATTCCTGTCCCAGAGACTTCCCATGCTCTGGAACAAGATTCCAATCTACATTAGGCAGAGCTCCTCGCTAACATTCTTCAAGAGAAACCTTGATGAGTGGATGGGAAACAGAAAGTTTACCCCGGGATCACTTCACTGGCTGTGCTGGACAGAGGCACAGGGAACTAATCTAAGGGGGCGGTGAATGCCAATATATTCCGGCAAGGCTTATAAATGCCTTCGGGCAGATAGCCTAGTACCTACCTGTGAACCTATGAACATCCCTGTGGTCAAGGCATCATATCAGTTCCATGTATCAGATTTTCATACCAGTTGCATGTATCAGAGCAGATGTTCATAGATTCTTAGGTGTTTACTAGGTTAACGACTACAAGGGCCTTTTTAAGCCTAGCCATGCATCCCAAATCTCTAACAAGTTCTGATACCCTTGATAAGTGTAAGCATGGGCCTGAGAGATGAAGCATTTACAGGTTACCTGTTTGCATTAGAGACATAGGTGACAAACCAGGGATGAATTTCTGGTTTCGCATCCAGTTGTCCAAGTTGTGCTTGAATTGAGTTAGGGAGGAACTCGGCATAGTATGGATGAGGAGTCTGTTCCATAGACGGGGTAGTCTCTCGGATACATATCTATCTCTCCAGCAGGTCCTGTTTATGTTACAGGCAAGGTTTAAGTCTTTAGAATGGGTAATTCTGGCACAATTTGTTTTGTGGATTTACAGGAGGTCCATCAGAGTGGGGTCAGACAGTACCCTGTATGCCCATCATAGATATCACCTCAAAAGCCTGTAGGATACAGAATACAGGGATAGGGCCTTGAGGTGGCATGCATAGGACATATTACTTACTCCTTTTATTCTTTTAGTGAGGAACCTCTGTGGATGTTCTAGTTGTTGGATATGCCTGGTTAGGTACATACCAAAGGGGGCATTGTACTCAATGATAGGTCTGATGAATGCCGAATACAGTGGAACAATGACTTCCTTGGACTTCGATGCCATACCTTTGTTTATAAGTTGCACAACTTAGAATGATTTCCTCACCATGATGTTGATCATGGTCACACGGTATACTAGTGTCTTGCAAGGAGCATGGATAAAGGAGTTCAACTCCCGTTATAGCTAGCTCTCTTAGGCAGATGTGTGCACAAGATACATAAACCTCTGCCATACATGCCCTGGATGTGTTCAGTACATTGAACCTCAGTCCACACTCACACAACCATAGCCCCCAATGCAACACACACAAAAATATCACTGACACTGGCCCACCTGTTACTAACCTGATCTGTTGTATTTTGTGAATTTCTTATGGGTATCATGAGCCATAGTACAAGGACATATTCAGTATTACCAGCAAGATGCATCTGTGAGAAGACCATCCATCCATCTACAACCCATTTTTCCCATTTTCCAAATGGGATTAGGGTGTCACTTCAATAGTGACAATCAACTAGAAACAAGATGCACACCACTAGGTAGCTAGCCCTGCTGTGGTTCTTCTTCCGTACCATTCACATGCACAACTCACTTACACCTATGGCCAATTTAGTGTTTCTAATCCTCCTAATACATGTCTTTGGAGGACAAGAAGAAACTGGAGCACTTGGAGAAGACCTATGCAAATATACAGAGAACATGCAGACTCCACCTAATGCATGTCTTTAGAGTGTGGGAGGAAAGTGGAGGACCCGCAGAAAACACATGCGAACACAGGGTGTGTAGTCAGACTTCACACAGAAGGCACCCTGGCTGAGAATCAAACTGAAGAACCTCTTGCTGAGAGGTGCTAACACTATCCACTGTGATGCCCCCGTGGGAAGTCTCTTCTCACTAAATGCTGGTACAAGTCACAGGCTTGCCATATGTGGGAGCTGTGATAACTGTTTGGGTAGCCTGCAGACACATTGTCAATGATATCCTAAGCGTTAAAGATCATCTAGTAGTTGCTTGAGTGGTACGCTCTTTCAAGTTTACCATGTGGGGCCTTTATTGCAGTGTGGGTGCAGTCTGTGGTCCCAGTACCTCAGGGCAATGGGCTGTATCATAAAAATCCCACATAGTATTGACTCTGTCCTCTGTAGTATATGGAGCTACAAATGCTTCCTCACATTCTGAAGGATGCTATTAAGAAACTGATGGAGTATTCTTGAGGCAGATGTCTGAGATACCCCTGCTGTGTGTCCTCCTCAGTAGGTCACTGAAAAGTCCCAGTAGCTAATATATGTAAAGCCACACATATTTAAATTTACTTATTTATTTATTTATGTGTTTATTATTTATTTAACACTTATTTACACACACACACACACACATATATATATATATATATATATATATATATATATATATATATATATATATATATTATATAAAGCCACACATATAACAAATGTCAAATAAATAAATACTTTAGCATCCACTGAGATGGGTACTCCACAACACCCATGAGGCTGCAGACTAGGGCAACACATATCCTTAATTTCTTGCATGGTGTCCCTGTCCACATGGTACTAGACCACTATGTCATTGTCATGGAGTACTTGAAATATTAAATGTCTCCAGGGGTGACATTGACCACTGTCAAGCAAAGCCGTGGTAATAAGAATCTCTTACACATCTTCTCCCCACTAGACCTCAAGCAAGTTTTCCTTAGACACAGTCGAAAAAAAATGATGCTTGAGATGAGAGTACACTCCTTTGATATACTACCTTGTTTCCCTTCTTGACAGACCATCTGCACTGGCATTAACAGTACCACGGCTATAATGTATAGGTATGAGAAGTTCATATCTAGGAAACTTTCCAGGTGCCTGCTTGCCCTTCATAACTGTTTTAAAAAGCTGTGGTATGTACCTGTGGTGAATCTTCTGCCCTGCAGGTAGGCCTGAAGCTTCTGTAGAACCTAAACATGTCTTTGTATGGCCATGTAGGATTCCTTCCTGGATTGTGGATGATGTACACTGTATGATTCTTTTCTCCTTCTATGGAAACCTGGCTAAATACAGCCTCCACCACATTACTTGCACAATAAATTCTTGATTGTAAACAGGACTTGCTAGCACAAGTGATCCACCCAAGGCCTTGTTAAGAGTTCAGATCACCTGCTCACAACATGGAGTCCAGAAGCTTTATCTGGCCAGTTCTTTCTGTTAAGGTCTGTAAAAGCAGTGGCTGTCTCACAGTATTAGAGACAGACTTTCTGTAGTACCCCGCTGTCCCTAGGAATGCCGTCACGTGCCTCTTAATAGCAGGGTGGGTTATGCCTGAATAACTACCTTTTTGATGGGCCCTGGATGAATCTTTTCACCATCTGCTGTGTAACTCAGATAAGCCACTTCTGTCATTCTTGCTTAATATTTGTTAACATTAACAGTCAACCCTGCCATTTTTAGTCTGCCCAGCAACTCTCTAACATGCTGAATATGTTTTCGATAGGACCGGCTGTAGATTGTAGAGTGATCCAGGTAAGCAAGAGCATAGTCCCTGGCTCTTGCTAGGATGCCATCCTCCAACCCCTGAAATGCTACTGGGGAATCCTTCATCAAGGGGGTTATCTTGGTGCACCATATAAACCAAAAGAGGTCACAAAAACTAACCTCTCATTCACTATAGGTATCAAGGGTACCTGCCAGTGACCCTTGTTCATGTCAGTAGCAGTTATATTCTTAGTCCCATACATGTACTGTAAGGCTTCATTTGCCCTATGTATTGGGTAAATATCTGACTCTGTGTGATCATTTAGTTTCCTATAGTATACACAGAGCCTGGCGTTGCCATCTGTCTGTGGTATCAGCTTCACTGGTGAGGCTGAAGAACTGTTGAAGTTCTGGATTACCCCTATTTCCAATATGTCCTGCATTTCCTCTTTCAGGGTCTGCTTGAGTTTTTTTAGGCACTGTATAAGGGGCCTATGTAATGAGATGCTGAGTTCCTGTATCTACATGGTGCTGCACCAGGTAGGTACACCCTGGCTTACCAGTAAACATGTACCCAAACTCCTGTAATGCTGGATCACGTGAATCTGATAGAAGATAGCTGCTGTGAAAGGTCTACATTGTCCACTGGGCTGTTAGACTGAGCATTAGTGAGAAAATGTTCCACAACCCCCCCCCCCCCATATTTATTCCTGAAATGCAATGTTAATTGCCAGTTTCTTTCTCTTTGTAGATAGGGCTTTGTTGTGCTAACATGGTAGAGTTTCTGCTGCTGTCTTTACCTTGCAGTGAAAGTTTTTTGCAGTTACTATCTGACAGGAATAAACACCATCACTTTCTGCCAGTAGAATACTGTCTGGCCCTGGCTGTCTGCTGTACTTGTGGTAGGTGATCTTATGCCATCCTCATGTGACCCCTAGGCTTGATCCTGAAGTTCGAGATATATTCCACAACATAGTCTTTGTAGGAATGGCAGTCACCTTCTCACTTATTACACATTAAATCCAGGGATCTCCCCACACTGCAACAATACAGCAGTTCAAAGGGAGAATGTCCTGTGGATTTCTGGGACATCTCTCTTTATGGACAGATAAGATGGGACAGTTACCTATGCAACTCCCATTTAAGCCAGTCTCTGCAAATGCTCTCAATGTGGTATTTAGTGTACAGTAAACATTACCAACAGATAATTTGACTATGACTGGTAGGGGTATGTCTAAAATCTTTACCCCACAATGATTCCTGACATGCCAGCAGGTCTGGCATGAAACCTACTCTTTGAAAAAGTCTAACAGAGCATTTGTCATCTTTTCTTAATCAATAGAAAATGGATCCACTGAATCAATGCAACTTCTTACTTGTGGAGCTCATGCTATTAAAAGACCCCACAATGTCCATAGCGCCTCTCTGAAATGATTCCTCAGTAATAGGCTTAGGCAACAAAGCAGTTTTAGTTTTATCTCCTGGAGCTCCAAACTTCTTTCAGTGTTCATGTCTGACAGCACCCTGTCACATCATTTGCAATATTTGTGCAACAAAAATTCTGTATAAGCCTGTGGGAATATTGTGGACTGTGGTCAGACTGCCTTTCAGAAGGCCCTTTGTACTACCAGCCACTCTGTCACTTCTCCATATGGTACTCCTTCTGTAGTCTAGTCTCTTTACAGTAGCCCTTTATCTCAGTATAATGTTTATAGGTTCACAGATTAGTACTAGGCAAACTGCCCTTGTGGGACATTTTATGCCCAGCCAATTAACCCATGTAAGATTCAAACCCTGCACCTTGTGTCTGTAAGGTGAATACCTCAACAATTATGCCAGTCTCTCTGTCTTTTATGACATGGAATATCTGTGGTTGACAGTTTGGTTCTGAATGCCTTTATTACTAGGATTAGCACTATCATTTCTTTGATGTTCCAGGAAGGTCCGACTGGGCTAGTAGCCCATTTTCAGCAGAGGCCCGTGGAAAAAGCTCAAAAAATGTAATAAGTTCAATAAGTAGAAAGATTAGATGAGCATAATAACTTGCATGCATAATTATACATAGAATTTAAAAGGGCACATAAAGAGCAAAGTATTATACATGATTATAAATAGGTTTGAATAGTATCAGAAGTTATTTGCTTCAGTGCATTAACAGAAGTAGATTAGCAGTACATTTATATGCAGTACAGTTAATGTATGATTTTACATAGTTGGTTCAAAGAAGGAAAATACATTATTTTGTTTTAAGAGGAATGTAGTTAGGAGTAGTAGGAAGTTAGGGTAGGATTTTAGTGGAGTGAGAGAGGAAGTAGCTTGTATGGACTGATCAGCGAAAAAGAAAAGTGGGTAGGATGGGATATGTATTAAATTAACCGGTGGTAGTACAGGGGCATTGCCAATTGTTGTATAGGTGTTCCTTGAGCAGAAGTTTAAAATTGTTGGTAGAGGTATTGTTTTTTATGTGTTGGGGTATGGAGTTCCAGGATTTTGCTATTTGGTTATTGGCTTTGGTAACTTTTACTAGCAGTTTATTGGATAAGCGAAGGGTACAGTAGGTGGAGTATGATTGGATTACGTTTTTGAGGGAGGGACAGTTATTGGGTTGGTGTATAATGGTGTGGGCAACTGTAAGTTGATTGAATGCTAGTAGGTTCAAGCCATCTTAACTGTTTTAAGGCAATGCAGTGGTGTGTATGGTTGGGGAGGTTGGTTGAAAATTTAGCAATTTTGTGATAGCAGGCCTCGAGTTTATTAAGATCAGATTTCCTGAGGTTAATGAAAAAAGGGGGGCATACATTAAGGTAGATATGATTTGTCAATAGATTGTCTAGTGGTAGGAGTGATAAATCCTTTGGCTGTATATAATGAACCCAGTTTAATGTGGACCTTTTTTATGGAGAGTGCTGTATGTCTGTCATATTTTAGTGAGTTGTGGATAGTGACTGCTAGTAATTTGGTGTCCCCAGCTGGTTCAATTTTTGTGTAGTTGGATGCAAGGATGTGTAAGGGGGGTGACTGAGATGAGATTCTGTTATTAGTGAAATGCAAAAGATTTATCTTGTTAGGGTTTAAGATAAGTTGATTTTCTGTTAGATAAAGCTGTATGTCAGTGAAAGCCTTTTGGGTTCTAGTTTTGAGTTCAGGGAGGGTGGGAGCTAAGCAGATGATGGTGGAGCCATCTGCATATTTGACAGTTGTGGCTTGGTCAGTTGCAGAGCTAAGTTTATTGGTAAAGATGGAGAAAAGTAAGGGGCCTAGGATGGAGCCTTGTGGAATGCCAACAGAGACTGGCAGGAGGGTGGAGAGTTCTTCCTGCCATTTGACTACCTGTTGATGTTCACATAGGTAACTGTGAAACCATGCAATAGCAGAGTGGGAAAGATTACTGGCAGATAATTCATATGGTAGTTTTTGATAGGAAACAGTGTCAAAAGCTTTTGACATATCTAGGAAGGTTACTAATTCATGGTAACCAGTGGTTTGAAGTTGGTTGATAAGAGTTACTAAAACTAAGGAGGATGGTAGTGGTGCTATGTTTAGGTCTAAAACCATGCTGGGAGGTAAAGAGGGTGTTATTTAATAGTAGGTGGGACATTAGTTGTGAGTGTATGCATTTTGCAAGAATTGTGTTTAAGAGGGGTAGTATAGCAATTGGTCTGTAGTTAGTTAATTCTGTGGATGTTCCTCCTTTGTGTAGGGTAATTATGTGGGAGATTTTCCACAGTTTGGGGATGTATTGCTCAGAGATGGAGTGGTTTATAGGTAGGTACTAGGCTATTGGCCCTAGGGCCTATATAAGCCTAGCCAAAAAGGTACCCTGGCTTTCGCCACCCAAGAAAATTATTTTCCTGTGCCCCTGTCAAGCAGTGTCACAGAAGTGATCCCCGGGGTGAATTACCTATTTCCCATCCAATCATCAAGATTTTTCTTGAAGAGTGCTAATGAGGAGCTTTGTTTGATGTAGATAGGTAGTTTGTTCCAGAGTATGGGAAATCTCTGGGACTGGAATCTATCCCTCCAGCATGTCCTGTTGTGGTGACAATGTTTAGGTCCCTAGAGCATGTAGCTCGGAGGGATTGGAATTTCTTTAAGTGGAGCATGTCCAACAGCTCTGGGTTTGACGTAGCTTTGTATGTTAGGCAGAGATCGCCTATGAGTAGGTGATATGCAATGGAGTAAAGCTGGGGTTTTTTGAGACGGTCTGCATAGGGCATCTGTTTGAGGCCGGTAATCCTCTTTGTGAGGTATTTCTGCGGCCTTTCCAGTTCTTGTAGATGTCTTGTGAGGTACATACCAAAAGGGGTGTTGTACTCTATAATGGGTCTAATGAGTGACGAGTAGAGAGTAACAATGACCTCTTTTTTCCTGGATGAGAAACCTTTTGTGATGAGGTGTGCCATGGAGAAGGATTTCCTGACTACTGTGGCGATGTGATTATCGAAGGAGAGACTACTGTCCACCTGTGTCCCAAGGTCCCTTATCATACTTTCGGTGATAAGCAGACTACTGCATATGTGGTATTTCATGGGTACATAGTTTTTACTAAAGGGGATGACACTACACTTTTTGACATTGACCTTGAGCCCATGGCTTTGACACCAGGCATCTGTCTCAGTGAGCACCTTTTGTAGGATGTCCACATCATTAGGAGTTTCGATTATGGCTCCTAGTTTTCAGTCATTTGCGAACTTCATTAACCAAAGACTTTCTATGTTCGCCTGTACTTCAGAGAAGTAGATACCAAACAGGAGAGGGACCCAGGACTGAACCCTGTGGTACTCCACTTGTCTGAAGTTGGATTTGGAGTCTGCTACTTTCACAGTGTGGGTTCTGTCACTGAGCCAGCTGGCAACCCATGTTGTGACATAGGGATTTATACCTAGTTTAGTGAGTTTATCTATAATTCCAGAGTGGAGGATGGTGTTGAAAGCCTTGGCAAGATCTAGATAGGCTGTGTGAACCACCTTATCCTCGTCTACAGCTTTATTGACCACTTCAAAGAGGTCTGTCAGGGTTAGGAGACATGATCTGCCTTTTACAAACCCGAACTGGGTGGGGTCCAGAGTTTGGAGATTACCAATGTCTTTGTGTATAAGATCCATGATGATACATTCCATGGCCTTGCAGGCCAGGCTTGTTAGGCTAATGGGGTGGTAGTTTCCAGGGTCTGTGGTGGCTCCCCCTTTGTGGAGTGGGATAACTGTCACTGTGCGTCATTCAGTGGGCACAAAGCCTGAGGTGAGGCTGTGATTGAACATGGTACTTAGGTGGGGTGCCAGTTCGTTCTGTAGTTCATGTAGAATGCAGCCAGGGATGTTGTCAGGTCCACAGATGCTGTGTTCTTGGCTTTGGAGAGTGTGTTTTTTACCTGTGCAGCCATAATTACAGGAACTTTGCATTCGTCCGGTATAGGGATGGGCCCTTTAGGGGGTGAGAGGGGGGTGAAGTTAGCACTGAACCTCTCTGCCAGGATGTTGGCAATATCAGTTGCTTCTGTATATTTTGTGCCATTTTGCTATAACTCAGAGCAAATCTGAATGTTGCCATTGAGATTTTTGATGTAGCTGTAGAATGCTTTGTGGTTGTCTTTAGAATCAATGGCGATTTTGTTTTCGTAACTAGCTTTGGAGGATTTTATGAGGGATCTCAGCTTCTTACTGATTCTGACCAGGGAGTTTCACCAATCATGGGATTTTACTCTTTTTTTGCAACAGTTTCTTTCTTCTGTTGTAGAGTTTGTTTGTGGCAGGGGACCACAAGATTAGCTTCCTTTTTTTTGGAGGATAGCATCTTGGTTCTGTAAGGGATAGCACGATCCATGCACTCGTGTAAGTGCTTATAAAGTGCATTTGTGTAGGATTCAACAGTTGTATCTCTCTTGTCCATCTGCATGGGTGTCGTGAAGTTTGCCACTTCTGTCTTAAGAAGCGTGAAGTTGGCTTTGGAGAAATTTTTTATGGTGGTTTCCCTAATGGGGGGGTGGGGGCGAGATGTGGATGTCTAGGGTGATTAGCTTGTGGTCGGATTTGGCCAACGAGGAATTGACCTCTGGTGTGGAGCACCAGTCGCCCTTGTTGGTAATGACCAGGTCTAGGATATTGCTGCCCCTGGTGGGGGTGTGGATAAGTTGATCCAAGGCATTGGAATGTATGAATTCCAGAAAACATTGAGCAAAGGAGATCGTACATGAGTAGTTTTCCCAGTTAATGGTGGGGTAGTTGTAATCACCCCATTATTACGGTATCGGGTTGTACCCTAATATTTTCCAGTGTATCAAGAAATGAGGAGTGAGAATCCTGGGGCATGGTGGGGGATCTGTAGCAAGCTACAATTTAGATTGCAGTCTTGCCTAGAGTTAGTTGCACTTGGATAACCTCGGATGCATTATGCTGAGCAACTAGTCTGGAGGTGTGGATATCCTTAATGAATATGGACACGACTCCGCCTTTAGTGTTTCGGTCCAGGTTAGGTGGACAAAAGGTGTGGTATGAATTATAGCCTGGTAATGCAGAGGTGCTCTCTGGAGCCTTTAACCATGTCTGTGTCACTGCACAGATGTCAATGTTCTTCATTTTAAGGAGTGCCTCAAGTAAGTGCATTTTGAGGTTTAGACTTCTAGCATTGAGTAGTATTACCCTCAGATTTTGCTTGCTTGTACCTGTTACAGTGATTGGTTGATGAGTATGGAGACTGGGTATGTGATAGAGTCTGCTACTAACTTGAGAAAGTCAGGGGGTAGCTGGTTTGTGGCAAGTGTTGTTGATTTTAGTTTGTGGAGGAGTTTTATATGTGGCTTGTTTGGATGGGCTTAAAAGAGAGAGTGGAATTTTGAGAGGTAGACTTAGTGGGAATAGTTAGTTGGGTGTTGTTTTTATTGTTTAGGAGGGTCTGTATAGAGTGTATGAAGTGAGAATTAAATTGGGCTGCAATGCTGTCTGTGGAGTTGGGGGGGGGGTTGGATGGGGGTGGAGATTTGGCCAGGGTTTAAGAGTTGCTCAATAGTGGCCCAGAATTTTTGAAGGGTGTTTTGATGTTTTTGCTGGAGTAGTAAATAGTATGATATTTTTTTGTCATTTTGAGTCCGTGTTTTGGTTTGGTTTCTTATTTGGCAGTAATGTAGGAAGGAAACTTGGGTTTTAGATGAATTATAGTGTTGCCAAGCTAAGTCTCTTTCCTTCATTATTTGCATAGTGTCGATACTTAGCCATTGATTTGATTTTGCCTTGATGCGTTTTCTTCTAATTGGGGCCCGAGAGTTAAGTATGTTTAAGAATGATTCATTGAAGTATTGGACTGCGTCATCTAGGTTAAGGTGTTTTAGGGGGGGTCCAGTTGTATTGTTTTAGGATGGAGTTGACGGTTGACGGTATCTATAGAGAAGGGTCTTTTATTGTGGATATATTTATATATGGTTGTTTTAGCTAGCTTTATCTTTTGCCTGAGAAGGAAGGTGGGCATGTGGTCGCTAAGGGAGTCTGGGAGGCAGACGACTTGGTTACATAAGTTTGGCTGGTTGGTGAGAATCCAGTGTAGTATGGAATGCTTATTAGTATGTTTGTTAATTCTGGTTGGACTAGAAATTATTTGTGAGAATCCAGAGATTGATAAAGTTGGTAGGGTTTTATAAGTTACAGGTGGACCAGTCAAGATTGAAATCTTCTAAGATGATTGTTTCTTGGTTATAAGTGGAAGAGGCCCAGTAGAGGAGGTTTTCTGTTATCTGGGAATTGTTGCCAGGTGGAAATGTAGGCTGCTATAATGGTGATATGCTTATTTGTATTTAGAAGGTGAGAGACTAGTATTTCTGAGTTAGGGGATTGAGGTGGGTTACTATCCATTCTTCCTTTGGTTCCAAAGGAAGGATCAGGTGTCGACTGATGCATCAGTGCCTGTGATGCTTGAGTACCTGTCAGACAATTACAAGTCAGGGTTATCCAATGTCTCAGTAAAGGTACGTGCTTCAGCAATTTCAGCCTGTCTCCTGTATGACTTTCTTCTTTGTTGCTTGTTTCCAATGAAGCAATTCCTTACTGTAGTCATGTATCTGAGACTACCCAGAAAAGGGATAACTCCACCATAGAGCTCCAACTGTTATGTCTTAGAAAAAACATACCTTACCTAAATTTGAGACAGTTAAGCCGTGGTGGTGCAGCGGTAGCATTGTTGCCTCACAGCAAGAGGTTCTCCCATTCGATTCTCGGCTGGAGCGCCTTCTGTGTGGAGTCTGCATGTCCTCCCCGCAGTCGAGTGGCATTGGAAAGACATGCGTAGAATGGGTGGGCCTTCGCTGAAGGTTGGGTGTCGAGCTGGCACCTTGGCACCCGTAAAAAAATCTACTGCCAATCATTAGCGGACCAGAGTTTCACTGTGGCGACCCCTAACCGGGAAAAGCCGAAAGAAGAAGAACAACCTAAATTTGAGACAGTTGTTTCCACTCCACTAACATTTTGACATGGAAAAGCAGATGATTAGTGACAGTGATCTCTGACAGAAAAAAAAATTTAAGGCATTAATGTACAAACATCCCTCCATTATCTTCCATTTGGACAAAGCCATCAGTCATACCAACCCTACCTTCATTCCCTTGATGTACATAGGGAACTGAGATATTACTTGTACAGAACCAAAAAAAAAAGACAGGTTTGAATTGCTGTTCATTCCCTTTGCAAAGGAATGGAAGGGAGGCCTGTTTCTGAGCAGACAGTAGCAAAATTGTTGCATACTGTATTTTCTTCATTTACATGTTAAATGCCAAGATTATATCAGGGCAGATTACAGCTCACTCTATTAGGGCCACGTCAGCCATCACTGAATGTTTGAGAGGAGCCAGTACTCAAGTTGTTATGGAAACAGTTGCATGGTCATCTGTCCACACTTTGTGTGAGTAGTATACCTGGATATGTCTTCTAGAGCAAGGGCAGGGCTTAATTCAAGCATCCTGTGGTGCCTCTAGCAGACCACTTTCACTCAGAGTAAGACACCCACTGGTTCACAGTACAATTGATGATGAGCATATTACAAATGGGTAGGCATTAAGTATAGTTGTAGATATTTGAATTTGTTCACTCTTCCTGTACCATTTCTCCTCTGCTTCCTTTCCTGCTGGCTTCTGTGGTTTGGGGTGAGTACTCTTAATTATTCATCCCCCTGGCTTAACTCTCTATTATTCTGAATAAGTACCTGCCTTTCTCAGGGTTAACCTATGTCTTGGAGACTTGTTTTCAAATCTTTTTGTTGGCTTTACTCCTGAGGTTCCTTATCTCAAGGCCAGGTTCCGGATTTGTCCTTTAAGGGTGTGGGGAACCAGGACAAGAAAGAACTAAAGAGAGAGTGTTACTTGATGTTCCTGTTATACAACTAACATCCTATGGCGGAGAAAGGGGGGGGCATATGAACTGAAGGGTGAAGTATGTCAGGCTCTGAAAAAATCAGGCTGGTCATCAGGCCTATGTCCCAAGTTTCATTACTGCGGCATTGAACATACTTGGATATCTGTAAGTATACTGAGGTCCTAAACAACTGTACTTTCTTATCGAAAAACTTAATATCATAGGTCACAACACATTAGGCCTAGCCTGGTTTACTTATTTAATTTGTATATTAACCAAGCTAGAGCATTAATCCCTATGGACCATTTTCAGTCTCAGGCTAGAAGCACTGTATACTTAAGTGACTCGCTGAGAGTGACTGAAAGGCAGATGATACCTGACAATATGTTGTTGTGTCTTTCCTTCATTCCTCTCCTTTATAGAGCATATCTCCACCACCGCCACAGCGGAACTCCGGTCCGCTAATGATTGGCAGTAGATTTGTACGTGCCGAGTTGCCAGCCCTGACGCACAACCTTCATCGAAGGTACGCCCATTCACGCATGTCTCCACACAGAAGATGATGTAGCTGAGAATCGAACAGGACAACGTCTTACTGTGAGGTGACAGCGCTACCGCAGCACCACCACTGCATACTTATTTTAAAAAGCCCAGGACACAAAACATTAATTTATACTCTACCGGCACTGTTCAGTATGGTCTTGTCTCAAATGCACTTCATCTGTAAGTCTTCTTTTCTTTAATATACTTTTAATGTTCTTGTGCTTACCAACATGTATTCCCCATCACTACCATGTGCAGTTGTTCCTCATACCCAGCAGGGATAAAAGCCAGTAACAGAATGGCTGTTGTCTAGGTAGCAATGGTAGATTTTCTTTTTTCTGGCCTTAATCCCGTCCAGGTGGCTGGCATGCACATTTGCAGAGGTAGTGGTCTCCTTTGCCTTACCCATGAGCATGCACCTTTGTATACATGCTTTATGAGCGCTACCATGCAGATGTGACTTGGCAGAGCTATGTGTATATCCTCAGCCCATGCACAGTTTGCCAGTTGCTTCTTTCTCCATCAAGCACTGGCATGGTATCATACTGACCCGTTTGTCTCCCCAAAAATGAGCAAGTCAGAGCATTTTCCATCATCACCTCCTCCAATGCCTGGGTTGCTAATCAGTCATACATTACCTATGTCTCAGTCAAGGCTGTATCCCGCTGTGCCATGGAACTAACTTCATCTGGTCCAGTTTGAAACTGCTCCTGTGTTTAAATGCTGCATCTACACACACACACACACACACACACACACACACACACACACACACACACACACACACACACACACACACACACACACACACAAATATTTGGAGGCATTGCTAGAGTTAGTTTAAAAAGCACTTCCACTAGTGGTATATATTAAAAGAACATGCACATCTTAATGATTTGCAGTTTGATTTTATCTATTATTTTTTTTGGCCATGTTTGCAAACAAAAAAAAACCCCAGTACTTTTTGCATCACCAAGTCTTCATTTAATGTTCCATGCTGACAATGAGATGATGATGATATTAGCTCTTTGTGTTAAGTAAAAGATGGCACAACTCAGCACGGTATAACAGATGAGATTATTCAAAGGACCTTGGGCAAATTTATTGAAGCTTAATAAAGCAGCATGCTGTTGTGCAATGGAAAATCAATATACAAGGGTGTGCCAGGCTTCCCAGCAGAGACTGGCTCAGCAAGTGTGTACCTTAAGTCAGAAATGTCTTAGACGGTACTTGAATTATTTTTAAGTCACCCTAATCTAGAATTGCATTGTTCTTCCAAAGATAAACTTAATCCTTTTTATATTAAAAAAAGACTTGAATTTGCTTTGACTATTAACTGTATACTTGATAACTTTATAAAAGAAACAATGTTTTGTCAGAAATATTTTTACAGCATACTTAACTGATGTTCATTTATTTCTGTTTGCCAAGCATACTCATCACATGTATCTGTGGTGTGGAATGTTTTTTTTTTAAAGTATGTATTCTATTGCACAATTACTCAGTTCACACAGGAATATTTGCATTTTTCTTTGCACTTCCTGAACTTGCTAGCATACAGTCACACCCTGCTGCTCATGATTTTTATTTGTAAACATTACAATTTTTGTCATCGAGTAACTTTTGACTTCTTATGCCTGCAGTGCTGATGCTTTCCCACACCAAGACTTGCAGCTGTTCCTTCCATTGCTGCATTTTCAACACAGTGTTTAAAGTCACAGTATTATTTATATATCCATTTATATGTCTACATGAATCCCTTTGTTAATGTGTACGTTTCAATTTATTTGCTCAAGAATTCTGGACAATGTCAAACATGGGGGTGGGGTGGGGGGCAAAGAGCCAAAATCGGGGACAATTTTTAAATATCATTCTAATGCACTTTAAACGGTAATATAATATCATTTTTTTTTTGCCTCCTTACATTGTGGATACATTCAGGGAGTTTTGAATGCAAAATTCTCAGTTTTTCTTTCTTTCTTTCTTTTTTTTTTCCTTGCCCTGATTTCATAAAATCATGTCTTATACATGCCATAATATTCAGTGGCAATTTCAAAGTGGGAGGGGGCTGCAGGAAGCAACTGAATGGGTGGGAGCGATTGGAATGGTGTGGGGCTGTATTAAAGCAGGTCAGTAATCATTACCTGTGATCATACAACAGATGAGGTCATTTAATTTCCTATACAGAGTGCCTTTGTACCCACTCTGTATAACCACATTATTGACTATAAATACCTCAGCTGTCTGACTGCTATCAACAAGGCCAGCCTTAGATGACATGGAGTCACAGCCAAATGACTCCATGGGCCCCCATTGCACAACATTCTCCACTGTACCTCTCCAGTGCTTTTCCCCCATCCGAGTCCCACACCATCCAGATAAATTCTTTCTTCCTTGTTCACACTTTATCTTACTTTTGAGTCTTTTCCAGCATCCTTTTAACACACTGACTGTCCAAGACTCCATTGAAATAACTGTGGAGGAACTAACTGAAAAAAGTCAGGAGCCTGGGGGTCACTAGGCTCCCAGAAGTAATAGAGTCCTACATACTTTGAGATGTATCTTACGGACATTTTTAACAACCTTTTGATCCTTTGATGGCCTGAACATAAATCTTGAGTAAGGAAAAAAAAAATCTGTTTTATTTTATCTTTCAAGGAAAAGTAAGATGCAACTAAAGCTAAATACCCTAATGATAATAGACCAGTATTTCCCAACAAACTAGTGCCTAACTCCCTTCTTCTTCTTTTCCTCTTTCGTCTGTTCCCATTAGGGGTCGCCACAGCAGATCATCTGTTTCCATTTCTTCCTGTCCTCTGCATCTTGCTGTGTCACACCACCCCCCGCATGTCCTCTCTCACCACATCCATAAACCTCATCTTAGGCCTTCCTGTTTTCCTCTTACCTGGCAGCTCCATCCTTAGCATCCTTTTCCCAATATACCCAGCTTCCCCCTGCAGCACATGTCCATACCAATGTAATCTTGCCTCTCTGGCTTTGTCTCCAAACTGTCCAACCTGAGCTGACCTTCTAATGTACTGATTCCTAATCCTGTCCATCCTCGTCATACCCAGTGCAAATGTTAACATATTTAACTCTGCCACATCCAGGTCTGAATCCTGCCTTTTTGTCAATGCCACCCTCAACAACCCATATAACATAGCTAGTCTCACTACCCTCTTATAGACCTTCGCTTTCACTGTTACTGGTACCCATCTGTCACAAATCACTCCTGACACTCTTCTCCACCCATTCCTCCCTGCCTGTACTCTCTTCTTCACCTCTCTCCCACACTCACCATTACTCTGAACTGTTGATCCCAAGTATTTAAACTCATCCACCTTCACCAACTCTACTCCCTGCTTCCTCACCATTCCTCTATCCTCCCTCTCATTCACACACATATATTCTCTCTTAGTCCTGCTGACCTCCATTCCTCTCCTTTATAGAGCATATCTCCACCTCTCCAATAACATCTAGTTGTCTGTTTTCATTTCTTCATTTTAGTGCCTAGCTCCCTACCCCTTCAAAAAAAAAAAAAAAAGATAGTTATGATCTGTGCACCCAGTGTGGTGTTAGATTGGGATGAAAGTAAAAGCACAAATGACGAAAGGTATGCTTTATACAGCTGAGGGTCTGGGGTAGGAAGCCAAAGTACCTGGATAAAATGTACACAGAGGCATGAAGCAAATGCAGAATTCACAAAAAAAGGAATCATAACCAAAAACACAACTTAACAGCCAAGATGTGTGAAACAGCAATGCTTCTCACTGTACCATTGTGCCAGTGATTGGCTGATATTATGCATAACCTGCTCATATTAACCCAGACAGTCTATTATTGTGTACAGTGCTGATGTTTGTGCTGAAATGTGAAGGCCAACTTGCCAGTTGTAGATACTCTGCAGTTCCTCTCTCCAGGCAAAGTCATTTTCATCACAAACAACCCCCATTTCCATCACTTTCAACTACCTTGACTGTGTACACCTCATGTGTGTGTGACTGTGTTAAAAGTAGCCAGAGTGAAGTATTGTAACTTGCTTCACATAAATGCACAAGTTCTGTAAACTCAGAATAATGACTGTTTAATTTGAGTAAATGGTAGCAGGTCAGTTGAAAGCCCTCATACACAGCAATTAAAGTCAAATGTGTTGACAGCATATACCTCAGATATTAGACTGTAATAAATTAAACATAATAATAATTACTCTACTCTTTTCCACCTTTATCACTAACCTACACACTGCCATCCCAGATGCATCCTGCATCCAATATGCAGACAACTTCACTCTGATCTGCTCAGCCTCCCCCCAATAGCCCTGGAAACCCTTACCCAGAGTACATTCAATACAGTTGAAAAGCGACTCTCTAATCACTGTCTTCTGTTGAATCCCAATAAAACCAAACTGTTATTCTTATTTTATTTATTTATTTATTTATTTTATTTCAGTTTGTTAACCGGGAAAGTCCATTGGGCCAAGGTAGCCCGTTTTCAATGGAGGCCCAATGAGAAAAGTTACGGACAGAAATACAACATTAAAATATATTTAAAAGTGATAACTAGTACAGCATATAAGAGAAACAAATTAACTGAAAACAATTCAAATATAAGAACTAAATCAAACGCTTATAGATGTTTACAAGAACAAACAAATTAATGCTTATTTAGTACATCATAATTGTAGACAAAAGAATTTAAGCAAAGGCAGAGTTTAGAGTAGGATAAGAAAGAGATAGGTGTCAGGTTTCAGGTAGGATGAGTGCAGGAGCATTCCCAGAGAGAGGAGAGATGAGAGTGGAGTAAGATTTTAAAGGAAGGGAGATTCTGGGTAGTTCTAATGTTAGGGGGAAAGAGAGTTCCATAATCTAGCAAGGGAGAATGATAGTAAGAGTTGCCCTGGTGAATGTAAAGGTTTGTAAAGTTCCAAAAGGTTTTGATTTGTGGATCTAAGTGTTCTGTGTGGCTGATGAAGTTTTAAGGAAGAGGAGAGTGATGGACAGCTAGAGGGTCTAAAATCAGCTTGTGTGCTACTGTTAGTTGAATGAAAGTTAAGTAGCCTGGGAGTTCCAACCAGTTTAGTGCATGGAGGGAGTTACAATGATGAGTGGAGGATTTGGATCCTGTGGCAAACTTAGAAATTTTATTATAGCATGAGGATAGTTCGATGTCAGGGTTGATTGGAGATTACTGAGTAGTGGTGCTCCATACAAAATGGAGGGGATAAGGTAGGTAGTAGATAGGAGTTGTCTGGATGAAAGAGAGAGGTAGCATCTATGTCGATAAAGCATTCAGAGTTTTTTATGTTTTTTTTTTATATTGGTTTGTAGGTGGATGTCAAACTTTAGCTGGTCATCAGTAAGGATGCCCAGAAGCTTTGCAAGGGGAACTATTTCAGTAGATGTTTTATTTAGACTGAGTATAGAGAAGGATGCTTTGTCAACAGCAGTATGTCTAGACGGAGTAAAAATCATTATTTTGGATTTGGCAGCATTAAGGGCTAGATGGTTGTCAAGCATCCAGGACTCAGTGGAGGAGAAGGCCTCTTGAGTAAGGTTTGTTAATATGGGTAGAGTTTTAGCAGAGCAGATGATAGTGGAGTCATCTGCGGAGTTTAGCATTGGTGATCTTTTGGTGGAAATCATTGATAAAAATATTAAATAGTAAGGGACCCAGTATGGAGCCTTGAGGTATTCCTGTTGGGGTGTGAAGGAAAGAGGAAGTACAGTAGTTCCATTTTACAGCTTGTTCCCTGGCTGAAAGATAGCTGGTGAACCATTTGATAGAAGAAGAGGAAAGATTAAGATGAGAGAGTTTAGAAACAGGAGTTGATGGGAGACGGTATCAAAGGCCTTGGATAAGTCAAGGAGGAGGGTAATAACTATGTTACCAGAGTCACGAGCAGAGTTGATGATTTTGAGGAAGGAAAGGTGGTCAGTGGTGGTGCTATGTCCTGGACTAAACCCGTGTTGTGTAGGAGTCAATAGTTAGTTGTCGAGTAGGTAGGGTAAAAGTTGCAGGTGAACACATTTTTCCAGTATCTTGGAGATAGGGGACAAGATAGCAATAGGACGAAAGTTGGAGATCGAAAAGTTGTTACCTCCTTTGTGGAGGGGGATGATGAAGGCTTTTTTCCAGAGGTGTGGTACGTAGGATTCCTGGATGAAGCGATTTATTAGGATGCTGATGGGAAGGACTATGCCATCAGCGGCTAGTTTGAGAAAGTTGGATGGAATGTCATATGGAACATTATAACAAGGTTTTAACTTTAGTAGGAACTTTTTTATAGTGTTGGTAGGAATGGATTTGAGAGTGAAAGGGGAGGACTGAGAGTTATTGGAGGTTAAATCCTTGGTTTCAGATATGTTGGGGGGGATATTATTAGGGAAAGATGAGGTAAGTTTGCCTATGGAGTCAATGAAAAAGGAATTGAATTGGGTGGCTAGGTGGAGGTCAGGTGGGTCTGGGTCAGGGCAGGGTTCTCTTTTTTTGCCTGGAGATAGTATTGATGTATTGATTGACTTGTAGGTCCCCTCCAATTTCCTTAACTATAACATCAAACAATAGTACCTCTATTTCACCAGATATCCAAACCAAGCTCTTAGAGGTAATAGTAGATAATAATCTCAATTCGAACTACACATCAACAAGACTATCAAAACCATCAACAAAAAGCTCGGCTTACTATATAGAAATAAACCTTTTCTAATCCCTATAGCTAGAATCGCTATCACCTGCTCTCATCTTCTCTCCACCCTTCTATATGCTTCCCCTATACTCTGTAACCTAAACAAATCAGAGCTTATCAAGCTCTCTCACTGTTACCACCATATTGCCAGATTTGCCACTGGATCAACATATAGCACACATCACTGCCTCAACCTCAGTCTCCTAGGGTGGCAAGAACTGCCAAGCTTAATACAGTTCAATCAGCTAATAGTAGCACATGATATTCTCAACCAACCTGAAAACACCGCCACCCTTAAAACTGTCATAAAACCATACAGTAACTCCAGACCATTACGCTCATCCAACAAGCTGTTAGTCCAAACACTGAAAGCTAATAACTCAGCTGGTGACTCCCTAATTGCCAACTCTGTTGGGAAAGCTTGGAACTTACTTCCAGCAGACATTACCATAGAACCCTCTCTAAGCCTCTTTAAAAAAAGGCCTCAAACACTATTATGAAGTGCACTGGCTCTGTCCATGTACCAACCACGATTAATCCCCATAACAACTCCCTAACTCAACAGCAATGTACTAGCTTCTTGCTCACAAATGCTTGCAATGGCAATCTTGCTGTGTACATTTCTTTGTAATAAAGTGTTGCTATAATCCACCTGTTTATTATTTTTTATATTTTACTACATACTGTTAAAATTGTTGATCCCTCTTGAGGGACACCATACTTACTTGTAATATCTGCTTGTTATTTATGTGTTGCTTGGGATGTATTTTTCTATCTGCACATTTGGAGCTTTTCTCCCGTTACTTTGTAAAACCCTTAGTATGTATGTATGTTTTTGTCTGTATGTTTGTAGCTTTTCTCCCCGGGCCTCCACTGAAAATAGACATGCATCCAGTCGGACTATCCAGGTCAACAAATGTAAAATTAAAAAATAAAATAAATAAATAATAGCAAACGTGCACACGCACACACACACACACACACACACACACACACACACACACACACACACACACCACCACCACGTTATATACTTCAGATGTCTGACATGGATCAAATAAATGAATAAGTATAGAAATAATGCAGTAAAAAACAAAGCAGGAGGTAGCAGCCACGGCTATGTAGAATAACAGCTTTATTAATAAAAGAGGTGAGCGCTTTCGTGGCACCAGCCACTTCATCAGACAATCAAAGAAGAGTAAAACACAGCATTTATACCAAGCTTATCATTGCCATCAACTACCCAACTAATCCTTAAAACCATATACCTAGTGTAAAAAGTTTTATAAGTAGTGTGAAAAATGTTAAAAGCTTAAAATTAAAAACAGCTTGACAATAGAAACAGCATATCACATCATACAACTTAATACATACAATATAAAAGTATAAAAATATATAAAAGTATAAAAAAGTATAAAAGGTCGAGGGGGGAGGGGGTACTACCTACTATTTTTTTAAATCTCTATTTAGAAGAATGGGTTTAATATTAATTTTGTCATTCAGGCCTACCCCAATGTTAGCTTGTAGCCTTATAATCCATTCTAGTTCTGTAGTTTGTACTCTATTCCTAACATCTCCACCTCTATTGTCGGTATAGACTTTATCTATTACTAAAAATAAAAATTTGTGTGTCTCATCATGGTCTCTCACATGCCTGGCTAAGGCATTTGTCTCTACTCCTCTGGTGATATCATATATATGCTCCCTCATCCGGTCTCTCAGCCGTGGAGTTGTCATTCCAACGTAGAAGGCAGGACAGACTGTGCAGTGTGCCAAGTATATAATATTCATACTGTCACAGTTAGCTAATATTCTGAAGGTAAACTCCTTCTTTAGATCTGAATGTAGAAATCTACTTCCAGTGTCAACGAAGGTGCAGTAATTACATTTATTGCATGGGAAGGTTCCATATCTGACTGCATTTTCTATTCTTGTTTCCATGGGTTGTGGTCCACATAATAATCTTTTTATAGATTTTTTTATTCTTAAAAGCAAATCTCGGGGTCTCACCTACCAGCCTTTTAACATCATCATCAGCACATAGTATATTCCAGTTTTTTCGATAAACTTCCTGTAAAGATCTAATGCTACTCCAGTAGGATACTTGTACTCTCATGTGTTTCAGACTAACAGTTCCTCCATCTATGATGGTATCCATATCTGAAAAGTATGACTTACCTGTTCCTTCTCTTGCCTCAGATAGACCCACTAATGACTGTTGTACCTCTTTCTCACTGTACCCTCTATGTATGAACCTTTCCTTCATGTTCTTGATCTCTTCCTCATACTTAGTTTGATTAGCTGCGAGTCTTGATGCTCTCAGACCTTGGCCTCTTACAGTGTTCTTAAATATATGTCTCGGGTGCATGCTCTGTCTATGGAGATATTTATTTCTATAACATTCTTTCCTATAGATTTCAGTTTCCAGAATACCTCTATCTTTTTGAAGTATCCTGACATCCAGATAATCTATAACATCATAGGAATGCTTCATTGAAAACTTAAGGAAGCTGGTACTATTATCTGTTTTGTGGAAGAATGATAGAAATGAGGCTACATCACCTCAGGAATGTACCTTCTCAGCAAACTGTTGTCAGAATGCAGTGTGCAACTCTCCCCCAACACTCACTCACACACACACACACACACACACACACACACACACACACACACACACACACACACACACACACAACACATATCTCTCAACCTTCTAGCTCCAGGAAAAGTAGGAAACTAAAAAAATAATGGGAGACAAAGGACCAAAATTAGCGATCGATCTATCCATCAATCCATCCAGAACCTCTTTTTCCCATTTTCATACATGGGGTTGGGTTTCACTTCAACAGTAGCAGTCATTTAGAGCCAAGGTTTACACTGCCAGGTAGCAAGCCCTATCATGGCTGTTCTTCCATATCACACATTTGTACCAGTTTAAAATTACCAATCCACCTACTGCATGTCTTTGGAATTTGGGAAGAAACCTAAGCACCCAGAGGAATCTCACCCGAACACAGGGAGGACATGCTGACTACACAAACAAGGCACTCCAGCCGAGAAACAAACCAGACAACCTCTTGCTGTGAGGTGACAACACTATCCACTGCACCACTGTGCCACCTAGCAATGAACTAAAAAGGTACATTCCTTTGTGTACTCTTATATACTTAGAAAGTTGCCAGAATAACAGGATTTTCACTAACATGCTTTTTCTGGACGCCATTGAGTTTGAAACTCAAATGTCTGTCATTATTTAATAACTACAATTTTTATTGATTTACCAGTGGGAAAAACACAAACATTACTAGAAACAGGCCAAGATATGAGACAAAACTGGAGACTTCCTGTAATACCAAGGACAGTTGAGAGCATGTATGCCATGTACATATACATATATAAATATATTTTATACATAATAGCCACACAGGAATATATCTTCTGAGCTGACTGCTGTTCGAATGCAATGTGCAACCCTCTGTGCCCCCCTCCACATATCTCTCAACCTCTTAGTGTAAGAATTGATGAAAAAATAATGATGGATGGGGGACTAAAATCAGGGACAGATACAAGTCTTACATGCTTAAAAGATTCTAAAATAGTAGACAATGTTGCCATATTTTTCTGAATGCAATTATGTCTGAAACACAAGCATCTGTTATTATTTAGTGACTTCAGTCCTTAGTGATTAAAAAAAAAACACAGACTTTACAAGGAAGAAACATGCTAAATTGTGAAGCAAAATCAGATACATTCTGGAAAACTGAGGAAAGTTTAGAGCACCTCTGCCACCCACCCACAAACGTACATACACATATACTCAACTATATACACTCACACACCTAACTTTAAAAAAAAAATACCTTCCAAGATTCTGGATAAGTGGCATGTATAGTACTTAAAGGCACAGGACGGGAAAAAAGTGGAGGTGTCTCATTGTTTATGAGGTATAGTGGTGAGCATAGTTGCCTGTCAAGCAGGTGACCTGGGTTTGATTCCAGGTAAATGCATTCTTTCTGTTGGACATCTGCAATAAATAAACTATATAACAAAAGGAAAAAAATTGCTGCCCAGAACCAAGAAGGAGCAGGTGCCCCATTGGAAGCAATCTCTCCTTAGCCTGAACAAGCAAATAAGAGCACTAGTGAAATCCTCTAAAGCCAACTTTGAGTCTAAAATTGGCCACATGTGCTGGAGACAATCATAAGGTCTTCTTCACATATGTCCGCAATCTCAAAGGAATCACCCAGATCTGTTCAGAAATGGTGGTCAAGGACACCACATACACAAATGCTGTAGATATAGCTAAATTAACTGGCTAACAGACTCAGCAAAAACTACTCCCTTCTGTGCCCCCCATCAGTAAATCAGGACATCCTCAGTACCTGCCCCCCACTCCTTATTTCTAGGGAACAGATCATCACTGCCCTCTCAAAGGCAAAAAATACAGCCTCCATCGGACTCGATAACATCTGGGCTGCATCCTACATGAACTGAGGCATGAACTTGCAGCACCATTAGGCACCCTATTCAACCAAAGCCTGAGTACCGGCTTTGTCCCAGCTGACTAGAGGACAGGCACTGTCATCCCTTTACACAAAGGTGGAGCATCCACCGATCCAGGAAATTATAGACCCATCAACCTAGGGCTTTGTCAAGGGGGAGGGGTGGGGTCATGTCTATTAAATCTGGTCAACTTCTTTGAGACAGTCACTAAAGCCATGGACAAGGGGAAGACGGTGCACACCGCCTACCTTGACCTGGCCAAAGTCTTCAACACTATTCCCTTCTTGGGCATAGTAGATAAACTCTCTTAACTAGGCATCAATCCATATGTTACCAGATGTGTAGCAAACTGGCTCACTGATAGAACCCATCTAATCAAAATAGGGGAAGACACCTCAAGCAGTAGATCTTTAATGAGCGGCGTACCCCAGGGATGGGTCTTGGGGCCTCTGTTATTCGGGATATACTTCTCTGAGGTGCAGGCCAAAACTAGTGGGCTATGGCTGACCAAGTTTGCAGATGACTCCAAGCTGCGCGCAGTCATCACTTCTCCATGTGATGTGGATGTCCTCCAAGAGAGTCTCACCCAAACAAATGACTGGTGCCAGAAACATGGCCTCAAGCTGAATGCCAAAAAATGCATCATCATCCCCTTTGGGGAGAGTGATGACCCCACATATTATCACATTAATAACAATGCCCTAAGTACACAATCAGTAGTGAGGGATTTGGGCACCCAGGTTGATAGCAACTTGACTTTTGACTACCATGTTGCTTCTGTTGTATGGAAAGGTTTCTACATTGCCCACCTCATAAGTAAGGGTATCTCGTCCAGGGACAAAAAGGTCATAAGATTCCTGTATTCTTTCCTTATAAAGCCAATTATTGAGTATAATGCCCCCTTTGGCATGTACCTCACAAAGCACATGCATCAGCTGGAGAGACCACAGAGGTTCTTCACCAGTAGAATCCGGGGCCTCAAACACCTGGCCTACACAGATAGGCCCTGTCCCTCTACTCAGTTTCATACAGACTGCTAAGAGGTGACCTATGTCTGGCATACAAAGCAATCTCATACCCTGCCTTAATGGGACTGCTGCATATCCGCAAGTCAAGCTCCACTCGAGCAACCCGCACACGCAACCTCAACCTGGTCTGTGATATCAATAGGACTTGTTTCTGGGACAGATTTGTGTCCCAGAGACTCCCCCCATCTGTGGAATAGACTCTCTCTCCATGTCAAGCAGAGTACCTCATTATCCCTTTTTAAGACCAACCTGGATAACTGGATGGGAAACAGAAAATACACTCCTGGGATTCCACCTGGGATTGGAACTCTGGGTGCTGACTTGTCTAAACATGGGTTAAACTCTTGGCTAGGCATATAAGGGCCTCAGGGCCAATAGCCTAGTAACCTCCTATGATCTTATGAATCTTCATCCTGAAGAGACTCACATCAAGACTAGGAAAAGAAGCACTAGAGCACTTTTTCATGTCCAAATAACCATCAGAAGGTCCTGTACTGTATGTTAGCTAGCTAGAGAACTTTCTCTATGACCCAGGAAAGACATTACAGCTATCTGCAGGAACTAGAATTAGCTAGTATTAAACCAATGTCATTTTCCTAGGTGATTTAAACTGTCCAACTATAGACTGTAAAACCTACACTATCACTGGTGCACAAGCACAGAGAATCTTGGACTTCGACTAATTGTTCAAGGACATTTGTATTGACATAGTATCTACTGGGGGAAAAAACATCTTGGATCTTGTCATTACCAAAATGGGGGGATCTTGCAACATCCTTGGGTATCTTTATCACTTGTTAGTTCTGACCATAAAGTGGTGTCCTTTGAAATAAAACTAAAATGAGAGACCCCTTCTACCCCATGTACCTTTAGAAATTTCACTAAGACAAGCTACCTAGTCCTAAGTGATACATTGGTGAACTTCCCATCCCCACCAAAAATAGATAACTCAACTGAATATGCAGAAATGTACACCACAACAGTATACCAGTATGTAAGCAGCTGCATAAGTACTCTGTAGGAACAATCCCAGAAACAACCCCCATAGTAGAATCATAATATCTACAAGCTTTACAATAAAAGGAAGAGAATTTTGCCTATAAGTAAAAAGAGTAATTCCCAGAGTGATAGAGCTGTCATTGCAGAAGTAAACAAAGAACTCAGGAGTTTAATAAAAGCCACCAAAGCCAAACTTGAGGCTAGAATGACGACCCAAGCCAAAGACAATCACAAGGGCTTTTTTAGTTTTGTCATCTCAGAAGCATGATATAGCATGATATAGCAGTGTCAATAATCCCAAACAGAAGAACAGCTCACGGCCAAAGTAAACACCAGAACCAAAATTCATACAACATATTAATGACTCTACCAGTTTTTAGTTTATACACAAAATCAACCCTTTTGAGCTGCAGTATCTAGGATGTGTAAGATTAAGGAAGAATAGCATATCAAACAGTTTGAATCATTCATTTTCAGAAAAAACACTTACTCTTTATGCTTTTACATTTTGAGAGCAACCACCACTGTTTTTCAAAAAAGGGGAGGTCATAAAAAGGTCAACTAAGAAGAGCATCTAGAAGCACGGTCTCTTCACTTCAACAAATCTAAACTGAAAAGCTATTTTGCAGAAAAGAAGCACACATTACCCCCATTACTAGGAATATTGTTTAAGCTTTTATGTTGGAAAACTGAAAGAACTCTGATTAAACTAAATGCCACGGCCCACCAGGGTCTTAATGATGCCATAAGTATCAATAGTATCTGCTTGTTGTGAGTAAGGATGAATATAGGATGACAGTTTTAGCATGGGCTATGTAAAAGATGTTCATAATATCTATAAATGTTTTGGCACTAAGTCAAATTTACATAATTTATATTAAAGTAAGATCATTTATTAAGTAAACATTATAGGCTGATATATTTGAAAGTGTTTTATAAATATTTTTAAGCAGAACTTTTTTAATCATTGACTTTCTATTCCTTTAAGAGGCAGCTTAAATAATTACTACATTGAAGTTACCTCGTAATATATTACTATTGTTATTAATAATTGTTGTTTGTTAACAGTTATTTATTAATGCCATTTAAAAATTTGAAGGATAGGATTTTAATATGACTTGCTTATAGTCACAATATGCTTAAACAGTTTTAACTACTTGGTCTTTGCAAGATAAACAAACTTTTAACTTATAAATTTTATAGGTTTCACTTAAATTTGTTATTTATGGACTTTTAATAATGTAAATGATAATGTTTTGTTAAGTAATGAAAATGTATGTGTAACATGGTGGTTGAAGCTATTTTTAAGACAAAAAGCATCTGTCAATACAGCTTTAAGCATCAAGCATGGCTTAATATACAAGTAATTGCAATCAATTACAATTAATAATAGGATGATTGGGAAGCCAAAAGCATATAAAAATGGAAGGTATTCCCAGTTTCTAATTGTCTTGAAAAGCCTGAGAGAGCCCGTAAAAGCTTGACTGCATTGGTGTGTTCATTTGTGAGCTGTAATGCTTTTTTCTGGACGAAGGTGTAAATAAAGGATTTTTGTCGAACATCATGATATAGCAGTGTGCTGATATGATTGTGAATGATGTTATGTACACTGAGGTGGATGATATAGCAAATGTACTAGCCAATAAATTCAATTCAAATGTTACCGCTTTCTCCCCTCTTGTTTTCTTTTAGACTGGGGCCTGTCCAGTTTTTCTCCCCTCCTTTTACAATGACCACTGCACCATCACCACCCAAGTTTTGAAGAGACGTTTGAAATTCCATAACATTGCCATCTCCCACAGGTCATTCAACATAATTTTGAGTTGTCACTATTCTCTAAGCTGGCTTGCATTGATTTGCTCTGTGTTGTACTGCAGTATGAGTACCTTGGTACTACATTTATAGTGGAGACTGGTGACTTCAAACTGGGAGGAGGGATGATGCAGGAAACAACTGAATGGGTGGGGCTAACTGGAATGGGGTTGGGCTGTATTATAGCAGGTTTATGAACATTACCAGTGAACAAACAACAGATGCTGTCTTTCATTTTCATCCAGACAATGCCTCAGTATGAACCCCCTCATTATAGCCATTTTATTATCTGTATACCCCTCACATATCTAACTGTAGTCAACAAGGCCAGCTTTAGGTAAAATCGAGAGCTAGACAAAGGACTCAGAGGGCCCCTTTGTTTCAAACGTATCCCCTGTTTTCTTCTCATCATAGCCCCATACCTTCCATATAGATTACTTCTTTCTTGCTTTTTCATGCTTTGTCTTACTTTTTAGCTCCCTCCCATGCTTTTGACACATATAACTGGCCCCAACTCTACTGTATTAAATCTGGAAGACGTGACTGCATTAATCATGGGGTTCCAGGTGCATATTATATTTATTTTACAACTTTTTGATGTAATAATGGCCTGAACACCCAAACACAAAATAATCATAAATAAGGAGAGAAATTAGTTTTTTTTCTTTCAGGGAAAACTATATTGTGGCTAAAGTTTAATATTCAGAGCTAACAAACCAGTAGTTTCCCAAAACTGAGATGTCAAATGCAAGAGTATATGTACAGCCTGTCTAGAAATAATGCCTGTCTTTCTTCCTGCCCCCAAAGAGAGATGGTTATCTCCTCCGTACCCCTCTGATGTTAGATTCTGATACAGCTGAGGATCTGAGAGAAAAAAAAACATAAAACAAAGCACATGATTAAAAACATCACAGAGACATGGAGTACATGCATATATTCAACTCAGAAGGAATCACAGCCAAAAGCTCAGAGAACTGAGCATTATTACAGGGTGACACTACTCAGTGTGACACTGCCAGTAATCAACTGCTATCACAAAAATCTTGCCTAGACTGCTACAGCCAGCCACTTGTTCAGTACAATGTAGATGGCTAACTGTGATGGAATTTGAATTTGAAAAAAAATTATAGCCAACTTGCTACTTTTAGATAGACAAGAATGCATATTTTTTGGCTTATTGCTGTCAAAGTACAGTATACAACCCACAACCCTAGATGCGTCTCAACCTTTTATCTCAAGAATCAAGGAGAAAGCTAAAAATAATTGTGGATAAAGAACCAAAATGTGGGAGAACTATGATCTTTATATACTTAGAAACTTACAAGAATAACAGGCATTCTATTAGCTTGCATTTTTCTGAAGGCTATTAAGTTAAATAAAACTCAAATCAAAGTAAACTGAAAAGTCTGTCATCATAATTTACTGAATGCAGTCCTCATTCACTTGGCAAAAAAACCCACAAACTGAGGAATAGACAAAAATAATATGCAAAACGTCAGAGATATTCTGCAGAATCAGGGACAGTTGAGGGCATCTTTGCTTAATATGGGTCTACTGAAATACACCAACCCCCGGATTTTCTATGCCTTGCACGGCATCCAGGATTAGTGCAGGAGCTCCAACAGGCAATTCGTCTGCCATGCGAAACAGGAACAGCCTGCAGGGGCGTGCATGAGTGCTCCTACACTAGCCCTGCATGGACAAAGCCCCTGTATGCAAACCACCCCATTTGCAGGAGAAATAGGTTCATAAGTAGGTACTAGGCTATTGACCCTGGGGCCTATACAAGCCCAGCCAAAAAGGTACCCTGGCTTTTGCCACCCAAGAAAATTATTTTCCTGTGCCACTGTCGAGCAGAGCCACAGAGGTGATCCCCAGGGTGAATTTCCTATTTCCCATCCAATCATCAAGATTTTTTTTGAAGAGTGCTAATGAGGAGCTTTGTTTGATATAGATAGGTAGTTTATTCCAGAGTATGGGAAGTCTCTGGGACAGGAATCTATCCCACCGGCATGTTCTGTTTATTGTGGTGACAAGGTTTAGGTCCCTAGAGCGTGTAGCTTGGAGGGATTGGGATTTCTTTAAGTGGAGCATGTCCAACAGCTCTGGGTTTGACATAGCTTTGTATCTTAGGCAGAGATCACTTCTGAGTAGGCGATATGCGATGGAGTAAAGCTGGAGTTTTTTGAGACGGTCTGCGTAGGGCATCTGTTTGACGCTGGTAATCCTCTTTGTGAGGTATTTCTGCAGCCTTTCCAGTTGTTGTAAATGTCTTGTGAGGTACATACCAAAATGGGCATTGTACTCTATAATGGGTCTAATGAGTGATGAGTAGAGGGGAACAATGACCTCTTTTTTTCTGGATGAGAAACCTTTTGTGATGAGGTGTGCCACGTAGAAGGATTTCCTGACTGCTGTGGCGATGTGATTATCAAAGGTGAGACTACTATCCACCTGTGTCCCAAGGTCTCTTATCACACTTTCGGTGTTAAATATACTACCGCCTATGTTGTAGTTCATGGGTACAGAGTTTTTACCAAAGGGGATGACAATGCACTTTTTGGCATTGAGCTTGAGGCCATGGCTTTGACACCAGGCATCTGTCTCAATGAGGTCCTTTTGTAGGATGCCCACATCGTTAGGAGTTTTGATTATGGCTCCTAGTTTGCAGTCATCTGTGAACTTCGTTAGCCAAAGACCTTCTGTGTTAGCCTGTACTTCAGAGAGTTAGATACCAAACAGGAGAGGACCCAGGACTGAACCCTGTGGTACTCCACTTGTCACTGGTCTGAAGTCGGATTTGGAGTCTGCTACTTTCACAGTGTGGGTTCTGTCAGTGAGCCAGTTGGCAACCCATCTTGTGACATAGGGATTTATACCTAGTTTAGTGAGTTTATCTATAATTCCAGAGT
Source organism: Protopterus annectens (assembly GCF_019279795.1). Taxonomy (NCBI): domain Eukaryota; kingdom Metazoa; phylum Chordata; order Ceratodontiformes; family Protopteridae; genus Protopterus; species Protopterus annectens. The sequence continues at coordinate 1,759,715,035 of NC_056726.1, forward strand.
GGGGGATGGTGTTGAAAGCCTTGGCAAGATCTAGATATGCTGTGTGAACCACCTTACCCTTGGCTACGGCTTTGATGACTGCTTCAAAGAAGTCTATCAGATTTAGGAGACATGCGTTGCCTTTTACAAACCCGAACTGCATGGGATCCAGAGTTTGGAGATTACCAATGTCTTTGTTTATAAGTTCCATGATGATATGTTCCATGGCCTTGCAGACCATGCTCATCAGGCTAATGGGGCGGTAGTTCCCGGGGTCTGTGGTGGCTCCCCCTTGTGGAGTGGGATAACTGTCGCTGTGTGCCATTCAGCAGGCAGAAAGCCTGAGGTGAGGTTATGATTGAACATGGTACTTAGGTGGGGTGCCAGTTCATTCTGTAGTTCATGTAGAACGCAGCCTGGAATGTTGTCTGGTCCCATGGATGTTGTGTTCTTGGCTTTGGAGAGTGTGCTTTTTACCTGTGCAGCCATGATTACAGGAACTTTGCATTCTTCCAGTATAGAGATGGGCTCTTTAGTAGGTGAGAGGGGGGTAAAGTTAGCACTAAACCTATCTGCCAGGATGTTGGCAATATCAGTTGGGTCTGTATATTTAGTGCCATTGTGCTGTAACTCAGAGCAGATCTGAGCGTTGCCATTGGGATTCTTGACATAGCTATAGAATGCTTTGTAGTTGTCTTTAGAATCAGTGGCAATTTTGTTTTCGTAACTAGCTTTGGAGGATTTTATCAGGGATTGCAGCTTCTTACTGAGGCTGACCAGGGAGCTCCTCCACTCATGGGATTTTACTCTCTTTTGCAACAGTTTCTTCCTTCTGTTGTACAGTTTGTTTATGGCAGGGGACCACCAGATTGGCTTCCTTTTTTTGGAGGATAGCATCTTGGTTCTGTTTGTGATAGCACAATCCATGCACTCATGTAAGTGCTTATAAAGTGCAATTGTGTAGGATTCAGTAGTCGTAACTGTATAGTCCATCTGCATGGGTGTCATGAAGTTCACCACTTCTGTCTTAAGAAACATGAAGTTGGCTTTGGAGAAATTTTTTACCATGATTTCCTTAATGAGGGCTGGGGGCAGGATGTGGATATCTAGGGTAATTAGCTTATGGTCGGATCAGACCAATGAAGTGTTGACTTCAGGTGTGGAACACCAGTCACTCATGTTGGTAATGACTAGATCTAGGATATTGTTGCCCCTGGTGGGGGTATGGATAAGTTGATCCAGGGCATTGGAGTTTATGAATTCCAGAAGGCGTTGAGCAAAGGAGTTGGTACATGAGTAGTTTTCCCAGTTAATGGTGGGGTAGTTGAAATCACCCATTATTAGGGTGTTTGGTTGAACCCTAATATTTTCCAGTACATCAAGAAAAGAGGAGTAGGAATCCTGGGGCATGGTGGGTGATCTGTAGCAAGCTACAATTTGGATTGCAGTTTTGCCCAGAGTTAGTTGCACTTGGATAACCTCGGCTACATTATGCTGAGCAACTAGCCTGGAGGTGTGGATATCCTTAATGAATATGGACACACCTCCGCCTTTGGTGTTCCGGTCCAGGTTACGTGGCCGAAAAGTGTGGTATGAGTTATAGCCTGGTAGTGCAGGGGTGCTCTCTGGAGCCTTGAACCAGGTCTCAGTCACTGCACAGATATCGATGTTCTCCATTTTAAGGAGTGCCTCAAGTGAGTGCATTTTGAGATTTAGACCTCTAGCATTGAGTAGCATCACCCTCAGTTTTTGCTTGCCTGTTCTTGTTATGGTGGTGAATTTGTCATTTGAACCTTGCCTAAAAAAGGCACTATAGGGGTGGCAAGAACCTTAGCCAGTATCCGGAATCCCAGGGGTGACAGGTGCAGGCCATCTCTGGGAAATCCATGCAAATGAGGTGAATTTGTGATGCACAAATCTTGCAACCAGCCATGCAGGACTAGTGCAATCTGCAGAAATGTACTCTGTTAGTAACTGAATGCATTTCTGCAGAATCCAAAATGGAGCCGTGACAGCTCCAAATAAAGGCTGCATATCACTCAGGAAGGCCATTGGCATTGCAAACAACATAAAAAATAAAAAAATCAACTTTTATTTTTTTAGCTGATGTCGGCTGTTTAAACGTAAGGCAGCGGCGTGCAAACGAGATCAGGGGAAATAATAAAATAAACCTAAAATAAGCATTCTAACTAAAACCACTATTCTGCCATGCAAGTCAATGGCAGGCAGAAGACAACATGGCAAGTGAGTAGTGGTTGCTAAGGGGGGAGGCTCAGTGTGAGACATGTAACTATGCATTAGCAGGCAATCCTATGCAAATGATGGGAATGATAGTGAATCCCAGTTTTCCCCAGCAGATCCCAACAGAGTTGGAATAACTTTGTGCAAGCCTAGGAGTTAGCTGACATTATGGGGGTGTGTGTCAGGCATACTGTAAGTGGATTGGAACCCTGTGGCTTGGGTTTACTCCTAGCTAAGCACAGCTAAGTAAGGGGGTGTGCCTGACTCTGCCTAGCACTCTTTACATTGCCTAAGCGGGTGTGCGTGTTGCGCACCGGGTTCTAATGTTTAAAAAAAAAGTTAAACCAGGAAATAGCAGCTCTGTGCACATTTGAGCACTCTGTTTACACGACACGCGCCTGGGCTTAAACAGGAAGGCAATGGGAAGGGAAAACAACAGTAGGAAGGTAATCTAGGAGAACTAGCATAGCTGGCAGGTGAAATATATCAGAATCAGCCAATTACACAGGCAGCAGACCAGCCCATCCCAGAAAACTAGTATAAACTATGCAAATACCTTCCCCCTCTGGTTTTTCCCACACTCCACACCACCGGTGTAAACAAGCGGGGAACTTTTAACACTCACAACAGCAAAATGATAGGGGCTGCAATAGCTATCATACAACAACTTGTGGAAGAGGCTGAGGGTAGTGAGGATGTGAATACTGTCGACCAACCCACAATGAGGAGATAGAGAAGAGTGTACAGACACAGGGTAAGCTACCAGGAGCTGCATGAGCTGGAGATAGTGGAGCACTATAGGGTGGACAGGGACCTCCTACAGCAAATTGTTGAGCTGTGCCAGCCATGCCTCACACACAGAACTAACAGAGGGGAGCCCATCCTAGTGGATACCAAGGTATGTGTAGGCCTAAGAATACTAGCTACAGGTACCTTCCAATGGCCAACTGGGGATATGTTGGGGATCTCACAGGCATCAGCATCCAGGGTACTCCAATAGTTCCTGGATGCCATGTCAGCACAAGTCGGTGAGCACGTATATTTCCCAACACCTGTGAGGCGTTGGCCAGCAGTATGCAACTGTTCCACCAAATAGCAGAATACCCTGAAGTAGTGGGTGCTATAGACTGTATGCACATATACATCAAAGCACCACGTGGTGAGCGGGGTAGAGTCTACACCAACCATAAGGGCTTCCCCTCCATCAACTTCCAGGTCATGTGCGATGCCCAGGGCATAATAATGAATGTGTGTGCTGGCTGCCCTGGAAGTTACCACAATTCCCACATCTGGTATCTAATGCAACTGTACCAGAGATATGCCAATGGGGACATCCCTCATGGTCACCTAGTGGGGGATGCTGGATATGCACTGGAGCCATGGCTGATGGCACCCATCAGAAATGCACACACACCCCAGCAAGAACTCCATAATGAGGCACACGCACAGACCAGAATTATAGTAGGCCATTTGTTTGGGATGCTGAAGTCATGGTTCCTGTGCCTGGACACATCCAATGGAGCCTTGCAGTACTCACCAGCTACATGTACCCAAATTGTCCTCGTATGTGCCATGCTACACAATATTATCCTGCGGAAACAGCTGCAGCAGGAACAGCATGGGGTAGGGCCACATAGCCCCCCACCATTGCCAAGGCCTGCACAGGCACAGAGTGACTTGGAGGAGGAACAGCCTGAGCCTACCCAGTAGGCAGAAGGAGGTGTGCCCAGTATGCCCTGGCCTTGGCAAGAGGCAACGTATAGCACATACACTGACACAGGAAGGACCCAGGGAATAACACCTCTCTCTGACTCTCACATACAGTAAAAGGGATACCAAACATTACACTAGCTGTGCTCAACCATGTGTAGGGAGTGTACTATGTGCATCTGGCATAGGCAGCCCTGCAGCACCACCCTCAATACTGGGACACCCACAAGGTAGGTGACTCACACATGCCAGTCAGGGGAGTTAACATACCCAACAACAGTCACAGCCAGCAGGACAGGTGTAAACAAACACAAACAAAGCCTGTGCTATGGCCTCTGAATGATGCCTATGGGTAACCTCCCCCCCAGGCCTACACAGACAGACTACAGCAGGTAGGCAGTGGGACGTTAGTTCTGAAGGGTAGGAAGTCACAAACTAATATGCAGGTAAATCAAAGCTAAGATCTGTAGTACACTGGTATGCCTGTAGTCAGCATGATAGGTAAGAATACAGAATGAAATTAAGTACATGGCATACCAGTACAGTCATAGAAAATGTGTACATGTGTCAGGTGTGCCCCCCATCCTACGTAGAAATGTAGTAACAGTCAGGTATGCCCCCCCAATCCTGTATAGAAATGTAGAAATAGTCAGGTGTGCCCCACCCCATCCTACGTAGAAATGTAGTAAGAGTCAATGCCAAATGATCAGCGGATACCCTGCAGAAACAATATGGTACCTGTACGTGTACAACACAATGGTCGGCACTGCAGTACAACCTACCTGGACTCAATCCACACATTCAATATAGACAGGCATACTGGGCATGCTCACACACTTAAAGACATGAAGGCAATGTCTGCAAACACCAGTAGACCAGACATATCTGGCAGTCGCAGATATTAGTGCAGACACACCTCAGTATGCACCACACATGCTTTGCACACACAGTGGATAGGAATATGGACATATATCTAAGGACAACACATTATAATAAGCCAAAGGTAGACGTACATAGATGTGTGGAAGAGGGTGACTTTGACAAGGAGCCATCCAGGCCTGTCCCACCAAGCACACAGCCAAAGGGCCACAACCACATGATGTTCAGATGTCACTCACTGTAGTTACTAGCCACCGGTATCTGTCAGAATTACAGACTATGTGTTGCACGTGAAATATGACCCTGTGTGTGCTGGAATGTGGTGTGTCCACCTCAAGATGAATGGGTTATGGCCCATGCACACACACTGCCACACTGCCCTCCCCATAGCCCTACTATGAAAAAGCCTGCTGAGGTCATCCACTGTGAAATACACCTTTGGGCGAGTTGTACTCCAGTAATCTCCATGGCATGTCCCATAACTGCATACTGCTGTAGTGTGATAAACTAGTTAGGTAGGAGGTCCAATCCCAGACATGGCAACTGTGTGTGAGTGTGTGTTTGTGTGTGTCTGTGTCTGTCTGTGTAAAGAGAAATGCTGTTTAGGATAGTCACAATCCCTACAAATCAAATGCTCTACTTTGGCAAGGCTGCTGATGTCATTCACCTAGAAATACACCTCTGGGAAGGTTGTAGCCCAGTAAACTCCATCCTATAACTGCGTACTGCTGTAGTGTGCTAAATTAGTTAGGTAGAAGTTTTAATCCCAGACTTGGTAAGTGTATGTGTGTGTGTCTGACTCTGTCTGTGAAAAGAGCAATGCTTTTAAGGGTAGTCACACTCCCTGCAATTCAAATGCTCTACTTTGGCTAGGCTGCTGATGTCATCCACCTAGAAATACACCTCTGGGAAGGTTGTAGCCCAGTAATCTCCATAGCACGTCCTATAACTGCATACTGCTGTAGTATGATAGAATAGTTAGGTAGGAGTTCTACTCCCAGACTTGGCAATTGTGTGTGTGTGTTTCTGTGTGTGTCTGTTTCTATGTTTGTGTAGGGAGCAATGCATTTTAGGCTAATCACACTCATTACAATTCAAATGCCCTACTTTGGCAATCCTGCTGATGTCTTTCACTGTGAAATACACCTTTGGGGAAGGGGCACTTCAGTACTCTCTGTGGTGCATCCTATAACAGCATCATGCTGTAGTATGATATAGACCTCTGGTAGGGGTTCTATCCCCACACATGGAAGTTGTGTATGTTTTGTGCGTGTTTCTATGTTTGTGTAGGGAACAATACATTTTAAGCTAGTCACACTAACTACAATTCAAATGCCCTACTTTGCCAATCCTGCTGATGTCATTCACTGTGAAATACACCTTTGGGGAAGGAGAACTCCAGTAATCTCCGTGGCGTGTCCTGTAACAGCGTAGTGCTATAGTGTAATATACTAGTTAGGTAGGAGTTCTAATCACAGACTTGACAGGTGTGTGTGTGTGTGTGTGTGTGTGTGTGTGTGTGTGTGTGTGTGTGTGTGTGTGTTGTTAGTGTGTAACAACTGGACTCAATGTGGAGCGGGTTTTGCAACCTTCTTTTATGGTGGGCGAAGTATATATCACAATGTCCACCATACAGGGATAACAGATGTGAAATAGCCAAGAGGCTGGGGTGCAAATCCATACCCCTAAATGTGACATCAATGCTAGCTGAACAACGTTAGCAAACCTTGTATTACCAAGGGTACACTCTCAACCCATGTCTCATACACACACACACACGCACACACTTGTCCAGGCAACAGCCAGACAGCCACTATGTTGGTAGTACCCTGCATATTGCCCACTGATAGTGACTGTGGTGTGATTGCAGTGGGCTGCAGAGGGCATGGTGCCCTGTCCATCAGTCCAATAGGCATGTACCTGCTGATAGTGCACCTCCCCATGTTCCCCACTGGATGCCTGCAACATCTGTGGTGCCATCAAATGTTACCCACAAAGGACATAACATGTCTGAAACACACGCCCTGTATGGACAGACACCACTGACACCAGGGAATACTGGTATCATGCTATCAATGTAGGTGCAGGGCCAACCTGCTGTCCATGACCAGTTCCCACCATATGAGGCCAGGACTGGCACATTTGATGATAACGATCTGTGTACACAACATGGGCCAGACACCCCAGGTACAGTTCCACATGCCACTGTACATGCATGTGGGAGGTGTGCACATCCCAGACACTGTCCATATCATGGAAAAAGGAACACATACATGGCAAGCAGTGCACAGAGTTGGCCACACGCAATAGTCACCCAGGTGACTGGATGGTGAATACAATACCCACCTGTGTGGGCAACATAAGACACTACACCCCTGAGCCACAATGCAGACCATTTTCATGTAGCCTAATGCCAAGGTGTACCCATCACCTAGCCTTGTATAGCCATCTGACACCATCAACCACAACACACCCGTGAAGCAGTGCACACATGCATGTCAGTACTGGCATCTGTGTCTGTGTGTGTGGTGTATGATGCATATGACCACATTCACATTCACTACAACTCCCACTGGCATACTGAAGCATGCTCTCTGATGTCAGAAACCTCCACATACCCTTTGCACATATAACCTCTGTATGACCTCTGTGGTGCATGTGATACCTGCACAGTACTGTGTTGTGGCAACCCCATTAGTGATGAGTTGTATTCCTGGCCCTGCCAAGTGTGGCAGTGTGTGGGCGCCCCTGTGAGAGTGTGGCTGTGTTGACTCTGACACCTGTTTATGCGGGCAGGCACTTGTACTACACCTACCACATAGCTACCATATCCCTGTTGCAGATGTCACTCACCATCACATATACATTCTGAGGGCTCCCCAACATGTAACCTATGTGGCGCATCCAGTAACTGCATGGACTTGTGATAGCACTACATAGTCATTGGGGGTTTGATACCCTGTACTGGTAGGTGTGTGACAAACATGCGTAAGTTTTACTCTCCCACACCTCCCTGGCTTTTCTGTGACTCTGTCTGCCTCTCTTACTCGCTCTCTGGTAAATGTGGAGACTTACACCTGCTTTGCTTAGGCAACAGCATGTGTATTTTAAGTGATACTCAGGATCAGCTGATGGTCTCTGCACGAATTGAAGCCCTCCTGTAGCTCATTGCATGTGGAACAGCTGTGGTAACATTTATTTATTTATTTATATAACATTTGTTAACTGGGAAAGTCCAATTTGGAATGAAGCCAATTTTCAGCGGAGGCCCGGGGAGAAATGCTTCAGATGCATGTCTTTGTAACATGGGAGGAAACTGGAACACAAGAGGAAACCCACACGAACGCAGGGAGGACATGCAGACTCCACACAGAAGGCATCCCAACCGAGAATCAAACCAGAGAACCTCTTGCTGTGAGGTGATAACACTACCGCTGCACCACTGCGCTGTCCAATAACATTCCCATAGAAACACACACCAATATCTAGGAACATCATGTTGGTGTTGGGCCTTTCATTCACTGAGAGCAGGAACTCGATCAGTTGTTTGTCAAACAGCATCTCAGATGGATTGGGGTTTACCTCTAACAACATACACTGTGGAAACAGGCCAACACACAGGAGGGGGATATGCCTGACCTGACTAAACACTGTAAGTGCTACTATACTGCATTTGGAGTAATGTTGGTTTAACAGGGTGTGTGTGGATATGGCTGTTTTACATTTTTATATACCTGCCATGTCAGTGCTATGTTTATGAGGGAACACCCATCTGTAGGGCCATCTGCAGACTGGCCAGTGTGCGGTGCCTTTTGTTTTAGATGTTACCCACAGAGCACCTAGCTGTGAACTGCAGAAGGTAGTGTGAGGATTGCAGTCTGTAGATGGTGACAGCCATGAGAATTACTGACTTCATATCCCTCATAGGATATATGGTGCAACAAACCCTGTTACAACAGTAGCTGTATGAGGTTGTCACAGTCAATATTGGCCCTGTGTATGTGCCTCCAGCCACAACCCTGACAACCTTTGTACATATGCTATGCATAAGGGGTGCATATGTACTGTACACCATAATTACTGACATCATATCTGATAACAAGCCAGTGAGATATCAGACTGCTACACATGTAATGTATAGTAGAGGTTATATTCTGTGGTTGTGTGTACAGTACTGAGGTCTGTGTACTTATGGTGATTATCGGCAGTGTGTGTATTGTTAATATGTACCTTGGCCTGTGTACAGACTATGGTAGATGTCATTGTAATTGGTCATGTTCTGTCTGATGTTACATGCTGCTCCACTGTATGTTACCCTATCGGCTTACATGTTTATAGGGCCATACACACACATGTCCCATACCACAGATAGGCAGCGGAACACACTGTGTAGCGTCCCAGTATATGTAGGGTGAGTGTGTGTGGCACATATGAGGTTGGTGTTGAACATATACTGTAATAATACGCTACCATGACATATGTAGCTGTGGCTGTGTTCACATTGGTTGTGGTGATGCACTTACACACAAGTGTATGTTACTCTGTGCTGTGGAATGCCTGTAGAGCCTGCTGTGTGCAGGTACATGTGCATTCCCCCATAGGAAATGTAGGCTAGTGTTGAGTCAGTCTGCCTGTAGCCTGCACATTGCTTTGTTACATGCCTAGCAGCTTAGTGCACTTACCCAGTGAGATGTAATGTCCAGTTACTTGCCAGATGTACTGCTGCCAGGCCACCATAACAATCATGTATGTCAGACAGAGCAGTGGGATGCTGTACAGATGTATGTCAATATCTAGTAGGTGGTATGTGGCCATGGCACCCCCTTACCAGCAGTTATTATGTGGCAGAACAGACAGGGATGTGTGAATGCATAACCTATGTGGGCAAATGTATACCAGTAGTTATGTGTTATACCCATCTACATGGCTGTTAACATCCACATTGTCAGGACTGGTCGACATGTGTTGCACTAAGGGGTTATGTGTATACCTCTGGACTGCCCAGAATGTGTCAGACTGTCTACATATATTGGACATTATTTCTGCTGTAGTCCACAGGAGCATTATGTGCTAGCAGTAGTACTGTACTATGATGTCCGTAGGATGTCTGTCAGTAGCCAATGGCGCACATGTTGTAAGCAGATGTGACCTCCCACACACCATGTCTGTGAAGACAATCCCTATGACAGTAGCAATACTCTACAAGTGTACATGCTATACATACCTGACATCCCGTTGCACTACAACTTTGGGACTACAGGGGCTGAGGTAGGGCTACACTCCATGTTCAGGACATATGGTGATGATATATGTACATATACTTATCCAGATATCTGTATAGACATGCAGATATACATATCGGCATACATAGATGGATATGTATATGTACATAGATATACAAATAAACACCCAGATATATACATATACAGAGCAATATATGTCTACACATATACAGATAAAGGTACATATGCACATATACGTATGGATATCCAAATATATTTTGACAGTAGTAGGTATAGCAGAATAGGTATGTATGCATATATAGTTATTGATATCTACATATATATATATATATATATATATATATATATATATATATATATATCTACCAACAAAACTAGGCATATCTGTACACATAGGATGTGCATACATATATAGCTATATATACATATATCTGTATATACATATGCGTATATCTATGTATACATATATCTATATATACACATATGTATATGGGAGCACTACAGAATCCTAAAAGCCCAAAGTCCTGAAGACCATCAGGGGTGAGCTGCCTTAAGGTATATGGACGTACATTACCATACAATCCACCATGCTGCAGTGGTGCAGCGGCAGCATTGTTGCCTCACAGCAAGAGGTTCTCCCGTTCGATTCTTGGCTGGAGTGTGGGGTGTGCCTTCTGTGTGGAGTCTGCATGTCCTCCCCCGCGGTTGGGTGGGCGTTCGAAAGACATGCGTAAATGGGCGTGCCTTCGCTAAAGGTTGAACGTTGAGCTGGCACCTCGGTGTTCATGAAAATATACTGCCAATCATTAGCGGACCAGATTTCCGCTGTGGAGACCCCTAACCGGGAAAAGCCGAAAGACAACAACAGCATTACCATACAATCCATCTTGGTTAAATGCAGGCCTACTGCCACCTGCCATACAGACTGTTCTGTTTGTCAGTGTGCTTGTGATGGTGTCAGTTGTGCCTTGTTATATAACAGTTACATCCCATTGTGTCAGCTGAGGTCATTGCCCCTAAGGATTGTCTACAGAATGTAGATAGAGGCTGCTGAACTATACATCTGCAGTACTTACTGTTGATTGTTTTGTATCCTGTGGGCCAGTCTGTCTTTACTATTGTACTACTTGATAGCCTTGGCCTGGACAGCAACATTACTTAACCTTTCCAGACTACTGTATTAGTATTACTGTTTCACAGTTGCATTACTCAGTTGATATGGATGTCCCTGTCTAAACAGCTATATGACATAGCATATACAACTGTACTAGTACACAAATAAAGCTTTCCCATTTATGCACACCTGTGTGTGGTGTTATATCCTTTGATATTTCTGTGGGTATATGTTGTATGCAGTAAATATCATTTCTGTGGGTGCCTCATACAGTCTCCAGTTATTTATATATATATATATATATATATATATATATATATATATATATATATATGGTTCCACTTCTAACCATCAAAATTTCAAAACATCGAAGTTCTGATCATCGAGACCAGAACATCGAATTTTGAAACATAGAAGGTTACAAGTGTAACCAAAAAAAAAAATAAAAAAAAAAATGTAACAATTGTATGCAGGGGGGCTTCGCCACCCTGCACCACCATAACCCCCTCTACTTTAATATTCCAACTCCGAGACTGCACTACAGTGGAGTAAAGGGAAATCTCCTGTTTAGCGCTATATGCAGAAGCGCTAAAATGGGAGATTTTCCGTACCCTATCTGTAGTGCCATCGCACAGATGGCACATAGACACACACACAGTATGCAGGGCACCTTGGTGCCCTGCAAAAACACAAACATTCTCCCACCTACACTTACCTTTTTCTTCCCCTTCAAACCTACGATGTTTTAAAACTTGATGTTCTCGTCTCGATGATCTGAACGTCGATGTTTTAAACATTCGATGGTCTGAAGGGGAACCATATATATATATATATATATATATATATATATATATATATATATATTTATGTACATCTGTATCTGCATATATGTGTCTGTGTATATGTATTCTAGGGATGCCCATGTTGTGTCAGGTCCTGGTTATGGGATCTGCAACACTTGGTAGTGTATTGCAGGGCGGACGTGTTTGGCTGTGGCGGGTATAGTATTCGTACAAGACATATATTGTTTGGGGCCTGTCAACCCCATTAACAGTGCATGTGGACATATATGTCTTAGGTATTTTCCCATTGTTATCTTCAGATGTATGTCCATATATACCTATATAGATATATATCTGTTTACATATATGTAACTTGCTGTGTATATTTAGACATATAGGTGTAGACATATATATCTATAGACATAGGCATTTGCATGTATATATGTTCATATATATTTTTATATATGTATATATATATATATATATACATATATATATATATATATATATATGTATATATATATATATATATATATATATATATATATATATATATATATATATATATATATATATATATATATATATATATATATATATATACATATATAGATATGTTGTATCTGTTGAGATGTTAATATATTTATACACACACATACATCTAAATGTTGGAATACATTCTCTGTACTGTTGAATGACTGGGCTGGATGATATGTTTTTGAAAACATCAGGGTTATGTATATCTGACATGGCTTAGTGGTACATCCCTTTGGCTATGGAGTGCAGGGTCCTGGGTTCGAGCCTTGCAGAGGCTGTTTATTTTGTTGTTGGGCAGAACATGGACCGTTGGATACAGAGTGATTAAGGCACTTTAAAGCAGTTGTAAGCGGGTTTGCACAGAGGTAAGCACTGCTAACTTCCGGTTACAGTTTCTTATACTCATTTAGCTTCTAAATTGCTTACCTGTTTAGGCATAGCTTACCCCGCACAAACAGGCTTAAACCTGCTTACTGCTGCTTAAAAGTGCTTACTCCTGCTTACCCCGTGCTAATTTCTTTAAAAGAAAAGAAAAAGGGGTTGATAGGAAAGTGGTGAAAAAGGGGCACAAAGAGGGAAAGATAGGAGGGAAAATAGCTAGGGATGTGCAGGAAAGGTGTAGGGAAGGTCCATAGCTGCCCATTTCTTCTACAGCAACAGCTGTGCATATACACTGAATTTGGAGGTTGAGTTGGACACTCAAACCCCTGGGAGGGGGTGAGGATAGTATAATACGTTGTGATGCCAATTAGACCAGATTACATGTGTTCAGTGGACATGTGTGCGAAATGGACAGCTATGTGTGGGGCAAGATTTTTTTGTGGGAACAGATTGCCCTTTTTTTCTTCAGGTGAGAGTGGGATGTTGGAGAGGGATAGTAGGTATATTTGGGGAGGTAGGTTGGGTAGGTTAACAGACGAGACAAATAAGACGCATACAGGGGCAGTATATGACACATGTGGGGGGTAAACACCTTGATGGGGAGGGGTGTTTGGAAATCGGAAGCCCACAAGCCCCCTAATGGAAACAGTGGGACTGAGGTCCCCACCCATGGGTAGTCACCACTGCACCTTCACAGCCCTGAAGGTGGCTGTGCTGGGGGCTGAGTTGCAGAGCCAGGCTGACTCTCTAATCACGACATGTGGCCCTCGAGCTGGCGTAGAAGATCACCAAACTGCTGTTTGATCACTCTACGCACCACAACCCCGACCTGGCAGCAGGTGCCAGCGCCTCTCCTCAGGGCAAGCCTCATCCCCTGAGGCGGTTCCACCTGAAGGTGGTGCAGGACCAATGGACAGGGAGGTCCCAGGTTGGGCCCCAGACATGCTGGTGCCCGTTGCCATGGCCAGCTGATGTGGGACAGGTGGATCCACTGGGACCGGCCTTCCCAAGCGTGCTATAGTGTTTAGATTTCATCATCATATGTGGGTTAGTAATAGTCAACACATTCCAGGGTTAGGCATAAGAGCATGCATAGATATTCCCATTAACCCAGACACCAGATATAGAACAGTTGCATAGCAAACAAAACACATGCATATATGGGACCACAGTGGTAATAAGAACAGCATGTAGGGACATTGAAGGCACCATGACACCATTGTTGGAATAATTCAATATAGCACATGCATGGGAACCATTAAAATATTTATCAAACAATTGAACATTATCAGAACATTGGTGTCAGTACATACCAGGTGGGGTGGGTATGTTGATTATTGTTGGAGATATGGTGGGGGGGAGAGAAAGATGTCAATTAACAACTAGTATATTCCTGTAGTCCACAGTACTTTCCTAGTCAGTGCTGTTATCTGTACCTTGCAAGTCTTACTACATTACCCTATAAGCTTAGTTTGGACAGTGATTTGGCTGTCGTCAACGTTACACATGAACCGGTTTTACCTGCAGTGTACACCTCTTACCTGGTATACCTGTAGAGGGAATGTTTGTTAACACTAACTGTTTCTACATATACTCCCAGATTCTGGGTTGATGTTGTGTACATAGCTATCCAACTCTTTCTGCACAGACTCTGGCCATGTGTTGACCACATGCTGGTGTGCCGGAGCATATCTAGAATATTGCCCTCTTCCACCTTTAGTGACCTGACACACACATATACATGCTTTCCTACACAGTTATATTATGTAGCGCAGTGTGGGTGGCAGTGACTGGTGATACTTTATTATTCAGAGATGCTGCAATACGCACATTTCCTTACAATACCAGTGTGAACAGTACCAGTACAGGTTATGATGGTCTGTATTTCTCAGCACAGTGTTCGTAACGGACGTACCTGTGGGAGAAATGTTTGTTAGACCTACATAACTGTTGCCACACAAAGTTCCAGATTACACATTAGTATTATGCACATACATCTCACTCTGTTACTGTGCACACTCTGGTCACAGCTTGACAACATGGGAGTGTAGATAGGACATACTTGAAGTATTACTCTCCTAACAGTTTCGGGGGTTGCTGCAGTGACAGGTGTGTTTTCATAGATGTTCGACAATCACTTGTATTCCCTGTTTGCTGGCTAAACATCTGAGATCATCCCACAGACTTACCAGGGGGTACAAGGGGATAGGCAGCAGATATGGGCCCATATACTGGACATTCTGGCCTCATCTGTACAGTTTTGGGGTACGATTCTGTATGCAGCCTAATTCCACATCCAGGATTCAGACCATGGCTGTGTCTGCTACAACGTAAACACTGTCCATCACAGTTGTGTCTGCTATATAAATATTGCTGTATCTCTCCTATCTGCTTTCTGTCTTATTAATCCCCTATGCTTTTTGTATTCTGAGCTTGTATTAGAACACTCTTATACATATTTCCTAGACAGTTATATGTTGTAGGACAGTGTGGGCGATAATTATGGTAAATACTTCATTATTCAGAGCAACTACATATTATTCTTGTATTTCTGGGCACAGTGTTGGTATCTGACAGACCTGTGGAAGGAATGTTCCCACACACAGTACCAGATTCCACATTACTATTATGCACATACATTTCACTCTGTTACTGTACACACTTGTCCACAGCTTGACAAGTTGGGGTGTAAATGGGACATACTTGGCTTCTTAGTCACATAAGATATTGAGGAGTTGCTAGTGTGCCAGCTTTTTTCTCATAGATGTGTGTCTGTGTCAATCAGTAGTATTTCCTGTTTGCTGCCTATACGTCTGGGATCATGCCACTGATTTTCCAGGGGGACAGGTTGATAGGCAACAGATATGGGCCACTTTACTGGACATTCTGGACATATCTGACAGTTGTGGGGTATGATTCTGTATGCAGACTACTACCACTGGCAGCATTCGAACCGTGGCTGTGTATGCTAAAAAAACAGTTCACATCTCAGTTGCATGTGCTATTCGGTTTTTGTTGCCTGCATTTTCCATGTTTACTGTCTATGTGTCTCTCAGTTGTACTAAATGGCCTCTGGGGATTACACCTGTCATATACAGGCATTCCTACAGATTCTAAACGAAAAGCGGCAAACATTCAGTTTATGGTACACGGTGTGGGTAACAGTGCTCAATACAGCAGTACTATTACATGATTGCAAATCTACATTACCATATGATACAAGAATATACACATGCAGTCCATCAGTTAGACCTGTTTTGTCAGGCTATTACACTTTAATTGACATACAAACAATATGAGACTCTTCCTGCCATATTCTCTGGTGTATGCAGTACTTGCCTTGAACAGTACAGGTTGTATACAGGCAATTAATTTACTACTACTTTTAGTTTTTTTTCCTATGACAGTAAATGCATGAGTATTACTGACTTGCCTCGCGTCGCAACCTCACCAGGTGACTGATGTACACTCTATGGGGTCCTTGTGTTTTACTGGGGACTTCAACACTCTATTACAATTACACCTCACTTCTGGGCTTACTGCTGTACTCCAGTTCACATATTTATGTTATGTAGTGGGTTATGGAACATATGACTGTATACCGATTCCTTTCACAGGTTCAGTGTGGTTTTACTATGGTTAGGACTTGTTTGCTGATACCTCATTCTTCTGTACTTCTGTGATGGCTTGGTGGTTGACTACTGTGACTATATTGTATAGGGTCCTGGGTTTGAGACCTGCATGGCTGTTTATTTTGTTGATGGGCAGAACAAGGGCTGTTGGATACAGAGTGATTAAGGCACTTTTGAGCATTTGTAAGTGGGTTTGCATGGGTTTGCATGACGGTAAGCACTGCTAACATGCCGTTACATCTGCTTACAGAGAGTTAGCTTTAGAACTGCTTAACCAGTGTAGGCATTGCCTACCGCCGCACAAACGGGCTTAAACTCGCTTACTAATGCTTAAATATGCTTACTACTGCTTATTTGGGCTTAAACCTGCTTACTAGTGCCTTATTCATTATGACACTGACACCTCACATGTGCATTTACTGCAGTACTCCAGTTCATAAAAATATGTTATTTAGTGGGTTATGCAACATAAATATTACTCATAACGTGCTTTGCCTTGGAAAATGGAATCTGCTGCAGTGGTGCTCGAACCGGGAAAGCCTGCTCGTAAGGTGAATGCTCTGCCCACTACACTATTGCTATGCTGCTTCATTTGCATATGTCTTCCTTGTTATCCTCTTCAGCCATTTAAGCTGCATTAACAGTAGCTAAGCTGTGGGCAGACCCGCTCACCTATTGTTAGCTTTAATGTGATTGGTAAAAAAATAAATAAAAAGGTTTGTTCATATTATTTATGTGTGCTTTTGTTGCTGTTGTACACATGAGGACTGTTGGTGGGGATATGCGGACACCTGTGAGTGGTCTCGCTCATTGATGACCCCTTTCAGCTGTTCTTCATTGCGGAGGCGTGTATACTCTCAGAGCTCTGCTCTCAGACACGCCCCCTGCATTCTTACACGCTCCTTGTAAGCCTAGGAGCTCAGGCAGCACGCCTCATTACTATGCATGGCGCGCTGCCGTCCTGCTCCTAAACGGCCACCACCGTGCAGGACTAAGCTAGTCCTGCACGGAGGAATAGTAAATCCGGGGGCAAATCTATTGCATCTGTTTAGCTGACAAAATATGGTCGACTACACAAATATTTGACAAGTGTGCAAGATTGCACATTTCTTTTTGGGATAGGGAAATATGTCCTGTGGTGTCTCGGAGTTAGTATATATAATTAGCACGTGATGTGGGGGGTGCATGGGGGCTGACGCACCTGCAAAAAATGTTTTATTTCCTTTTTTAAGTTAAAATTTTGCATGTGCCAAGATTGTTGCTCAGCATATGCGTCGTAGCATGCCGAAATTTTCAAAGTCGACTTTTTTTTATGGTCAACTTTGTAAACATTTATTTGTAGGTGTTTCATTTAATACCAATACACTTATAGATAGCTAGATGGTTATATTCATATATCTGTATATGTATCTATAGCTATGTGTGTGTGTATATGACTATCCATTGCAGCCACTTACGACGGTGACTCTGTGCACCAAATGAAAGAAAAATCACAGTTGCCACTAAAGGAGTTTATCTTCTCAGCTTACAACTGTCATAATAAAGTGTGCAACCCCCCCCCTCCCCATCCACATGTGTCTCAACATCTTTTCTCAAGAATCAAGGAGAAATCTAGAAATAATGGTGTGACAAATGACCAAAATCAGGGCCCAGCTATTGCCTTTACAGACATAGAAACTTTCTACATGCTTTACATTGGAATGCTTTTTTTCAAGACTGTGTCAGCATTATTTAATGACTGTAATCTGCCTTAATTTGCTAGAAAAAAAACAAGCTGTATGAGGAACACACCAAAATATGATACAAAAGTGAGACACTTTCTGCAAAGTCAGTGCATTTTAGAGCATCTACATCCCCCTACACATACATATGTAGTAAACACACAGGTACAGACACACACACACACACACACACACACACACACACACACACACACACAAAACCATCAATTATAGACACTTAAATGACTGTTACTGTATATCTCAGTTGTTTGACTGTGATCAGTTAAATGAATAAATATATAAAAAACTGCAAGTCGGCCCCAACATACGTCTCAACTTTGTATCTTAGGAATAAGAAGGAAGCTAAAGATAACAGTGGACACAGGACAAGAATCAGGAACGGTTATTGCCTTTATATACTTAGAAACCTGTTACAGTCTCTGCATTAATGTACCTTTTTTTGAAGGCTGTTAAGTCTGAAGCTCAAATGTTAGTCAGTATTATTCACTGACTGCAGTTCTCATTGGATCTGCTGCTGTATGATTTGCCAGAAAAACAAAACAAAAAAAAAGAATCCTATGGCATTCTGCAAAATTATATATGTGTGTGTGTGTATATATATATATATACACACACACACACACACACACACACACACACACACACACACACACACACACACACACACAAAAACAAAGGTCACAAAGACAAAACTCAAGAAAGACCCAGCCAAGCTAGAGCCTTCGTTGTCTAATACTTTAAACCTCCTATAGTGGAAACTAATGGGATATATGCAAATGACTTCTTAATGACATACCAGTGTTTCAACTACGTGACTTGTTTACTTGACCTGGGAAAAAGTCATACCTCTCAACCTGGAAAAATCAAAAATCTGGACAAAGGCCCGTGAAAAATAGGTGCAAATCTTAACATAATATTTGCATACATAACTATGTAACCCCACCTACTCCAATGGAATTGTGGGATACCAACTTTCAAATGCAAACTGAAGGATAACCAAAATATAGCCCCAGCAAAATCTCTGCAGAAGTAAAAGTCATCGAAATATAACTTATTAGACAGATCTGTAAGATTTGTAACTAATGAAGAGGTTGCTACTAGCAAACAACTTTATATTTCATTGTTTCATCTACAAATAACGTGCCTGATGTTGCCCTTGAGGAATAAATTGCCTATGTTACACTAAAAAAAGAAAATAAGCTAGTAATATTGCAATAGGGAATGAATGGCAAACTGATAACAGGTTCATAGTTACTAGGTATCTACCTGTTGGTGCTACTAACGCAGACAGACTTGGTATAACTTAAGCAGCAGTAAACTTCTCTCCCCCTGAAGAATTATGCATCACAAAGAATTTGGAAAAAGCCAACATTTATTGGAGGGGGGGCAAAGGCCCAAAACCGGGGACACATTTTAAACATTGCTTGCATTTCCTGAAACATAGGAAGACTGAACCTTAAATGGCTATCATTATTTAGTGAATTCAGTTCTCACTGATTTGCCAAAAAAAACACAAATTGTAAGAGGAACAGATCAAAAGTATGAGCTGCCATTAAAGACTGAAAGTAACAGTAAAACGCAATGCCTCTGCATGTTAAATAACACACAGAAAACTGCTGTTAAAGACTGAAAGTATTAGTAACACAGTTTGATAAGTCAAGTACAAAGCTTCTGCAAATCTGTCATTAAATAACACAGAAAGCTGCCATTACGTGAAGCTCATACACCTCTGCCAATAAGTAAAAAGCTTCTACATGTGTGCCGTAAGTAACACAGAAAGCTGCTATGTGAAGCGTGCATGAAAGTAACACTGCTGTTTGAAAAATCACACACCTCCTTTAAGTACAAAGCTTCTGCAAGTCTACCATTAAATAACGCACAGAAAGCTGCCATTATGTGAAGCTCACAAAGTGCCCTCTGCCATTAAGTAAAAATCTTCTGCAAGTCTACCATTAAATAACACAGAAAGCTGCCATAATGTGTGAATCCTGCATGCCCTTAAAGGCTGTAAGTAACACAGCTGTTTGAAAAGTCACACACCTCCTTTAAGTACAAAGCTTCTGCCACTGCTAGTCTGCCATTAAATAACACACAGAGAGTGGCCATTATGTGGAGCCTGCATGCCGCCATTAGTTTGAAAAGTCATACACCTCCTTTAAGTAAAAAGCTTCTGTAAGTCTACCATAAATAACAGAGAAAGCTGCCATAATGTGAAGCCTGCATGCCCTTAAAGACTGAAAGTAACACAGCTGTTTGAAAAGTCACACACATCCTTAAAGTACAAAGCTTCTGCTTGTCTACCATTAAATAACACACAAAAAAGTTGCAGTTATGTGCAGTCTGCATGCCGTTAGTTTTAAAAGTCACACACCTCCGTTAAGTACAGAGCTTCTGCAAGTCTGCCATTAAATAACACACAGAAAGCTGCCATTATGTGAAGCTGCGATGCCTACATGCCGTTAAAGACTGAAAACTGCCTAAGTAACATGGCCATTTGAAAAATCACACATACACACACACACACACCTCTGCAATTAAGTAAAAAGCTTTTGCAAGTTCACACACACCTCTGCCATTAAGTAAAAAGCTTCTTCAAGTCTGTAATTAAGTAAAAAGCTTCTGCAAGCTGCCTAAGTAAATGGAAAGCTGCTGTTATGTGAGGCTGTGAATTTGCAATGCCTGCATGCCGTTAAAGACTGAAAGCTGCTTAAGTAACACAGCTGTTTGAAAAGTAAAGAAAGTTTTTCTCTCACTTTGGAGTTTTACCTGGAGAAGCTGAGCAGGGGAAGCAAAGAAAGATGTGCTGTGCAAGTTCCACAAGTAAATTAATGAATGGCAGGTTGTCTGTTTGCCTCGTGGAGCTAACATCATTGCGCATGCACTGCACGTGATGATGTCAGGAGTAAAACATTAAAAAAAAACAGAAACTGGGAAACTTGGAAAATAAAGGGGCCACTCGGAAATTCGTGGCACTCCAATATTTTGCCCTCAAAACGGTTATTTACTGAGGAATTCGGTATGACAATAATGTTTAGGATTATGGGATTTTGATATATCAAAGTAGATCCATACATACACACACACACACACACACACACCTAATATATATATATATATATATATATATATATATATATATATATAGGAGCAATATATATACACACACACACACACACACACACACACACACACACACCTAATATATATATATATATGGGAGCAATATATATACACACACACACACACACACACCTAATATATATATATATATATATATATATATATATATATATATATATCATATAATATATATATATATAATATATATGTATATATATATATATATATATATATATATATATATATATATATATATACGGGAGCGTAAAAGAATCATGAAAGCTCAAAATGTTGAACGTTCAAAATACTGAAAACTCAAAATACTGAAAACATACAGGATACTAACACTTACTATATTCCAGCACAAGTACATACAGAAACAAATAAAACACAAATCATATTACTCTTTTCCAAGTATAATCTGGGGGCAAGCCCCCCTGCACCCCCCACCCACTGCTACTTAAATATATGAACTCTTGAGTTAGTGTAGAGAAGTGCATTCTCAGTGATGATATATTTAAGTAGCAGGGGGGTGCAGGGGGGCTTGCCCCCCTGTGTATAGTTGAAGAGTAATATTTTTTCTGTATGTACTTGTGCTGTAACATAGTAAGTGTTGGTATCTTATGTGTTTTCAGTATTTTGAGTTTTCAGTATTTTGAACTTTCGAGATTTTGGTCTCAGGATTTTGGGCTTTCAGGATTCTGTAGCGCTCCCTTTTATTTATATATATATATATATATATATATATATATATATATATATATATGTAGAGAGAAAAAGACGCACGTGCGCACACACACACACACACACACACACACACACACACCACACACAGAACAGTCAGTTACAGATAGTAATATGACTGTAACTGTAAACTGCAGGTGTTTGCAATCAAATGAATGAATAAATACATAAATAAATGCCACATAGGAATTTATCTTGTCAGCTCACTTTTGCCAGAATACAGTATACTATCCACTGGAACAAAGATAAAGCTAAAAAATAATGGAGGACATGGGGCAGATATTTCCTGATCCCTACTGTAGTGCGATCTCAGTCAGAACGGTTCAACAGACTGAATTTTTGATTATATGGTTTTGATCACGTGACTTTTGATAATCTGTTCGATAATCTGTTTGATAGCAGTGGCGAATTTAGGCATGGGAGCAGGTGCGTGCGCTGCCCCCTTTTTAAAGCTGCCAATCCTGGATAAGGAGATGCACTGCACCTTTCTTTCTTTTTTTAAATTGAAAAAATGTACTGCCCAAATGGTACATTTACTGTTCAGTGCCCAAAGATTCATTTAGGAATTATCTACACTCAACATAAGTTAAAGGAATTGAAAGTTATCACAAGGTGCATTGGTTAACAAACTCACGCAGAAGCCAGAGATGTAGTTTCATGCATTTTTCTCTAGCTGCTTTGAAACTGCCCATTTGACTCTGAAAGTGTTGAAATCTATCAATGAACTGGTCTCCACCAGTCACAAAAGAAAGGTCATATACTACAATATGTAGCTGATACCAGAAAAAGTCTATATATGGTTTAATTACACGAGGATTTGTTAACGTATAAAACCCAAAAAAAAAAGTTCCGGAATAGCAATTGTATAAAAGTAAAATTTTATTGAGCACATTCATCCACTCATATCATGGGACTTTATCAGAATTAGGGGACAAAAGCACTCAATAAAATGTTACCTTTATACAGCAGTTGCTATTCCTGAACCTTTTTTTTTTTGGTTTTATACTAGTTTGTTTGTGTTGTTTCCTTCAGCATCTGTTCAAGTATGACAGGAAAATGCCACTCCTAAACCTTAAGATCCTTATGATGGCTCCTTTACTAACTTGTCCCAGCTAGAGAAAAGTGTATGGAACCCACCCTTCCCCACTCCGATGAAATCCTCATATCCAGAAATAGGACTGCATGTTTCAGCTCCTAGCAAATTGACTACGATTAGCAGTGCAAAACAGGAGCATTTTTATAAATGAAATCTGGAATCTGGATTACTCTGTAGCAAATGTGAAGTAGAGCCAGTTTGTAGAGTTTGAAAAAAAGGCAGGAGATGCCCAGAAATTAATCCACGCTAGCCTGTTCTTATGATACTATGTCCTCTGTTTGATTTTGAAATATCTGCAAAACTTACCGAACTTGAGCACGAATTTCTAGGAAGGGTTTTATGCACTTTATGGAGTCAGGATTTCATACCTACAGGTCTTGTGGAAGTCAAAGATTTTAATTTTGAGTGGGATTATTACTCAGAACCGGCAAATTCTGTACCCTAAAGAAAAGTAAGATGAGTCAGGAATTTTCTTTTTAAGATCAGCTGCCAAACAGTACATGCATTTTTCATTTATACTTATATTTTCAGTGAAACCTGCTTCGGAGATGCGATTGGAGGTTGTAGTCAGGTGATCTATATGATGATCACCAATTGATCTTCCAACTGCATATCCCTTGTAGTTAAGTAGACATTATGGTGACAACTAGAGAATTTCTTGAAGCCTTGTGAGAAAAAAAAAAATATTTATCGGACAGTCCATACTCCTGGAGTGCCAAGCGTTTTTTTCCTGAGCGTTAGCATTCTGGGAACTGTTTCTATTTGTGTTTGAGCGACACTGTGCTGAGCAGTAAGGTAGTTTTTTTTTTTTTTTTTGAGGTTATTGGGCTTTGAAGGCACCAGAGTAGTACAGATGAGACTCTCAACTGTACCACTTTGGAGCCTTCAAGGCCTAAAACTGAGGTGTCACATGCTTCCTTAACAAGCTTACTATGTTCAGACCCATACGGCTGTCTTCATTTTACTGAACAAACAAAAGTTTTATCAAAGAAACTCACTGTTGCTCGACAATAAATGTTTTTTTATAAATATTCTGTGTTACTAGCACAAAAAAGATATACATTTATATTTTGTTTAGATATATAATAGCAGTGAGTCTAATTTTGATGTTTTAGGTTGATTAAGTTTTGATTTGACAAAAATGATCGGCGGTTAAAATGGCATGATTCTGAAAGAGCATCAATTCTCTGGGTAAGATAAATCTTATTTGTGTTTAAAATTGTCAGATATTTTTAGATTGACACAAACAGATGTAGACTTTATGCAAGAAGGTAAGGCATTTAAAATGTTTTCACTTAATTTAACTGCACTAGTCTGCTTTCTGAGCTCTGAGTAAATAGAAAACATATCACAGCCTGAAATGTTTTTTTAAGGCACTACATAATGGCAAGTTACCCAACTTCACATCATTTTTTTAGGAGCTGAGACTTCAGAGCTGGACAGGAGATGCATTACATGCAACTATAGTAAATGTTCAGCATAACTTAAACTGAAGACAGAAATTGCATCATAAGATCTGGACAGCAACATTTGTTAACCTTTCCAGACTACTGTATTACTATTAACTAGTATTTTTCGGTAGCTTTTTAAGAACATTCACCCACCCATTGCTGACAAGGATAGAACAGATTTTCTGTGCCAGCCTTTCCAAATACACACACACACACACACACACACACACACACACACACACACACATGCATATTTCAAATTAATCCAGGAAAGTAAAACTCAGTTTCAGAATCAAAGGTAGTCAATCATATTTTGCTCTGCAACACAGCGAGAGCTGACACAACTTTAGGAACGTGGGTTTAGAAACCATCCATATGATAGGCACTAGAAGTAATGAGTAACATGCCTTGTGGTGTTATTTAGGTATCACATAATTTCAGCACCGACGTACTTATTTTATCCTACTTATTTCAGAGAGGCCATTTCACTGCGATAGAAGGAGTAGGGGGTACAAAAATAAAGAGAACAGTGCCATGACCTTTCAAGTGACAACTTAAAAATCCATGGCGCCAACTACATCCACTTAGCTCTCTGTCTATGGTTTTCTCAACTGTCAGTCATTTCCATAATTTAACACAATTCCTACCTCCCTAGTACAGAAGCAAAGGCAAGAAAGAAACTCCTAAACTACTGAGACAGCAATACAACTTACAGCTCTCATACATAGAGGCAATAAATACATGGCAATTTGCAAAAAAGAAATAAATGTTGGTGTCTGCAGTCTATATTAAAAGAAGAATTTCCCACTAAAGTTCAGAGTCCCTCTCATGTTGTTTTCTTTTTCCACACAGGGTTCAACCCTAGTAATTTTTATCCACATACCACATGCACAAAACACACACACACAATCACTTTTTCCCACTGTTTCCTCAGTACTCTTAATGTTGTAACTAAATTAGGCTGTGGTGCAGCGATTAGCGTTGTCGCCTCACAGCAAAAGGTTCTCCCGTTCAATTCTTGGCTGGAGTCCTTCTGTGTGGAGTCTGCATGTCCTCCCTGTGGTCGACTGAACTTTAAAAGGCATGCAGGTAAGTATGTGCATGTGTGCCTTCTTTGAAGGTTGGGGGCCAGGCTGGCAACTCGGCACCATAAAAATCTACTGCCAATCATTAGCGGACCGGAGTTCCGCTGTGGCGACCCCCTAACCAGGAAAAGCCGAAATACTTGTCTAGTCATTACTATCTGTCCAATGCAATAGTAGTATAAACACTGCTTTGAAAATTAATATTTTCTTACTAGTTTAAAGAACAATCTCTAATACATACCTCAACCTCTTAGTGCAAGAAATCTGAAGAAAGCATAAAATAATGGGGAGAAAAGCCTAAAAATAGGGGCAGATCTTAAATACTGCTCTTATAAATTTAGAAAGTTGTTAGAATAACAGGATTGTGCTAGCATACATTTTCTGAAGGATATGAAGTCTGAAAAGGAATGTATGTCATTCATTGACTTCAGAGCTGCTCTGTCGTGAGGCTGATCTGTGTTGCAGCTCCACCTGTAGGGCATCCAGCTAAATGCATGCCTGCATTTACCATATTCAGCATGAGGAACGCAGATACAAGGAACTGTTAACATCAAAGTTATAATGTTATAGTTAAAACGGTTTAAAATGTCATCTTGATTGATGCAAATAAAAATTTTATGTTATCATTGACTTTCAGTAAATTTGAATATATTGTTTTAAAAAAACAATTGGGACAGAAAGGCCCAAAATCAGAGTCAGTTTTTACATATTAGTCAAATTCACATAAAACGTTATAGAACCACAGGTTTGCATCAATATGCATTATATATGAACCATAAGAAGTAAAAAACTGTAATGCCTAACATTATTGACTGTAATCCTGGCTGACCTATCAATAAATCAAAACTTTTATTATGGACAGGGCAAACTATGAGAAAAATGAAGGGACAACTGAGGGGTATGCCAGGGAATTATAACTTTTTTTTTCACAAAATGAAACAAGCCATCTACCAATGAGATTTGGGGATGTCTCACATTCTGCTTTATTGTACGTTTGTAAGGTCAGAGGCAGACCCGTGACTCTGGTTGTACATTTTCCACAAACAGGTGAAGTTTTGCCATGTGGAAAAGCCCATTCAATTCAACTGTCTTTGCCTTTGAGTCAGCGCTGCACATTGGAGAGCCTAGCCAAAACAACCTAGGTGGAGCACCCGGTTCCCCACTTGGAATTAGACACAGGACTCTGGAATGCTATTAGCTTATGCTGAATGGTGAATAGAGTAACTCTTTCTTTTTTTATTGTGCATGAAGTAATGTCATTTGGTTGTGTCATGTCGTGCCAAGCTGTTTTGGAATCCAACCTGCCAACACAACATTTGAGTTAGTTGTAGTACAGGTGTTGGGGAGAAATGCCTAACTGGCAATTTGAGTTACAGTGAAATGCCAGGTTTCCCAAACTGCTGCTTTGAATTCAATCCTTATCTCACCTTACCTGTACTGACACAGAAACTAAGAACTACATTTTACTTATACACCCCTGCTTAGACCTGCACTGTACTTGTTGTCACTGTGGTGCATTGTCTTTTTTTAGATGCTCATTTCTGAATTCATTCGTAATATTAATGTATTAAAGAATCCTGCTTTTCCCTTTCTAAGGTAATTACATGCCTATATTTTTAAAATTGTCCTTTATTACTGTCAGTTAAAAAAGCTAATGTAATTTACATTACTATTGTTTTTTTTTAGGAGTGGGTTACTGTCGTTTATATAGCGGTTTGACGGAGTCCCCCCCCCCCCACGAATAGCATTGTACCACTGTTCTTGTTATTATCAGTTTACTGACTTATGTTGTTTCGGGAGTCCATTGCTGTGGGTAAAGTGTAAAGGGTGGAAAGGGATATGTTGCTTATTTTGTGATGCCATTTCTACTGGTCTTTGTGAGTGGTGGGCAACATCTGTTTACACTGTTCTAATATCATCTGTTACAACCCAATAAACCTCTCAATTGCAACCCAATAAACCTCTCATTGTTAGCAATCATCTGTTGCTTGGATTATTGTCAATTGAAATTTGGTATAACTACAAGCTGTCAGCTGAGGATGTGTATTTTTGGAGGGAGTCTGGCATGTCCGTCATGCACAAAACTGCTGTTTTTTTATCTTCCTTCATCTAATATTGGTCAGCAAGGCATGTGTGTGCAATATATCATTCCAGAATGTCCCAGCTGTTCATTGCTCTGACAAAGCTTAACAGAATTAGGGACAAATCCATAAATAATCAGCAACAGTCAGGGACACTTTCAAAATATTAACTTGGATATTCACAGAAAAAGAGAATGTGAGTTAATATACAACTTCCTAAGTAAAAGAAGTCTGTAACTGTAATTTTTGTCATTATTGATTAAGTGTAATTCACCACCTTTACTTCAAAAGTCATCAGTTTTAGGAGACATTAAGAGGGACAGAAGAAAATTTGAGCTAAAATCAGGGACAGTTGAGAGGTATGCTTCTGTTTGATTGGGGACTGGGAATGAAGCACACAATCCTACATAGATTTTTTTTGGGGGGGATAGTATGCAGCAAATACAGCAAAATTAAATTCCATGTAGATACTTTGTATCAGTAATGGTTGTAGGCTATATTGCTAGCAGTGGTGGATTTAGGCACAATGTATTCATGCTCTGCTCTTTGACACTGGTGCTGAGGAGTTGCTTACACTGAATTCTGATTAATTTTTCACTTAGAACCTTAAATGCAGCATATTTTGTTATACAATCTAATACTTTAGGGTTATTTTATGCCACATATTTTATAACACTGCAGTACACTATCACTGGGATTCTTTTTTCCAAGTTTATATATGGAAGGAGACAGTGACTTGGCATAGGCAATCAGTAAACTCTTCCAGGCATGTGTTGAAAATATTTGCACTATCTGTATTTGTGTTGTGTGGTGCACAAGAGTTACCTGTTTCTGCTACCGTATTCACAGCAAAATCGTTTGCAACTGAATGTGTATTGCTCTTTCCACACATGATGTCAGAGCTTCTTAAGGTGATCTTTCCACAACCACCAAAGCCAGTGTCCCACTTTTACTCTCCCACCCCAGTACTCAGCTAACTAAACTGCTCTCCCCTTTTGCAAAATCCTGGATCCGCCACTGGATAGGAATTTGTGTGTAACTAGTATGAATACAGATGGATTGCCACTTCAAAAATCTTGCATTATTACTTGTTTTATTTGATATTTTGATCTTTTTTTCTTTTCGGTGTGTGACAAAGAGTGACTGAGGTTTGAGATGTGTGGTCACTTAGTTAATGGTTTGCAGTTTAATAAGGATTCTTTGTAGATTCCCTTGGCAAGCACTTTTATTGTTACAATCTTCATTCGGTGCAGGAGAGACTGCTGCAGACTCATATGTGCACTCACACATCCACATATGCTGTCCTTTGTAGGTGTATGATCGTAGCTTAACACTAGAGTACACATGTCTAATTTGTTAGGGAGGCTGTTGAATGCTGCCCAAGGCACAGTGGCCTGTTCTGAAATTACTGTGGGCCAGTTTTACATTGACATGAGAGGCCTTTGTATATTCTTAGCACTGTTGAGTCTGTGAGCTGTATGGGCAGTAGTGAATATACCACAGCCAGTCCATCTGCAAAATACGAGGTGCCATCTTATCTCCTGTGCCAAGTGCAGCTTATGTTGCACCTGTTGATAGCTGTCCATGAATCTGGTTTTGGCTTTGATAGACTTTGAACCTGGTTGTGGTGTCTGTAGTGTGCTGATTTGTACTCAACACCATTCCAGCTTTTTTATAAGTCAAGGCACTTCTGTTAGGGTGCTTGCTTCTTCCTGAAAATAAGTTGTGTATCATCCTCACCTAAAGTACACCAGATGACTTTACAGTGTAAACCAGGAAGGAGGGTTTGAAGACAGGATTTAAAGAAATACTTGTTCCAGTTTTTGACATGGCTAGAGTGGGTTGTGATATCATTGGCTACCCAGTTTACTGACTTTTAAACATGATAACCCATTGAAGTATCTTTGTCACAGGAAGGAGGGTTTGAAGACAGGGTTTAAAGAAATACATGTTCCAGTTTTGAAGTGGCGAGAGTGGGTTGTAATATCATTAACTACCCAGTTTACTGACTTTTAAACGGTATTAATCCATTGAAGTATCTTTGTCTTCAAGGTTTTCAGCATCCTTATTTATAGGAGCTGACATGTCTGATTTAAACATTGTTGTCTCCTTTACTTAAAGAATTGATAAAGCAAACCTGTACTATTTTATTTTATTTTTTTATTTTACATTTGTTGACCGGGATAGTCCAACTGGATACATGTCCATTTTCAGCGGAGTCCCGGGGAGAAAAGCTCCAACAGGTTTAAAATGACATATAATAAAAGACAGAAGACAGCAAGCCAAAGGACAGGAAACATGTACATAGAGAGATAACAGTGCAGCAATAGAAGTTACATTTGATTACTTTCATTATATACAGGTTAGTAGACCCTTAGTCGACTAAATCCTTCCTAGTCAAAAATTGCCCATATCTGTGCAGAATTTCTCATGGTAATCTTAGTCCGGGTTCATACAAGGACATATCCAATGCGATTTAAGGTGGATTTCTAGCCCTTTTTTGAATAGAGCTAGTGATGGTGAAAACGTTAATTTATTTGGGAGAGAGTTCCACACCTTTCCGATGACATTAGAGTACAGTCTGTCCCCACCTATGTTGTGGGCCTTGCTTGTTTGTATTAGGAGTTTGTCAGATGAGCGTAGAGAACTAAGGTTGGTGTAGGGGGTTAGTATGTTTTTTAGAGCAGGAGTGTTCTCTGGGTGTTTTAGGATTTTAAAGGCTTCTGCAAGTTGATATTTTGGAGAAGATTCGGGAGTTCTAGCCAGTCAAGTTTTTAGGTTAATACAATGGTGTGTTCTGTAGGGCAGGGCAGTGATGAATCTGGCAATGTGGTTATAACAAGTGGAGAGACGATTTAGGTCTGATTTATTAAGGTTAGAGAGGATGGGGAGGCATATAGTAGTGTGGATAGAAGGTGTGACCGGGCAGTGGCTAGTCTAGCTGCTGGAGTTAGGAAGGTTTTAATCTATATAAAGACCCTAGTTTTTTGTTTACTGTCTTAATAGTTTGGTTAATGTGGGTGTCAAATCGGAGTTTATTATCTATAATTACTCCTAGTAGTTTAGTATTTGTGGTAGGAGAGATAGTAGTTCCGTTATTGGATTGGATAGTAAATTGAGTGATAGGTGTAGGGTTAGTTGGATGAAAGAGGAGTAGTTGGGATTTTTTTGGGTTTAATATGAGGTGATGGTCTGTTAGCCAATTTTCAACTATGGTAAAGCAGTGTTGGGTGGCTTTTAGAAGGTTGTCCAGTGTGGGATTGGAACAGATGATAGTAGAGTCATCTGCATATTGGATGCAGGTGGCTCCGGGGATGGCTGAGTGGACGTCATCTATGAGCATTGAGAAGAGAAAAGGTCCTAATATGGACCCTTGAGGTACCAATGCTGTTTGGTAGTAGGGATGAGAGCTTGTTCTGCCATATAACTGCTTGTTGTCTGCCTACTAGGTAGTCCTGAAACCAGTTTAGGACATGGGTGTCTAGGTGAAAGGTTTCTAGGGTTGTGAGAAGGATCTGGTGGTTTACCATGTCGAAGGCTTTTGACATATCTAGAAAGAGTGCAGAGGAGATATTTTTGTTGTTCCGATGATGGTTGATTTTTTCAGTAAAAGAGAGAAGGGCAGTTGTCGTGCTATGGTGGGGTCTAAATCCATGCTGACATTCAGTTAATAGCTTGTTTTGGATGAGATAGGACATTAGTTGTTTATGCACACACTTTTCCATTATTTTTGCAAGTGGAGATAAGATGGCTATTGGCCTGTAGTTTGAAAGTTCAGTGGATGTTCCACCTTTATGAAGGGGTATGACATGAGATATTTTCCATATTGCTGGGATTGTAAATTTTGTACTAAATTTTGTAGGTTACGATCCACAAGGAAAATTAATATAGTTACTGTTTTTAACAAGGTGTAAGTTTAATCTGTTATAATATTTATAATCACATGTAAACCCAGCATCTTGGCATGGATAGGTATGATTGTTTTGTGTATTCGACTGCAGAAGCTATTATTAAGCCTCATTGGATGGTACGAGCTGTTTTAGAACCCCACCTAACTCTCATCCCTACCTTCCAACCCTCACTTCTCTCTCTGTACCTCCAATAATCTGCTGCAGTTCTCTCCTCTTACCTCACCATATCTACTTCCCTCCTACCCTTCCCTTACTCTGTTCCCACTCTTCCTTTATTTCTCATACTTTTACCTTTCTCCCCCTTACTGTCTACGATTTTTACGTCTTTTCTATTTTCCCTATATACCACCTTAGTTGATTCTTCACTTAGTGGTATTATTATTTCATATTTCTTTACTCCAGGGCCATCAGATTGTTTTATTTTTGTACTGTATTTCTGAGATTGTTATGGATCTGTACTTACTACTAAATATGTCTTCTATACTCATTTACTTCATTGCTTGCTGATTGATTTATATTGTAAGATATCTGAGGTTTTGCAGTGTAATTTTGGTGGTATCTGTAATAATTTCGGTATTTAGTGTCTGTCATGTATTTGAAGTTTCAGTACTTGTGTTACTTCTGCCATTTAAATTGTTCTGTATGGAGCTCTTCTCCCCGGGCCTCCACTGAAAAAGGGCTCATGCTCAGCTGGACATACCCAGTTAACAATACCTTTGTTAGTCTCCGTCTCATGTTAATTAAAATTCCAGTTGGTTACATTTTTTCTTTTGCTTATATATATTTCTCTCTTTGAATATCCTACTAAGTTTAACTCCCCTACTCCTATACTGTAAATAGAAGTAATACGTCCTCTCTAGCATAAACTTTCTCATATATTTTTTTTGTTTCACCTTAATTCTGTATGTACTTTTTTTTTTTACTAATCACTGTATTTTTCTTTTTGCTTTTTTATTGAATTACTTGTTGTACTAACCCAAATGTGGAGCTTTTCTCCCCGGGCCTCTGCTGAAAATGGAAATATATCCAGTTGGACTAGCCCGGTAAACAAATGTAAAATAAAAAAAAATAAAAATAAATAAATATTGCCTTTATATGCTTAGAAAATTGCTAGAATAACAGGCTTTGCGTTAGCATCCCTTTGTCTGAAGGTTAAGGCCATATTCAGAAATCTTACTACAAGGTAGTCATATCATGTACACCTCACAACAACCATTTCCTATTCTGAGACAGCTCCTGCCATGGTGATGGAATACAAAGAGATGCAGCATACACACACATATCTATAAATATATAGAGATGTAAATATACATATTAATATATATATATTTATATATATATATATATATATATATATATATATATATATATATATATATATGTGTGTGTGTGTGTGTGTGTATATATATATATATATATATATATATATATATATATATGGTTGCAGTCTAGTGAAAGTTCATATGAACAAATGCAATTTTCCTGTGTTTTTCAGCCTTTTGACTGCTTTACATGCGAGACTGAGTCTAGGAATTTGCCCTTTCCCCACCATTGTGGGATCTTGGAATTGGTATATGTAGTTAGCATGGTGTATGTGTGTTGGGGTGGTGCATGGTGCTTTGCTCCCTGCAAAAAATATTCAATCTGAAGAACACTTTTTTTGTATGTGCTGTTTGGAGTCTTATATATATATATATATATATATATATATATATATATATATATATATCCCTCCCTGTCTGTTTCTCTCTATATATAAATATTTATGCATATCTACAGCTATAGCTGTCTATATATAAATATCTGTGTAGCTATAGATATAGATATATAGATAGCTATATAGATATAGATGTATAGATTGCTATATAGTTATAGATTTAGGTATATTTAAGATATATATATATATATATATATATATATATATATATATATATATATATATATGGTATTGATAACAAACACACACTTAAATTAAGTACTTACCTTCCTACATGATGTTGCAGTAACAAGCAGAATGCCTGTAAAAAAAAACAATGAAACTCTACCAAAAAAAGAAAAAAAAACTTGCTCCCACCCTTGCACTTTGTACATTGACTCCTTCCTGGTTTTTGCACTTTCAGTCTGGCTGACTCAGTCTTCTGAGGCAGACCGAGCCAATAGAAATCAGTCCTCACTGATACAAGCAGCAGCCTGGTGAGACTGAGTGGCATTGCTGATGTCCTCAAGAGCTCTGCCAGTTTGTGGAGAAACCTAATGCCCTGATGTTGCCGGCCTGTTTTGAAAATGGCCAGGCAAGTGAATTAAGCTGATTTTTTGCTGTTGTTTGTTTTTTTCTTTCGGCTCTCCATGGAACAAAAGAGAAAGTCAGAATGTCAACTGGTAGTCGATTACCTTAATTTAAGACAATTTCTTTTTCTTTTTTTTTTTTACTTTGGGATTGCATTCCATCTGCCATACCATAAGTTTCCCTTGCTAGTTCATCAAGTCATATTGCTCCAAGAAAATATTATCCTGTATAACCAAATTATCAACCACACACCTGCTCATTGGTGAACTCCTGTTCCTAAAATGAAGAGAAGGACAAGAAGTCCATTGGGAGGAATTTAAAGGCTTTATGTTTACATTAAGGTTTTAGTTTTACATTTGCATTTCAACTGACTGTCTGCTTTGCAAGGAAATCTTGCAAAAACCAGCATTAAAGCTGACGTGAATTATCTCAAGGCACAACAAAACAGATTGTTAGGGCATCCTAAGGGGCTCCAGAAAGAAAGAAATAATTTCTTGAGCAAGTCAAGACTCCCTGATCACTTAAAATTGCTTGCGATGGCCACTACTTTACAGCCTGTCTGTTGCCAGTTTCCCTTCTTACCGTTTCAAACACCAGCCTGTTAACCTCTCTCCCCCCCCCCAGCAGATTTTGATTGAAGCCTGCCAGCAATGTTGTTGAAACTAAAGGGGCTCCTAAGACGTTCTCATGGAATGTCACATTTATTAATCCAGGAAGAGAAATGTCATCAGTTAGAGGTTCCTGCACCATTTCTGGGTTACAAGCTACTGTACATTTTCCCACAAGAATAGGTCTTCAAGAAGATGTCACTGTAAAATCATAGCATCTGTGTTTACCAACCTTCTGCTTCATTTCAGTCTAGCTGGATTTCTCTACAGCTTTGTATTACTTCCTTTGCGGCCATTTGCAATTCTCATGCCTTCAGTGGCATCCACAGCTGCGTGGAAGGTACTGACTGATATATAGCTAGTGTTTCAAAGTAGTTAGCTACATTCATCAATCCCTAGAGGCCCTCACATATAGGTATGCTTGTGGTGGATACATTCTCATTGCAAATCATATAAACTAGTGCATCATACTGCAGACAAGAAAATGAGAAACTCTTGTAAAACACAATTGTCTTAAATGTAACTATGTACAGTTCTGTCTAGAGAATAGAAGAAGGTTGGCTTTACTGTTACACTGACCTCTGTTGATAGATGTTCATAGGTTCATAAGTGTGTACTAGGCTAATTGCCCTGGAGCCTTTACAAGCCTAGCACATAGAAGTGCCCTGACATCGTGCCGCCCAATGTTAGTTCCCACTGGAATGACCTCCGGAGTGAACTTTCTATTTCCCATCCACTCATCAAGATTTCACTTGAAGAGGGCCAGTGAGGTGCTCTGCTTGACATGTATGGGAAGTCTATTCCAGAGCATGGGCAGTCTCTGGGTTATGAACCTGTTCCTCCAGCATGTTCTGTGGATTGTGGTAATGAGGTTGAGGTCTCTGGAGTGTGTGGTGTGGAGAGATTTGGATTTCTTTAGATGTAGCATTTCTAACAAAGCTAGGTTAGACATGGCTTTGTAAGTCAAGCAGAGATCGCCTCTTAGTAGACGATATGAGACATAGAATAGCTGGAGTTTTTTTATTCTGTCCATGTAGGACATGTATTTAAGGCCTAGGATCTTCTTCATGAGGTACTTTTGTGGCCTTTCCAGCTGTTGTATGTGTCTTTTGAGGTACATATAAAATGAGGAATTATACTCGACGATTGGCGTAATGAGGGAAGAGTAGAAAGAGATGATGACCTCTTTCTTCCCTGGATGCAAAACCCTTGGTAATGAGATGTGCCACATAAAAGGACTTTCTGACCACAATGGCAATGTGGTGGACGAAGGAGAGATTGCTGTCAACTTGTGTCCCTAGATTTCTTTTATAAAGCCCTCAGTCTTCAGTGGGCTCCCGTCAATGTGGTAATTAGTGGGAACTGAGTATTTCCCAAAGGGGATGATAACGCATTTTTTGGCATTAAGCTTAAGGCCATGGTTTCAACACCAGTCATTGGTTTCAGTGTGGCCTTTCTGTAGGATGTCTATATCACTTGGGGAGTTAATAATGGCTCCCAGCTTGCAGTCATCTGCGAACTTGGTCAGCCAGAGTCCCTCCGTATTGGCCTGGTCTTCTGAGAAGTAGATGCCAAACAGGAAACGAGTCAGGACCGATCCCTGTGGGACTCCACTCTTGACTGCTTGGCATTCTGCCTTGAGTCCACTACTTTCACACTGTGGGTTTTATCTGTGAGCCAATTTGCAGCCCACCTAGTGATATAGGGGTTGATGCTTAGTTTGGTGAGTTTATCAATAATTTCTGAGTGGGGAATGGTATCAAAGGCCTTGGCCAGATCAAGATAGGCTGTATGAACTGCCTTGCCCTCACCCACAGCTCTGGTGACTGACTCAAAGAAGTCAACCAGGTTGAGCAGGCATGATCTACCTTTCACAAAACCAAATTGCATGGCATCTAGAGTTTTGAGATTCCCTATATCCTTGTTAACTAGGTCCATGATGATGCACTCCATAGCCTTACATATTAGACTCATCAGGCTAATGGGGTTATAATTCCCAGGGTCTGTAGTCACTCCCCCTTTATGGAGAGGGGTGACTGTAGCAGTGTGCTGTTCGGTAGGGACAAAGCCACGGGTGAGGTTGTGATTGAACAGGGCACACAGATGTGGTGCCAGTTCACTTTGTAGTTCATGTAGAACACATCCAGGGATATTGTCAGGTCCCATGGAAGCTGTATTCTTGGCCTTGGACAATGCAGCGTTAACATGTGCTGCAATAATGCTGGGTGCCTGGCATTCCTCTGGTATTGTGATTGATCCTTTGGGGGGGGGGTAAAGTTGGCACTGAATCTGTCAGCCAGTATGTTGGCAATATCTGTTGGCTCAGTATAGGAAGTATCATTGTGCAGTAACTCAGAGCAAACCTGGGCATTGCCCTGGAGATTCTTGATATAACTGTGGAAGGCGTTGTGGTTGTTTTTAGTGTCTGCCACAGTTCTGCCTTCATAGCTGGCTTTAGAGGTTTTGATGACGGATCTCATCTTTTTGTTGAGGCTAATAAGAGAGTTTTTCCAGTCTTGGGACTTCATCTTTTTCTCCAACAGTTTCTTCCTTCTGTTGTAGAATTTATTAATGGCAGGGGACCACTAGATTGACTCCCATTTTTTTGGAGGAGAGTGTCTTGGTTCTGTTGGGTATGGCTAGTTCCATGCATTTATGTATGTGTTCATACAGTGCATTGGTGTATGATTCAGCATCATACATCTATTTTTGGGTCTGTATCAGAACAACGAAAGCGCATATGTGCGACTACATAAAAGCTGACACATAATACACAAAACCTTTAAATAGTGAATGGGCACATAATCAATTTTTTCCTAGTGAAAAAATTCACATGGCTGTTTGGAAAAAAAAAATTAAAAACCATTATCAGGTGGGGGGCTGTGCCCCCCACACCCCCTAACTAAATATACCAACTCCGAGCTCGCACTCCGTGTAGTTGGCCAACTACCTCCTTGCTCTGTGACATATTCATCGAATTGCTTAAATGCGGTTCATGCTTCTGATGTAGACCCTCTGTCTTCTGTTGACATGGGTGCTGTGAAGTTAGCCACCTCTGTTTTTAGGAGAAACTCGAAAAAACATTGAACATCGACATTTCTGTCCGTGCCTCACCTACAAACAAGTGCTCACATGGGTCAAAAAGGGGGCGAGATTTTGCATCTTTGAACATCGGCATTTGATGTTTTGAGAAGTCCCAGTTCGGAGTTCACGGATGCGGTTCGATGTTCCAACCGTCAATATTTTGAAGGTAAACCACCACAGACACCTACTGGCAATTTAGAGTCGCCAGTCTATCTATAGCATGTCTTTGTGATGTGGGAGGAAGTGAAAGTGCCTAGAGAAAACCCATGCAAACACAGGGAGCACATGCAGACTTTACACAGATGATACCCCATCTGTGAACTGAACCAGAGAATCTCTTGACATGAGGTGACAATGCTGTTCACTGCACCAATGTAGCACCAAACTTGTCACAGCAAATGGCAATACACTGGGATGGTCATTTTGTTTATTGTCTCATTCACACTATGCTGCTTACTGTTTCAAGGCTGTAGCACCTATTTGTGTGGGCTGCTTTGTGCTACTCACCCTACAATGCTTAAAAGCCAGATACACACACACAAACATGCATGTGCAGCTAAATATGGTCTTATGACAAAAGTACACAACTGAAGACAAAGCCGTTGCTAAGAAGTAGTAATCAATGAAGTACAAAACTTGTTAATTTTGAGGAAGATAGAGACATTTGATTCAGCAGGGCAAAATGTGCCAGTGTGAGCCATGTAGGGAAAGGGGACATTCTAAAGCTTCATGTTTGCAAATCTGCAGGCTATGTGGAATCCAGGAATAGTTCTTGTTCGATGGCAAGTTTGAAGAAGAAAGGGGGAAGGGAGAAACAGAGGTCAAAATCGCAAGTGGCAAAGTATCTGAGAGTGACACAGAAAGAGCAGAGACATACATGATACCTGATAGCAGGAGCAAAAGGGAGATGAGGTAGAAAGAGTAGAAGTTTTGTTAGTACAATATCAAGAACATAAATGTGAAATGTCAGTGAGAGTGGAAGTTGTGCTAAAGCTGAGGATATATCTAAAGAAAAGCAAAAAGTATCCATCTGAAGAAGAGTTAATTTGAGAAAGCAGAAAGAGCATTTGTCTATAATTAAAAAGAATGAAAAAATAGAGGATGGATAGTGCAAAAACTGATGTCTGAATGTAAAAGAAGCTAAATAAATAAAGTATATATTGTAGCAGGTTTATATTGAAACACCGAATGCTTAAAATAACGAATGCTGTTTCATCGACACATTTTCAGCAAAAGCTGAAAATGTTGAAACCACAGAACAGCAATTTCATTCCTAGGGAAAGAAATCGCTGTTCCAACCCCGCAAAAAAAACATTAAACACTTCCAAACACATGCACACATAACCTAACCCTAATTATACCCCCCCAAAACCAGTAAACAACTAAATACACATATGCACATAACCCAACCATACATCTAACGAAAAAAAAGCAGTAAACATTTTAAAACATATGCACTTACCTTAACCCGTACCCTAACCCTAAGGTCAGTAACTCTCGCACATTTACATAAACAGTTCCAAACACATACACACTTACCTTAACCCTAATTCTACCCCCCCCAAAACAAAAGTAAACAGCTGAAAACACATACACACGTAACTCAACCATACATCTAATGCAAAATAAAAAATAGTAAACACTTTCATACATATGCACTTACCTTAACCCGCACCCTAACACTAACTTCAGTAACTGTTGCACATTCATGCTCGGGACCTATACCGGACAAGGGACCACACTACACTTCAGAACATGGCAAAGCAACGAAGCGGTCAAGTGACTTCTTTCCTAAGGAAAGAATTTGCTGAACAGCCGCTTTGCTGTTTTGCCTGTTCGACCTACATGTGTCGATGAAAATGTATTCGACAAAATGCATTTTCATCATTCTAATAGGAACTCATTATAGCAAGCTGGATTGGAGTAATTGATTTTGATGGTATACCCATTAGCCTGTAAACATTGAAAATAGGAACAAAGACCCTTGAAATATAGGAACGTCCAGCTACAAATCTGGACATCTAATTGCACAAAGTTTGAATACCAAATAGCACATAACTCTTCAAGCTTCCAGTAGCAATGAGGAATACTATTCAGAAGCATGTTTTAAAAAAGAGTGGGACAAAAATGATGGAAAAACATAAGCACATTATGAATAGAGACAATGTGAAAATTTGTAGACTTTAATGAACTGTTTTGCAAAATTATACCACAGAGGATTATTTATTTTTGCTTCAGAAAAAGGAAGTTGTAAGATGTCTTCTTTCTTTAAATTATTGTTGCCACTAGTATTTTGGTCTTGTAGTGTGGTTTCAGACAGCTATAAAAAAATCACATAAGAGGCATTCAGAAAATAGTGTGAAGGGGTAAATCAAACCTGAAAATAGGGGCACGCTTCCAGAAATGGTCACATCCTAAATCAGGCCTGAAAATTGAAATACTTCAGACATCTGAATAGGAATTTTCAATGATTGGCATACTAATTATAATTGGAAAATTATTAAATTAATCGATACAGTTGTGCTATGGACTGGGAAGTGTGTAATGAGAGATACGCAAGCAATAATGCCTAGCAGGGTATGTATCTTATTGTGTAAATAACTCCGACTTAGCGAGTGTAAAATAATGGGTCAGTCGATCTTGCTGTCGCTCACATGCATGCATACACTCACAAACAGACATAAACACACACACACACACACACACACACACACACACACACACACACACACACACACAAACTTTTTTATTTTATTTTTTATTTTGCACCCGATAAACAGCGAATGCACTGCTTAATGAGTGTAAAATACTATTGGCCATTAGGTTAGTTTCAGTCCAAGCTTCATGTTCATTCTCCAGTCAGGGTGCTGATGTACAGGTCATCCATTCTCTAAAGTGAGTTAAGGGGAGGTGTTGTGAGTTGTGTGTTTGTATGCCAAAACAATTACATGTAGTAGAATGGAGCTCTCCTTAGGGTTAAAGGTTTATTTGTTGAAACACTTGAGTGTTATATGGTTGGTGGACCTTAATATGGATTTATGAAGTAGGAAAAAAGTGGTGCATATGTGAAAGAATGGAATGATATTTACAGGATAAGAATATAAATATATATTTGGGGAAAGAAGGAAACTGTACATATAGATAAGGTATCAAATCAACAGAAAATGGTTATATGGTATATACTAGTGACCTTAGAGAAAACAGGGCAATATGGGGCAAATTCAGGGAATGTAGTTGGGCAGGAAACAGGAAATTTGAAAGGAACACGTTAGTTTGAGATAGTATTGTAAACTTTGGAGTCTGTGGTTTTACAATGAAAAAGAATTACAGCATGGTACATACAGAATGTGGAAAGAATGATGAGCATGAAAGAATTTTAGCCTGCAGTTTGAATAATGCTAAAAGTGTTGTTATATGTGGTTCCTTGGGAAGACAATGTGCAGTGTCAGTGGGGTAAGAGGTAGCACACTCACCTGTGGTACAGAAAGCTGTCAGTTCTATTCTCACACCAGGTAATCTGGTTGCTGACGCTCCAGTGGAGCATAAGGAAGGTGCTATACTCCTGAGTGTGATGTCCTTCAGATGAGATGTTAAATCGAGGCCCCATCTGCTTGATTTGCTGGTAGGCCAGGTAGATGTAAAAGATCCCACAGCACCCAATGAAAAGAGTAGGAAAAGTTCCCAAGTTCCTAGTCAGATGTCCCCTAGTAGTATAAATGTCTCTTCGGGTCTCCCCTGAAAAGAGGCTGCTAGTTTAGTGTGACCAACCTCTTCAACAAAGTATAAATACAGTAAAGTAAATAAATAAAGAAAAGGATGTATAGAGAGAAATTGATTGAAGGAATGGAGAAAGAGATGCTTTTATAGAGACAAATTTAAGGTAAGAATGAGACAAGAAGTAAACCCCATTGTTGAGTAGGAAAAATTAAAGAAGTAACAGCAGGCAGTCTAAAAATAAGCAAGGTATTGAATGTAGGCCACAGAATGAAATTATGGGGTTGGTAGATACTTATAATGAGAAAATATATGAGCCATCAGCAGATGGATTTCTATAGCAATAACCCACGCCTGGGTGTGGGTAATGCGGGATTTACCCACGGTTGGCGTGGTTTGGTCCCGAGGGACCAAAGACAACCGTGGGTAAATCCCGCATTACTCACACCCAGAAGTGGGTTATTGCTATTATACTATGACATTATTTAAGAAAAGAAATAATTACTTTTCTTAAATAATGGCATTGTATAATGCCTCTTTGCTGCCCTTCCGCAGCTGTCTGGTATCCTCGGCAGTTCTGATGTACTGCGCATGCCACGCAGTACATCAGAGCTGTGGCCAAAAGCATCGGAGAAAGCAAGATCTCCGTTGCTTTTACTGTTCGCTATGTTAAATGGGTTTAACATAGAGACGGCTTTAAAATAAGCAACGGAGATGTCTGTTGCTTATTTTAAAGCTGTCTGCTTATGTTAAACCCATTTAACATATCAACAGTAAAAGCAACAGAGATCTTGCTTTCTTTGTTTTTTTTAAACCTGTCTCGCTATGTTAAATGGGTTTAACATAGCGAGACAGCTTTAAAATAAGCAACGGAGATCTCTGTTGCTTATTTTAAAGCTGTCTCGCTATGTTAAACCCATTTAACATAGCGAGACAGGTTTAAAAAAAAAGCAACGGAGAAAGCAAGATCTCTGTTGCTTTTTACATACTGTGTCACTATGTTAAAGGCGTTTAACATAGCGAGACAGCTTTAAGAAAAGTAAAGGAGATCTCTGTTGCTTTTTTTAAACCTGTGTCGCTATGATAAACTCTTTTAACATAGCGAGACAGTATTTTAAAAGAGACTTATACTAATGGAAAAAGTCCGGGCGACCGGACCTTTTTCCATTAGTATAAGTCGATTTACAACGTGCATGCTGACCAATCAGCGTGCACGTTTTGGAATATTAATGGGGGGTCATGTTATAATAAGGAATAAGTCATTTGAAGTTTCAACTTTATTAGACAAGAAAAATATTTTGATCTATGGTAAATTGTTATAATTAGATGGAAAGACTTAAACAGTATAAAAGTACCAAATTAATGGTATACTAAAGGGTAATGAGAAATAAAATGTTTAAGAACAGTTATAAAATGTATGGGGAAAAAAAGAGACAAGATGAAGATAGAAGATTGGAGGCCAGCAGCTTCATGTGAGATTCACTGTGAAATGTTTGTAAATAAAGTTAACTATTATGATGAAGATATTACAGAAAGAACATTACGGTATAAATGAAATATGAGATAATTTTTTAACACCTTTATTAAATTATCACTTGAGATATAGGCACACATACATTAATAGAAAAGAAAACAAACCATATTAACATTTTTATTTACATATGTTGTACATTGCATATATTTTTCTTTTATAACAACTGTCATTCAGTTCAACATTCGACACATTTCTCAATTCATGCCTTCCCTTAAAACTCACTTCACCTCCTGAAAAGTATTCTGTATGTATAGTTTCCACAAATTTCATTTATTTCTATTTAATTTGCTCCTTCCTTTTTCTAGCGTTCCCACTTCCAGTTCTTTTATCTTCTTTACAGTTCAATACTTCATATATAGTTAGTTTAGATTTTGATTTCAATTTTCTACCAATTGCTTTTTTGTCAGCTAGTAGAATTAAACTTAATAAGGCCTTACTGTGCCTATGCAATTCAGACCCTGTATCCCAGTTCAAAATAATTTTCTTAATTACAGCCATTTTCTCCCCTAATACTTCTGACAGAGTACTCCATAGTGATTTTTTTAAATATGACAACTCATTACGCTCCCAAAGACATGTTCCCAGTTATCTCTTTCTTACCCATCATACCTCCAACATTTGCTTTCTACATGAAGAAACATTCTTTGAAGTCTGATTGGGATATAAAAATACCTATGCAAACAGTTACAAGCAAAAATCCTAAACCTTCTGTAGTTTGTTGCATACTTGGGAGTCGTATATATGTCTTCACATTGTTCTCTTGTAAATCGCTTAATCGCTTTTCCAGTCTCTCCTCCCAATCTTTTCTGA
Source organism: Protopterus annectens (assembly GCF_019279795.1). NCBI lineage: Eukaryota > Metazoa > Chordata > Ceratodontiformes > Protopteridae > Protopterus > Protopterus annectens. The sequence goes on from NC_056726.1 coordinate 1,759,758,800, forward strand.
CCTCCTCTGACTGATGCTTATAGTTATCATGCATTGTTTTATATGCCCTACTAATTATCCTTTTTTTAAACTCTACCAGAGCAGGTCTTTCACTTTGGACTCCCTATCCCTTTCTCTTTGCTTATAATCTCCTATCAATTCTCTGGTAGGGAAGCCAGTCTCCAACCTGCAATCCAAACTTCTTATTCACCTCAACCAACTCTGCTACCTTTTCCTGCCTAGTTTTTTACTCCAAATACCATGGTTCCTTTTGTTGATAAAAATAAAGGATATAGTGGATGATAAGGAAATAAAGAAAGAAAATATTAACGTGATATAAAGAAAATATTTGACAGAATTAGTCATGAATGTTTATGTGAGGAGGGTTTTTTTTGGAAGAATCATTTTGCAGAGAAGTTCAGAAAGCATTTGGAAAAATATACAAAAGTAAGGTCAAAGTTCCATTAATTAACAATCATCTTGATGTGGAAAGAAGGATAGAACGTGCTTTAAAAGAAGGTTGTCCTCAGGGTGGGCCTTTATTTGCCATGCTATTGAACTTTAAAATGGCTCTAGTAAAGGAAAAATAGGAAAATGGACATTTGAGATAGCAGAATTGGATCAGTCTCCCAGTTGTACATTGTTATGCAGATGACCGTATTTTCTACGTTTTTTAACTGGATGAGTGCACTATGCGTGTGTCCCATTTTCAGGTGTGACTCAGGAACACTGTCTGCCTAAAAGACTTCCTGTGAGTTACAGAGTAGTCAAATTGGAGTAGAAGGATTCACACCCTGTACCTTGGCTATGGAAAGCAGCTTGCTAACAGCTCAAAAACTTAATCCTCTGCTAACAGCCAGATGGTGATGAACCAAGATTTGGCTGAAGGAAGGGATTATTGTGAAAAGAGTTGAAAAAATGAGTTTACAGGTGAGTAAACAGTAAATACAGGAATACGTCTTACAAATCAAGAAGTACTGATTTTAGGAATTAAATATGAGATGAAGGAGTAAATTATGAAAGTTTGGGAGAGGGACTATTAGAGGCTAGAGAAAAGTATACATGTCAAATTCATTCAGTGTCATTTGTGAAAAATATATATTTTTGTAAATCATTGATACTGAGTAGGTTTGTTTATTCTTCCTAGTGACCCAGAAAAGAATATCTGGGATTTATTTATTTTTTTCTTAAGTTGTAAATTGAAACCAGTAATATTGAGATTTCCAGTTATTTGTGTACATTCAGTGATTTATTTGCCTAAAATTGTGAAGTACCAAAGGATCAGTCATTCAAAAAATGAGTGTCACACGGCTATGTGCTGTGGTCCTTATTCATAAATGTGCAGCCCATCAGCATTAAATGTGCTAACTGCATTTGGATTGCTGATGATGTGATCTTTTGACAACTTATATAGACTGCAACAAAAGCGAAGGAAAATTGTTTACTCTCAAATGTGGTACAAAAACTAGACGTAAACTTGAAACTTAGAAAACAAAAAAAAATGAACGGGTAACAAATCCAATAACCACTTCTATTACAGGTTAAGCTCTTTCATCAGTAAAATATCTGACTTATTCAGAACAAATACACTTCACACATCCTTGCCTTAAATACATTTAAAATATATTTCATTACTCCATTAATTACCTTTACGTTAGCTCTTGAAATACCTAACTAAACTCATAAATAAGTAAAAAGAAGAGAATAAATAAAAAATGACGTTTATATAAAAACATTGACAGTTAACACAAAACCATAAAAAGTGGAACACCTGCTTATAGAGTATCAAGAATCTTCTTCTTCTTCTTTCGGCTTTTCCCGGTTAGGGGTCGCCACAGCTTGTCTGCTTATGATTGCAGTGGAGTTTTACAGTGTCGAGTTGCCAGCCCAGTGCCCAGCCTTCCACAGAAGACACACACGCACACACACACACACACACACACACACACACACACACACACACACACACACACTCTCATTCCTAGGGCCAATTTAGAGTGTCCAATCAACCTACAGCATGTCTTTGGGATGTGGGAGGAAACCAGAGCACCCAGAGGAAACCCATGCGACCACAGGGAGGACATGCAGACTCCGCACAGAAGGCACCCCAGCCGAGGATTGAACCGGAGAACCTCTTGCTGTGAGGCGGCAATGCTAACCGCTGCACCATCGCAGCTGCCCCATAGAGTATCAAAAATAATAATAAATTAAACATCAGTGGACTGTACTTTCCCCTTACTACCAAACCTATGTCAATCCAAATGTTTTACTACAGTGTCTTCTTCTCTTTCAGCTGTTCCCATTCTGGGTCTGTTTCCATTTCTTCCTGTCCTCTGCATCTTGCTCTTTCACACCAACCACCTGCATGTCCTCTCTCACCACATCCATCCATAAATAAATAAATAAATACATACATGTAAAATAAAATAAACAAACACATACATAAATAAATAAAATGTAAAGGAATGAACACTCCCGGTCAACAAATGTAAATAAATAAATAAACACATAAATGTGGTTTTACCACAGTGTCATAAGGCTAATTCAGCATTTAGTTTTAGTATGTCTCATTGAGTCCCAGGGGTATGGCAGCGTTGCATTTCAATTGCCATTTTAATTCCTTATATTCCAAACATAAATCTAATGGCCCACCCCTCTGACCAAGGTTAACCTTATCAATAACTGTCTATTTAAAACTGTGTGTTGGATAACTCTTGATATGTTTGGCTAGGGTGTTCCTGTCATCACTTTTCGCTATATCATGTTGCTGCTGATAAATTATTTTCCTAAACTTTTCTTTAGTCTTGCCAATATAGAAGAACTCACATTCTTGACATTTGGCAAGATATAACTAGTCCTGAGCTCTGACAGTTAACTTTAAACCTTAGTTTTATAATGCCCCAACTTGGTGTAGTTATTTCTGTTCCTTCTAAAATAAACTTGCACTGACTACATTGACCTCATTTACTGTTATGACCAGTCAAAAATCCCTAAAATGGTCTCTATGATAGATATAAAACACAAATCCTTCTTATAAACAATAACAGGATTTTGTCCAACTCTGTCCATATAATCTAAGTCTGACTTAAAACAGACATGGTAGTGCCTGTGACCAGTGCTTCACTTGATTTGAGAAATAGGAACAACTTTCAAAGAGCCCTTGTTTTACCATACATTTTGCATTTCCAAGGGATCAAAAACATAGTGGACCACAACTGGAATATTTTTAGGGCAGACTTGGATTATATGAACAGTCGGACAAAATTCTGTTATTGTTTATGAGAAGGATTCCTGTTTTAAATCCATCATCGAATGGTGTGAAGAAGCAACATTGTGTTGCAAAAGCACTTACAGTTGACATATTAAACATTTTTTATTTTGAATAAAAGTTGTCTGTCTCCTATCAGAGTGGTAGTGGATGTTTTTGTTTTATACACTATTTGTTTTACCACTCATTTCTGGTCTTGGTGGGGTGCAAGTAGAAGCTATTGAGGCTTAGAAGTATTTAGGAAAATGGTTAGGTGTTTTCCCTAACTTTCATCCAAAGTATTAGTAAAACTGTTTCTAAGGCTGTGTCTGTCTTTACATTATACAAATAGCCGTTCTTCGCTTAAGACAAACCAGGAAGTTAATATTCACATAAAAAATTTTGCATTGATATATGCAGTATCATGTTGTAGTGTAGTAGGACAATATTGAATTTTCATTCATCAAGAGATTTTTTTGATTGATGATAACAGTACAGTTCATTACTGACAAATCATATTGTCTTACAGTTCAATTCCAAACAAGCATTATGGTGAGTATGATAAGAGCTGAGTTAGAGTTCACTATAGATAATATATATAATTTTTCATTACAGGTAGGTACTTTCTAGCCCGGGTCTCTGAAAGACTTACAGGCATTATCATACTCTTTATCATTTAGTTAGGTCTTTAGTAGTTTGATTTATTTATTCTTATTTATTCTGGGATTTTGTTTCAAATGGAAGGTGCAATTCTAGAGAAGGATTTTTCAGTAATGGCTAATTTACAACGGGGTCTGGTTAACTGAGTGCTGGCTTATTTCTAAGAGTATAATTAGAATCCCATTAAAGAGTCTAAAGTTTAAGAGGGTAAGGTCTTTTATGGTGAAGTTATTAATTAGTAGTTGTTAAGTATTGTTAGTGATGAAGATGAAGCATATTTCTTGAAATTTTTTTGGTTTAGTAGTTCTGTTAAAAGTAGCATGAGTTCAGTCCAGCAAGGATCAGTCCATATTCAGTCTTGATGGCTGTGAAGTTGAGAAATAATAAGTTGATGGCTGAATAAGGTCTTTTTCTGAAGTTTTGAGATTTTGCTCTAGGATTTGCCCTAGTATTTTGTTAACTTTGATGACTACTTCAGGAGTTAAAAAAGAAAGAAAAAAAAAAATTCTAGACATTATTGCAAAGAAAACGATAAATTTGGAAAGAAAGAACAGGACAAAGGTGAATAAGAGGGAATTAGGATAGGTTTAGATAGGGACTTTATGGGCATGAGCATGACAGTATACTTTATTAATACTATCACATATACTACTGGGCATCTCAAGGGCCCACTGATTATTAGGTCCACACATTTGTGAGTTGTTCTCTCTAATATCAGATTGTCTTCCTTTCCTGGCTTCATCTTAATTTAAAAAAAATATATGATATGCAGCAGCTTGTAACTGGGTATCTTTTCAGGGAAACCCCTAGGTGGTATTTCTGCTAGAAGGGGAAATTTGGCCAGGGCATTAGAATATTCCCTACTCTTTTCTTTTGATAAAATAATGTCTTTGCATCCTCTCCTGCCTAAGCACTCAAGCAGATGGGACTTTGGTTTAATGTCTCATCCGAAAGATGACACACTTAGGAGTGCAGTACCTTCCTAATGTTGCATTGTAGTGTCAATAATCCATTCCCCTGGGGTAGGAATTGAACCCACAGCCTTCAGGTCTTTTAGCACCAAAGTGAGTGTGCTACCTGTTGCAACACTGACACTGTACTACAATATATGTTATATAATATATATTGCACTGTACTGTAATATGTAATATATTGAATATGGTGCCTGTTTTTTACCTGTCACATAATGAGTTTGGTAGTGACTCTATTGTCAAGGCACGCTAATCTTGTACTCCCAAGGCTTGACAAAGACAAGGTTTTAGCTAGTTTATGGTGTCAGATAAGTAACATTGCAAAGTTCTAAAGTCCCTTTCACCAGACAAATGTGATTACAACTTACTGGCAGTACATGTGGGTATCAGTAACACTGGGTGCACTCTCCTGAGAGACAGGCAGAGAGGCATGTTGGATCTTGCCATGCATGTTTCCAGTGCAGGTAAGACATTGGTCCTATGTGGATCCTTTCTTTACACAGAATGATACCAATTTACAAAGAAAAGATGACTGGCTCCAACAATTGGCTTAGTAGTTGGTGTTATTCTAAGGGGTCCAACGTGTATCATCATGGGATAAGATGACTAGCAAATCTTTCACCAAGGATGGCCTGTACCTCTGATTCCATGGTTTCCACAAACTGGCTGAGGTACTTGCTACTCCCATAGTACGTTTTAGGCAGAATTTGGCTAATTGATATCCCAACATTGCAAAAAATAATCCTAGTTTCATCTCTAAACTCCACCATATCAGGGTGGTTCTTCTCAAGGCCAGAAGTATTAACTGCAAATTACCTTGTCGGGAGGCTTTCCTAGAACTTTAACATATATGTTTGTATAGTTACTGAGACTTGGTTTCAGTGTAAAGATGGTATGCCTGCCTTATCTGGGTTTTATGCCTTCCATGCATTCAGGCCTGATGGAAGCTCTGGTGCATTTATACATTTCTCAAGGGTCATATCACCTCTAGACAGATCTTCAGAGATCCACAAACTGAATTCACTGAACTCACTCTTACAGTGAATAAAGCAAACTATTAACTTGTAGCCTGCTACAGGATGCCCTGCATGTTCCCTGATGATCACATAATGTTAGGTATGCTGAGAGATTCTTAAACTTAATAAATAAAAATTCTCTGGAATAGATAGTTAACAAACTAACTAGAAAATATAATATTCTCGACTAGTCCTAACTAATATAACCACTACATATACCACCCCTCTAGTTTCTCCATCGCAGGATAAGTCTGACCATAAGCTTGTATCCTTCTCTTTCAAAATCTGTAGAAATCCTGCAGTCAGTATTTTTGAATTCAAGGATTTGAAATGATCAAACCTCTTCATACTCTATGATATTACTGAGTTCCACTGGTATCATCACCAAGTACAACACCAAAACAGCTGCCTTTTATACAAAGGAGTTCTGTTCCTGTGCAGATAAATGTGTAGTCCTGGCCATCAATTCTAGAGTCAAATATAATGAAAATTTAAGAACAAATCACCCTGGTAGTCTGCCACCTTAGATAAACTCTGTAACATGAGAATAGGAAATATAATTTACTAAAGACCTAAGGACATCAAGAATAACAGCAAAAAAAAAAAAAAAACTACCAGGATTAATAAGACAAATCTCGAGTTTAAATTAGTTTCTGAAGCCAGAGATAATAAGTCCTTCTTTAGTTATATTAGGAAACTAAGACGCGACCCTTAGCAGGGTCCTGAAATTATCCAAAATGGCATCACCTACTTAGACCCAGTAGCCATAGAAATATACTAGCAGATCAGTTTAGTGCAAACTTTAACGCTGAAAGAACTGCCTTAAGTACAGATTTTCCTGAATACTTTACACCTCCTAATACCACAAAGGAAGAAAGGCTGAAGTTGATCTCTCAAACAAAAAATACTGCTTTAAAGGGGATATGATAACTAACGTGGCTGTCTAATAAATAGTGCCAAATGTGCTTTTGTTGAGTTTAACCTAAGCTTAGCATAGGATTTGTCCCACTGTTTGGTAAATTGCAGTGGGTAATGCCACTATGCAGGGATGGATGTACAGACCTTGAAATCTATACATCCCTTGGCCTGATTAGTCTGAGCAATGCAGCGCATCATAGCTGACCTCATACATGATGATGCTAACCTTATCAGGCTATACCTACATCAGTTTGGCTTTGTCAAGGTAGACCCTTCCCTCTCATTTTAGATCACATGTAACTTTACTACTTATCATTCTATTATTTCAAGGAGTTGTGGTCCTTGCAGTGTAGCAATCCTAGCAAAAGAAAGAAAGGTGTTACTAAAAATGCCTTCGGTTTTACTCATTTAAATTTCTTTCAGAGTTAGGGGTATTCCTTAAATGTTGCTGAATGGCTGCATACACTCACATTACCAAGCCTAGCATAGTGCTGACATATGTTTGGGAGTGCTGATAGTTTTCCATTCACCCACATAAAGCAAAAAACAAAGTCAGGCGCTGCCACTCACATATAATTAATGAATACATGAAGGTGTGCAGCTATGTTCATTAAATGTTATTGTCCTAGTGGAGAGCACAAACTGTCACTTTACCTTTTCTGCTGTTTTTAGCTTGTAACAAGCTTGAGGGGAAAAACACATCCACATTTTCTTACTGCACCTCCCCCGCTGTAGTTTGTAAGGGGACATTGGTATATTAAAGAAATGGGTATGGCCACATCATCAAAAAAATAATATTTCACATAAATCTCCAAAAGGTGGAAGCAGAGACAGGAAAGCTACTCCTGACCAAATGTCACAAGGGAATGCCTATTACAGTAGCACAACCAGAAGCAAGACAGAGTTGACTGTGGTGATGCCGATCTTCACATGTCCTACTTTCACAAAATATTATTTTATGTGAAAATGGGCTTAGAAGAGACAGTACCCACCAGCAAACTTCTGCATTCAGTTTTGTCATTGTGCACATGATCTTTAACTTCTTTGAGAAGGACACACAGGCTATAGACAATTGTCAGTCTTGTCACACAGATTATTTGGATCTGGCCAAAGCATTCAATCCTATACCCTGTGCTGACATCTTTAAACTAAGTGCCTTAAAAGTAGATCCACACATGATGCAATAGATATCCAACTGGATGAAAGATAAGACAGTCATAGTTAAGGTGGAGGTACCTCATCAAAAAGTATGACATTAACTAGTGTTGTTTCGCAGGGCTTAGTACTGGGGCTTCTCCTTTTCACCATCCTCTTCTCTAATCTCCAAACCGATAATTGGGACCTTGGATTACTTTGTTTGTAGATGACTGCAAACTGAGCATTTTTCTCAAATCTCCCTCTAATACCCATTTATTTCATTGAGGACTAACACTTGCAAATAGCTGGTTTATAGAAAAAGGACTAAAGTTGAATAAAAAAAAAACAGTATTATTGCCACATTTGGTCAGCAACTCTCCCTCACCATATAGCATATCCAATACTTCACTCCAAAATGATAATATAAACAGGGATCTTGTTAATTCCTCCTACTTTGAACACTATGTAACAACAGTAGTCAGAAAATCCTTGTATTTAGCACAGTTATTATCTAAAGTCATATCACCCAGGTCAAAGGAAATGATCATACCTCTGTATGTAGTCCTAATTAGACCAGCTATTGAGTACAGTGTCCCATTATATAATATAATATAATGTACTTTTGTAGATATATTAAGCAGCTGTTATAGGCTCTTGTGGAGTGCTCTGTGTCTTGTGTTCTGAGCCATTAGGGACCCAATCCTCCTTCATCTCCAGTATCTTTGCAGTTCAAATGGCTCCACTATTACCAGAACTAAGGACTTAAATCTCTACTAGTGCATAAGTAAAATGTATTGGAGAGATAAATATATTGCCTACACCACTACTGCAAAATGAACAAAGTGACTCCCTAGCATCTTTCATATTAAACGTGGATGATTGAATGGGCCCCCATAAGTTTACCCTAGGACTAATCTGCTTTGCCATTCTAGAGAAAGGGGTTACAGAATGAGAATGAGTACCCATAAGGCATAAATGTTCTTATACTTCAGTATCATATTTCTTATGATCTTATGAAAAGAGCCATAGTGGTCTAGTTCAGTGACTTAATAAATGAGATCTAACAAACTCCCTTATCATGCTCATGGTCATGTTTGTTTCAGCAAGTGCTTTCTTTCTACTTTTCCACTGCTACATGAGTGTGTGATTTGTTTTAATTTCTGATTAAATATCTGTGAACTCACAGTTTTGAGCTAGTACCCTCATTCAGGTCAATTTTCAGAATGATATTCTGTGACCTATAGTGGTTATTTAACCTGTCTAGTATATCCTGGAGTTTGTGTTCTGGTTATGTTGTTGCTTTGCATCCATCCATCCTCAACCCCTTTTTCCCATTTTGCACATGGGGTCAGGGTGTCACTTCAGCAGTGAAAATCATCTCGAGCCAAGGTTTTACACTGCCAGATGGCTAGCCCTGCCATGGTAGTTCATTTGTACCACTCACTTGCACACACACTCTCACCTATGGCCCATTCAGAGTGTCCAATCCAGCTACTGCCTGTCTTTGGAATGTGGGAAGAAACCGGAGCACCAGGAGGAAACCCACACTACCACAGGGAGGACATGCAGACTCTGCACAAAAGGCATCCCAGCTGAGAATTGAACTGGAGATCTTCTTGCTGTGAGGCAACAACACTAACCACTGCATCACTGCGGCTGCCCTTACTTTACTGTGTGTGTGTGTGTGTGTGTGTGTGTGTGTGTGTGTGTGTGTGTGTGTGTGTAGGAGCACTACAGAATCCTGAAAGCCCAAAATCCTGACACCAAAATCTCGAAAGTTCAAAATACTGAAAACTCAAAATCCTGAAAACAGACAGGATACCAACACTTACTATATTCCAGCACAAGTACATACAGAAACAAATAAAATACAAACCATGTTACTGTTCTCCAAGTATAAGTATGTAGAGAAGTGCAATCTCGGAGTTGATATATTTAAGTAGCATGGGGTGTGTATAGTTGAAGGATAATATGTTTCAGTATGTACTTGTGCTGGAATTCAGTAACTATTGGTATCCTGCGTGATTTCAGGATTTTGAGTTTTCAGTATTTTGAACTTTCGGGATTTTGGTCTTAAGGATTTTGGTCTTTCAGGATTCTGTAGCGCTTCCATATATGTGTGGGTGTGTGTGTCTAGATATATATATATATATATATATATATATATATATATATATATATATATATATATGGGTCTACTTCAGAATGTTGACCGTTCAGAATGCCGACTTTCATATGGCCGACACCATATGATCGACATTCCGAAAGACCGACATCCTGAAATAGCACCAGTTACCTACCTGTAAACACAGTAAAACTGTTCTATGCAGGGGTGTAAGCCCCATTGCACCCCCACACCCTCTGTTACTTAAATATTCTCACTCTGAGATCGCACTACAGTGCAGGAAAGAGGAATCTCCCAGTCCCACACTGTAGTGGGATCTCCGCTATCATTTGTTGGTCTTTCAAACATTCGCTCATATGGTTTCGGCCATATGAGTTTCGAACATTTGAAAGTTCGAACAAATGAAGGGCTCACACACACACATGTATATGGGTCACACACATGGTCACAGGCCATATGATCGAAACTCATTTGGTCGACAGTTCATATAAATATATATATATACATAAATATAAATATATATATATATATATATATATATCAACTGTCTGTATCTATCAATATATATATACCTATCTGTCTGTATCTATTATCTATATATATCTATATATATATATATATATATATATATATATATATATATATGTATATATATATATATATATATATATATATATATATATATATATATCTATATATATATATATATATATATATATATATATATATATATATGTATATATATATATATATATATGTGTGTGTGTGTGTGTGTGTGTGTCCCTATCAGATAATTGAAATTTCACTTACCCAAAACCCAGTTAATTGAGACAAAAACATAGTGCGTTCAATTAAGTGAACATCACCGGAGTTCTACACAGGGAATGGAGGCAGTTGGCCAGCATGGGGAAATTTGTAATTTCCCCCACTGTAGAGCAATATAGTAGTTTGTATATTTAGTTACAGGGGGTGTGGAGGTGCAGCCCCCACATTGGGGTGGGGTGCAGCGTGTTTGTTGGTTGATTGTTGGCCATACACCTCCATTCACTGTGTCGAAATCCAGTGATTTGAAAGTTAGCTTATTTGAACATTCGGTGTTTTTGTTTCGATTAAGTGTGTTTTGGGTAAGTGAAATTTCGATTATATGAAGTAGACCCATATATCTATGGGTGCAGGGCACTGGATCAACCGATACCTGTTTGGTCGACACCATTTGATTGTCACACAGAGATGGTCATCAGATGTGCGAGATTGATAATTCTTGGTTAGGGGAATTTTACTTTCCCATGGGATTGTGCAATCTCAAAGTTAGTATATGTAGATAACAGGGGGTGTAAGAGGGAATGCCCACATGCAAAAATACTTGTAGCTGGTTTGCTCCACTCCAGGGTAATCTCTAGAATGTGAGCAGAATGTGTGGGCATTTGTAAGTTTGACATTTTCACATCAGGATTCCTTGTGTTGGTGTAGGTGCACATTCACTCCACTGCCTATATATATGTGTGTGTGTGTGTGTGTGTGTGTGTGTGTGTGTGTATATATATATATATATATATATATATATATATATATATATATATATATATATATATGTGCACCCACACACATAGACACATACATACGATTCAGGTCGTAGCCTGCTATAGGTCCCCAACAATGTCCCAAGACTCACACTCCATGTTCCTAATCATATTGGAGAATATTAGGGTCCAACCTAACACACTCTGGGTGACTTCAACTACCCCTCCATTAACTGGGAAAACTACTCATGTACCAAAACACTTGCCCAACGTTTCCTGGAATTCATTAATTCAAATGCCCTGGACCAGCTTGTTCTTACCCCGACTAGAGGTAGCAACATCCTTGATCTGGTCATTACTAACATGGGCAATCGTTGCTCTACAACAATAGTTAACTCCTCCCTGGTTAGATCTGACCACAAACTAATCACCCTGGAAATCCACATGCCTCCCAGCCCCCACCCCCCTGCAAAGGTAACCACCATGAAAATCTTCTCCAAAGCTAACTTTGGGCTCCTAAAAACAGAAGTGGGTAACTTCATGGCACCCATGCAGATGGAGAATAGTTGCATGACCGCTGAATCATACACCAGTGCACTATACAAACACACACACAAATGTATGGATCTCTCCATATCCAATAGAACCAAGACACTCTCCTCCAAAAAAAGGAAGCCAATCTGGTGGTCAGCTGCCATAAAGAAACTCTACAACAGAAGGAGGAATCTGATGCAGAATAAGGTGAAGTCCCAAGACTGGAAAAACTCCCTTATCAGCCTCAGCAAAAAGTTGAGATCCCTCATCAAATCCTCTAAAGCTAGCTATGAAAACAGAATTGCAGCAGATAGTAAAGACAACTACAAGGCCTTCTATAGTTACATAAAGAATCTCTATAGCAATACCCAGATTTGCTCTGAGCTACTGCACAATGGTATACTCCTATACCGAGCCAATATACTGGCCGACAGATTCAATGCCAACTTTATCCCTCTCTGCCCCAAAGGACCAATCACAATACGAGTAGATTGCCAGGCACCCAGTATTACTGCTGCACAGGTTAAAACAGCACTGTCCAAGGCCAAGAATACAGCTTCCATGGGACCTGCAATATCCTGGCTGTGTTCTACATGAACTACAGAGTGAACTGGCACCTCACCTGTGTGCCCTGTTTAATCACAGCTTCACCTCAGACTTTGACCCTACCGAATGGCGCACTGCTACAGTCTTCCCTCTTCATAAAGGAGGAGCGACTACAGACCCTGGCAACTATCACCCCACTAGCCTGACGAGTCTGATATGTAAAGCTATGGAACGTATCATCATGGACCTAATAAACAAGGATATAGGGAATCTCCAAACTCTGGATCCCACACAGTTTGGTTTTGTGAAGGGTAGATCATGCCTGCTCAACTTGGTCGACTTCTTTGAGTCAGTCACCAGAGCTGTGGATAAAGGCAAGCTGGTCCATACAGCCTACCTTGATCTGGCCAAGGCATTTGATACCATTCCCCAGTCAAGAATCATAGAAAAACTCACTAAGCTAGGCATCAACCCCTATATCACTAGGTGGGTTGCAAACTGGCTCACAGATAGAACCCACAGTGTGAAAGTAGCAGACTCCAAGTCAGACTGCCAACCATTCACAAGTGGAGTCCCACAGGCTTTGGTCCTGGGTCCTCTCCTGTTTGGTATCTACTTCTCTGAAGTCCAGGCCAACACAAAGGGTCTCTGGCTGACAAGGTTCACAGACGATTGCAAGTTGGGAGCCATTATTAACTTCCCAAGTGATGTTGACATCCTACAGAAAGGCCTCACTGAGACCAACGACTGGTGTCAGAACCATGACCTTAAGCTCAATGCCAAAATATGTGTCATCATCCCCTTTGGGAAAAATCTGGTTTCCATGAATTATGACATCGATGGTAGTCCACTGAACACAGAAGGCGTTATAAGAGATGTGGGAACTCAGGTTGACAGCAGCCTCTCTTTTGACCACCACATTGCCACTGTGGTCAGAAAGTCCTTCTATGTGGCACATCTCATTACTAAGGGTTTTGTATCCCTCTATTCTTCCCTCATTAGGCCACTCATTGAGTACAATGCCCCATTTGGCATGTACCTCACTAGACACCTGCAACAAATGGAGAGGCCGCAAAAGTACCTCACAAAGAGGATCCTAGGCCTTAAATACTTGCCCTATATGGACAGACTCAAAAAACTCCAACTATTCTCTGTTTCATATCGCCTACTTAGAGGCGACCTCTGCTTCACATACAAAGCCATGTCTGATCCAGCTCTGTTAGAAATGCTACATCTAAAGTAATCCCAATCCCTCCGCACCACACACTCCAGTGACCTCAACCTCATTATCACAATCAACAGGACATACTGGGAGGACAAGTTCATAACCCAGAGACTGCCCTTGCTATGGAATAGACTTCCCATACATGTCAAACAGAGCACCTCAATGGCTGTCTTCAAGAAAAACCTTGATGAGTGGATGGGAAATAGAAAACTCTCCCCAGGGATCACTCCAGTGGCTCTACTCGACAGAGGCACTGGAAACTAAGGTCGGGTAGCATGATGTCAGGGTAATCCTATGGGCTAGGTTTGTAAAGGCTCCAGGGCCATTAGCCTAGTACACAATTATGAAACTATATATATATATATATATATATATATATATATATATATATATATACACACACACACACACACACACACACACACACACGCACACACACACACAGATGTACATGTACATGTACATGTATTGCAGTTTGATAACCAGGTGAATGATCTGGTTTACTGACCATTTTCAGTCACAGTCCAGGTACATATACACAACGGTCGAGTATAATCAACAAAGGTGTGCAATACCTACATAATGTAACAGTAAGGTACAATCAGAGATCTGCAATGAGAAGCATTTGCAAATTTTATTCTGTAGGAATAATAGGTGTACATATACAGTTATAACAGATGTAGGTATACAAACATATAAGCGACAAATTTCTTTCAAGGCATTCCTAAATAACTAATGCAGGTATTGTATTAGTAGGTAAAAGACTTATTCATTTAGTTCAACATTTGCATGTGCATAGGAGCATACTTCTCAACTGCCCAGATTTTCTCATATTTTTGGTCTGTTCTTCATTAAATTTGGAGATTTCTGGAAAATTATTAAGGACTGAAGTGACTAACCAATGACAAACATTTGAGTTTCAGGCTTCATTTCCTTCAGAAAATGCATACTAATGCAATGCCTGTTATTCTAGCAACATTCTGTTTATAAGAGCAATATCTGGAATCTGTCCGTATTTCTGGGCCTTTGTTTCCCCATTATTTTACCATAAGAAGATGAGAGGTATACATAGGAGGCTAATGTCCTCCTATGCATTTCTAGTTGAATAATACAGCTAACAATAATGTAATATAATATACATGAATTCTTGCCATTAAGCCTTTTTCATGATTTTGAATTTGGCTTGTAAGTTCTTTCAATCTTTCATACTTTTACAGTGTGCCATAATCTGTTTGTTGGCAGGCTATGAAACTGTAGTATTTTTCCCATTCACTGTCTTCTTTAAATGTTATTTTTCTTGTATTCTGTTACTGCGGGAATGCTTTTCTCTTCATGGACCCTCCCTTAGTGAGTGGGTTAATGAAATTTTGCATAAAGCCACTTAGTTTTGAATTTCAGTCTCAATTGCAGCCTTCTTCAGGTGTCTTTATTTTACCTTGGGAAACCATATTATTTACCATATAAAACAGTGAAACAAAGCTGGCAGACAGATTTTCCTCATTGCCAGTGTTCTTACTTTTATGTCTGGGGACTTGTAGGCAAAGCATATTTTGAGATGGGAAGACAAATTTTCACACACTCACTGACTGCAGCTTGCATTGACATCTAAGGGTGCATGCACTGTGGGTACTTCACAGACAGATGTAGCTTTTTCTAGAAATGCAAACAAACCTCGTAAGTCAGGATAGATTCAGACAGGCAGTGACTGCTTTATTGATAAGTATCTTGATTATATACACAGCAGACTTGTTACCTGAAACCAGCTACTGAATAATCAGTTGTGTTCTATACAACTTTTTAACATTATTCAGGATTCTTCTAGGGGGAAGAACTGCTAAAAATGCAGTGGGAAAAAGCTACATAATATGTTTAATGCATAATTATGCATAATTTGTTTAATGCATAATTTCTGAGTAATACTTTTGTTCCGCCACTGGTAAAAACTGGCTCTCACAGCCGATGTGAGTCTCACCTCTGATGGAGACAACAGATTAGTCATTGATTTCTTGCTTGGAAAGTCATGTTTGATTACTGGATTTTTTGCCAATAATCTCCTGACTGTGTATTAAGGCTGCTGGTTTACTTTCCATGAAATACCAGGTTTGACAGGCTGGCAACAAGACACACAGGGATCTACCTTTCTGCATGACATACATTGATCCTGCCTTGTATGAAGAATGTTTTGTGATTATTACCACATGGAAAATTACATACTAATAATAATACTGAACAGAAACAAGAGTTAACATGACATTTGTTCCTGTAATGTGAAGGGCAGCTTGAGACTACAATGTATCACTCTGTAAATGTGATACATTGTATCACTCTGTGATTTTGATATTTGTAATTATCAGATACCCTTTCTTTTATAGATTTAATTAACAGTACATTGGAATGCTTGCAAAATTATCCTAACTTTTTTATTAACTGAAGCATAACAGTGGAAAAATGCAGCACTGGAAACGAGTAAATCTCAAAGTATTTGTGTGTGTGTGTATATATATATATATATATATATATATATATATATATATATATATATATATATATATATATATATATATATACACACACACACACACACACATATGTACGGTACACATACACACACACACACACACATATATATATATATATATATATATATATATAGATATATAGATATAGACAGATATTTTATCTTTATATTTATATACACACTAATATGTATCTTATTTTATTATACTATTCATATAACACATATACATACATTTTTTATACCAAACATACATTATTCAGATATGCACAAATAGATATTATTAGCATTATTATTCTTTGTACCTTTTATATATCCATACATAGATATACTTTTCATTCATATATATGATTTATTAATACAAATATTACTTAGATATATATTGATGTATACAAACACATTAGTGTATATTTTGTTATATATTTTTTTGTACATACATTCCCCAAATATGCACTCATGCATTTGTTTTCACATTTTAGCATGTGCATATACCTTAGACATCATTTGAATTATGTTCTTATCATTTTATTTTATTTTATTCCCTTTTTTTATATTCTAGTACACACACACTTATTACAGCATCTAATTTATTATATAACGCCTTGTAGAGCATCACATTTTTTATGTATTAGTTATAATAAGTATTTATGGCGCTATTCGTAATATTAGCATGGTTTTTACACACATACTATTTTATATATTAGTCTTTAGAGCTGCATTTAATAGATATCATGATGTACCTTTAAGACATCTGTATTTTAGTAATTATAGTAATTACAGGATATTGAGGGAAGTGATGTCATTAATTATAAAAGTATTTAAGATGCAGTTTTAAATGAATATGTAATGTTTAATGGCCTGATGAAGCTCGGTGAAAAGCTTGCCCATTGTTAAATAAAAGCTTTTCTATACTATATTGCATTGATGTTGGGTCGATCCTTCTATTCATGAAGATATAGCTTCTAAGTGAAGTATTTTCGCTAGTTGCGTGTATTTAAGAGAGCAGTTCTGGCTGCTCTTACATTGAGAGAGTGGATTTATTGACTCAAATGAACAGAAAGATTTTGTAGGGAAACCTACTGATGCTTGTCTTTTTGCTTATCTACAGAAGCGCAGTTTTGGCTGCACCCATACCGAAAGACTGGATTTACTGATTTAAATGAACAGAAAGATTCATAGGGATACCTGTTTTAAACTTGTTCTTTTGCTTGCTTCACAGAAGCATCATAGAAGCATACGAGAACCAAGCTACCTGAGTGAATTTTGACCACATTGGATTCAACTAAGGTATGGGCAGTTATAGGTAGTTTGTTTTACACTACCTTTTGCGTACATAGACTGATACCGATAACGCATACTATCTGGGTAAATCGTTTTATACCTAGCACGAGTGTTTAAGTGAGGCACACTGTCACCGCCTGCATATACTGTCTTGACAAGGGATACAAATGTTCAAATGAAGCTCTGTTATTTCACTACTAAAGCTTAATGTTTGGTGCTGACATCACTAAGCACCTTGAATTGATTGTTATTTAAATGACTAACAAGAGAAATCAAGTAAATGATTTTTAACGTCCACATATGCAGGGTGATTTATAACTGAGATTGAGGCACCAGAGTGCATAGGAAGGTTAATTCCTTCAGTTTACTAGGATTTATCTGCCATATTGCTACCCTACCATCATATTTTATTTTACTTTTAGTATATACAGGGTACGCATTTCAAGCAGCCAAAATATCTTCACTACTAAATAAAAAATAAAGTTAGTAATGGGTCTAAAAACAGGCAATGAGAATAAATGTCATTATCCCCCTTTTTCTCATTTTCTACATGGGTTCAGGATGACGTTTCAATTGTCTCCATCTCTCTCTCGATTCAGTGCATCTCTCTCCTGTCTTCCTCAACAGTCACTCCTGATAATTGTAAGATTTGTCTCACATAATCTGTCCACCTCTTTGCTGGGTGTCCTCATTTCCTCTTACCTTCTTACTGTCTGTCCCAAATTTTCTTCACCATATTGTCTTTCACTTTTCTGCACATGTGCCCAAACCATCATAATTTTTTCTCTGTGACTTTCTCTGCAATTAGAGCTGTTTTGGCTTCTGCTCTGATGTCCTCATTTCTTTATCTGCCACACAGTGTGCATCCTACAACCCATCTCAAGCATTTCACCTTCATAGCCTCTAGTTTTTTCATCTGCTCTGCCTTTACTCCCCAGGTTTCTGTACCAAAGAGTAGTACTGGTCACATCACTGTTTTGTATACCTAACTTTTCAGCCTCTTTGTTATTCTTCTATCACAGTACTGCCCTCTTACTCCTGCTTTGATCTTCTCCTCATTCAGACTACCCTTCACCTCAATCACCCCTCTCAGATACTTGAAGCTGTTAACCTGTTCCACTGTTTTCGTTCTATCTCAGTTCTCAGCTTCTTCTGATTTCCCCATTGCTGTCATTACAGCTGTCTTAGCTGTACCCAGTTTCATCCTACATGCCTTCAGTTTTGCATTCAGTTCCACTATCCTTGGCAGAAGTTTTGTTCAGAGTCTACCTGTAATGCCACTTGTCTAAATGTAGCAACATTGGTAATCTGTCCCTTCCGACTTGTTTGCTAATGTAGTCCATCACCAGTATGAATAGCAGTGGGCTCAGAACTGAACCCTGATGCACATCAACCACTTGAACCCCTTCTGTGACACCAAACACTGTTTGTACTTGAGTCATTGGGTCCTTGTACATTGCCTGTGGCAATTCTACCAATGTTTGTGGGATTTCAAACCACCACAAGACTGCCCAAGTCAGAATTCTTGGGACCTTATCAGATTCTATCTATTTCCTTACGTCTGACTTCTCAACTTACTGTCTCTCTGCAACTGTTGGGTCGGTTGTGCTGCATCTTGATCTGAATCCAAACTTCTCGTGTCTCATCTTACTTCAACTTGAATGCTTATTTGTTTATCAATCACCCACTCCAGAACTTTCATGCAGTGTGACAGAAGTTTGATACCTCTGTATTACTCAAAGCTGTAGATTTCCGTTTTGTTGCTATACACAGGCACTACTATGCTTATTCTCCAGTCATCTGGGATACACCTTTCTCTCCATACTGTTTTGAGTATCCTCAGGAGCCATTTCTCCCAATCTCACCCAACATCTTGGTCATATGTGCGGTGACCACATCTAAGCCTGCTGATTTCTCTGACTTAATTTTCCTTAGTGCTGTTCTTATGTATTCTAGGGCTGACTCTTTCTCTTTCATTGTATGCTATGTTTCATAGTTTCTTAGTTTCATAGTATAGTACTAGTCTGTCTGCCCTGGGGCATTTGTAAGCCTAGCCATAGTGATGTGGCTTTTGCCACCCCATGAAATGGTACAAAAATGTACAGAATAAATTTAGAATACTGTGTCTCTGTCTAGTAGTGACACAATGAAGGTCCCCTTATATAATAGACTTAGTTTACTGTGCCCCTGTCTAGCAGTGACACAGATGTGACCCCTGGGGTAAACTTACGATCTCCCGTCCACTCATCAAGATTTCTCTTGAAGAGAGTCAGTGAGGGGCTCTGCCTAATACGAACTGGGATCTTGTTCCAAAGCATGGGAAGCCTCTGGGTTATGAATTTATCCCTCCAGCATGTCCTATTCATACTTGTGCCGAGGTTTAAGTCTTTAGATCTCGTGGTCCTGATGGATTTGGATTTTTTGAGGTGGAGCATGTCCATCAGATCCTGATTGGACATGGCCTTGTACGCCAGGCAGAGATCACCTCTGAGCAGGCGGTATGCTACTGAATAGAGCTGAAGTTTCTTTAGTCTGGCAGAATAAGACATATGTTGGAGACCCTTGATCCTCTTGGTGAGGTACTTTTGTGGTCTCTCCAGCTGTTGCAAATGCCGGGTGAGGTACATGCCAAATGGGGCATTGTACTCAATCATGGGTCTGATGAGGGAGGAGTATAGGGGTACAATGACATCCTTGGATCTGGATGTGAATCCCTTCATGATGAGGTGTGCAAGGTAGAATATTTTTCTAACCACTTTGGCAACGTGTCAAATGAGAGGTCGCTGTCGACTTGGGTCCCTAGGTCTCTGATTACTTTTTCCGTACTCAGTGGGTTGCTGTCTATGTGATAATTTGTGGGTACTTTGTTTTCCCAAAGGGGATGACTATACATTTTTTGGTATTTAGTTTAAGGCCGTGACTCCGGCACCAGTTGTCCGTTTCTGTGAGGCCTTTTTGTAGGATGTATGTGTCCGCTGGTGTATCGACTATGGCGCCTAGTTTGCAGTCATCTGCAAACTTTGTCAGCCACAACCCTCCCATGTTTGCTTTAACATCTGAGAAATAAATGCCGAACAAGAGGGGTCCCAGGACAGATCCCTGTGGGACACCACTTGTGACTGGCTTTGAGTCTGACATTGCTCCAGTGATTTTAACTTTATGGGTTCTGTCCTTAGCCAGTTTGCAACCCATCTAGTGACATAAGGGTTTACGCTTAAGCTGTTGAGCTTATCTATGATGCCTGAGTGGCATATTGTGTCAAGGCCTTAGCCAAGTCCAGGTAGGCTGTATGGACTGCTTTGCCTCATCAATGGCTCTAGTGACTGTTTCAAAATGTCAACCAGGTTCAAAAGGCAGGATCTGCCCTTTACAAAGCCGAACTGGGTGGGGTCAAGGTCTGTAGGTCCCCTATGTCTCTGTTTATGAGTTCCATAATGATTCTTTCCATAGCTTTGCAGACCAGGCTGGTTGCTTATGGGGCGGTAGTTCCCAGGGTCTGTAGAGGTACCCCTTGTGGAGTGGGACCACTGTTGCTGTACGCCAGTGTTCAGGTACATATCTTGAAGTAAGGCTAAGGTTAAATAGCATTTTTATGTGTGGGTTTAGCTCCTCTTGAGTTCATGTAACACGCAGCCCGGGATACCGTCAGGTCCCATTGATGCTGTGTTTTTAGCTTTGTTTTGGGCGGTTCTCACTTGGACATCTGAGATGACAGGGAGATTACATTCAGCTGGGATAAGTATTTCTTCTTTGGGGTGAGGAGGGAGAAATTTGCACTGAACCTGTCAGCCAGAATGTTAGCAATATCTGTGGGTTCAGTGTATTTTTGTTGTTGTGAACTAACTCTGAGCATATCTGAGGGTTTCCACCAGGTTTCTAACATAGCTGAAGAAGGCTTTGTAGGTTATTTTAGTGTCCTTAACGATTTTTCTCTCAAAGTTGGCCTTGGAGAGAACGTAGTTTTCTGCTAATGTTGATCAGAGATGTCTTCCCTTCATGGGATTTTGCTCTGACGCAGTAGCTTCCTTCTTTGTTATACAATTTGTTAATGGCTGAGGTCCACCAGACAGGACGCTTGCCTTTGGTGGAGAGGGACTTGGATTTATTTGGGATTGCATGATCCATGCATTCTTGGAGATGTCCATAGAAAGCATTTGTGAATGATTCGGCATTGTGGGATGTGGTATCCACTGGCACAGTGGGCTTACAGGATACCATCTCAGTCTTAAGAAGAGTGAAGTCTGCTTTTGAGAAGTTTTTCACTGTGGTGTTTTGTGCTGGCGCTGGAGATGGGATATGTATATCCAGGGTGATTAGTTTGTGGTCAGATCTCACTAGTGAGGGGTATACTTCCGGTGTGGAGCATTTTGTCCCCATGTTTGTGATGATCAAGTCTAGTATATTATCTCCCTTGTGGGAGAGGTGACTAGTTGTTCCAGTGCATTTGAATTTATGAATTCCAGGAACCTTTGGGCTAGGGTATTAGGGCTAGAATAATGTACCCAATCTATGTTTGGGTAGTTGAAGTCTCCCAGTATGATGGTATTTTGTGATACATTCATATCCTCCAATGTCTTCAGGAAGGCTGAGTGGGGTTCCTGAGATTGGGAGGGTGGTCTGTAACATGCTACCAGTTGTATAGCAGTTTTGCCTATGGTTAGTTGCACCTGTATGGTCTCTGATGCTTCATGTGTTGCTACTAACCTGGAGGTGTGGGTGTCCTTGATGAATATGGACACTCCCCTCCTTGTGATTCGGCCGGGTTTTGGGGCCGAAAAGCATGATACGAGGTATAGCCTGGTAGTGCTGGGGTGCTCTCAGGAGCCTTGAACCAGGTTTCACTTACTGCACAGACGTCAATGTTCTCCATGCTGAGGAGTGCATCGAGTGCCTGCATCTTGAGATTTAGACTTCTGGCGTTGAGCAGCATTACCCTTAGTTTTTTTTCCATTTTTGTTTTCTAAGGAGGTGGGTTTGTCTTTTGAGCCTTGCCTAAAAATGGCACTATGGGGGTGGCAAGAGCCTTAGCCAATATCCGGAAGCCCAGTGGTGACAAGTGTAAGCCATCCCTTGCGAAGCAGCGTGGCTTGTCCAACATGTCATCCCAGGCAGACAGACATTGGATCCCCTTAGAATGACACCAGTACTTGAGCCAATTATTAAAGCTGATCATCTTGTCTTTGTATTGTGGTATCATTCTTGGTGAGGGCAAGATGCTGCTCAGGGTCAGGGTCATACCAGCCTGGGCTACATAATCGGAGAGCTCCTGTATGTCTCTTTTCATGTAGTCCAGGGAGGTACGTCTCAGGTCATTCACGCCAGCATGGACAATGACGGAGTCATATTTGTACTTGCTTTGGAGTGACTTGAGTGCGTGTGTTATGTGGCGGATCCTAGCTCCCGATAGACAGCTCACAGTCACCCCCTCCTTGTTCAGCCTGGTCAGCGGGACATCAGTGTGTCTGACTACAGAGTCACCTATTACTAGTGTATCAGGCATGGTGTTTGGCCTTAAGGGCTGTGATTGGTTGACACACTGATTTATTGAAGTATGTGTTGCATGTGTTTTGTTTTGAGGTGGTGGATTTTTGGATGTCTGCTTTGGGAGCCTCTGTTGTTTTGGTAAGTTTTTTATTAGAGCTTCCGAGTATGTCTTTGTGTTTTTATGTGTTTGGTTTGCAGTTGTGGTAGGTCTATGTGGGACTGGGATTGTTGTGTGTGTGGTTACCATCTCCTCCTGTCTGGTCATGCCAGCCTTGAGTTGAGAGAGTTCAGCCTCCAGTTTGGCTATATAGTTGCATCTCTCACATGTATTTGTGTTTGTTGGGAGGAGGAGAGGGTTGTCTGTGTACATGAGACAATTGTAGCATTGTCTTAAGAAACCCAGATTGACCAGCTGAACTGGAGAGGACGCCAGTAATCTACCACTCGACATGCTAGAACAGTATAAGGGAGTGCTGTACCTTTAAGGGAAGTGGATATTCACAGGGGTGGTAGGTAGATGTAGTGCTTTACTTAGTACGAGAGTGCTTACTTAGTAGAGAAGTATTGAGAACAAGTGCTAGGCTTATAATATAGTGAGTAGTCTGATTATACTAAGAGTAGAGCTTCCTTAAGGGAAAATTTGAAGAGCAGACTTGGCGGAGCCAGAAAAGTTTAACCTTGTTTAACCGCTATGCTTATGCGCATTAAATCACAAGAAAGCCGTGCAAACGCAGATTTTAAACAGGGAACTACAAAACAGCTAGAAATGATCCAAAACAACCAATTACTACAGCTTCTTGTGCTGAGGTCACTTCCTACAGGGACAGGTAGGTTGCTCAAGGCCCCCACTCCCACTGGTGAACAAAGAAACTTCCTTCTATCCAAGTAAGGTAATGGACAACACAGGAACTACACCACAGCCCAGAATACAGCAATGCCTGTAAACTGGTCTAAACTAGTCGAGGAGGCGGAAAACAAGGATTATTTTTGTTTTTTTGATAGAAACACACAGAAAATGCAGAAACAGTGATAAATCAGTTACACAGGCTAGCACACTTTAGTGGGCAGCCTCAACAGTTAAATTAAACAAACAAACAAACTTTCGATCAAATTCGACTAAAAAGTAACTTTAAGTGCAGATTTTAAAATAATGCAGCAAACAGTTAAAAAAACAGTTCAAGCTAGTTCAGGGTAAGCTACAGAAGCTATTCCAAGTGAAAAAAAGCAAAGATACTTAAATCTAGAAAGTAGTCGCTTTTCTGAGTTCTCTGTAGCTAGGACCACTCTGCAGGACCACGAGGAGCTTGTCTGAGCAGTATAGCCAGAAAAAAAATGCCCAGAGGCGGATTTTAAACAGGGAACTACAAAAGAGCTAGAAATGGTCCAAAACAACCAATTACTACAGCTTCTTGTGCTGAGGTCACTTCCTACAGGGACAGGTAGGCTGCTCAAGGCTCCCCACTCCCACTGGTGAGCAAAGAAACTTCCTTCTATCCAAGTAAGGTAATGGACAACACAGGAACTACACCACAGCCCAGAATACAGCAATGCCTGTAAACTGGTCTAAACTAGTCGAGGAGAGGTGGGAAAACAAGGATTTTTTTTGTTTTTTGATAGAAACACACAGAAAATGCAGAAACAGTGATAAATCAGTTACACAGGCTAGCACACTTTAGTGGGCAGCCTCAACAGTTAAATTAAACAAACAAACAAACAAACTTTCGATCAAATTCAACTAAAAAGTAACTTTAAGTGCAGATTTTAAAATAATGCAGCAAACAGTTAAAAAACAGTTCAAGCTAGTTCAGGGTAAGCTACAGAATCTATTCCAAGTGAAAAAAAAGCAAAGATACTTAAATCCAGAAAGTAGCTTCTGTGGGGTTTTCTTCATTCAGAAACTTTTGGAAATACTCCTTATTTCTGCCTTTGATGTAATGTGGACTAGTGAGCAGGTTGTTCCTGGCATTCCTTATGAAGTGTGTCTGACCATCTTCTTTATCGGTCTTTGTCTTGCAAACTGATAAGCATTTTTGTTTTGTGCCATCTACTGAGTCACTTTCCAGAAGCTGGTGAAGTGCCTCTAATGCATTGTTCTGGGCTAATACAATCTTAGCCACTTTGTTAAACAGTGTAGTATTCCTTCTTACCTTGGTCCAACTTTTAATTCTCTCACTTTTTCCTGCATTACTTCTTTCATTTGATGACTTTCTGGGCCTCTACTTAAGAAACTTTTCTTATGTATCTTATTTCTGTAGCTGGCTCGGCTGCATATCGATTTTGTAGTCCTCGTGCATGCTGTTTTGAGGTGCTGCCATTCTTCATCAACTCCGTCTGTTTCATTTTCTTCCTGAAGTGGTAGAGCCCTGAGTAATCAACTTCTAGGTCTTCAGCCTAGTCTCTGTTTATTTTAGAGCCTTCTCTGACCACTGCTTGCAGCTGATTGTGATAAACAGTGGTTCGTGCTGTGGGACAAATGTTTCACTCTGGATGACTTTGCAATCACTGATTCTACCCAAATGCCCTTTCCTTACTAGGTGGACGTCTGCCAGAGTTACATGTTGGCCACCCTTGTATGTGATCTTGTGACAGTCTTGCTGAGCAATGTGTTGGCCACCTTCAAGCCAAGAATGGCCACTTCTTCTTTATTCCTGTTATCCCACCACTGTAGACCCAGGTAATCCTCATATAGTGTTCTGTCTGTCCTGATATGTGCATTCAGGTCACCCATTATCAACACCAGTTCATGTTGTCCTAGTTTATCTAGCAGGTCCTGCATCTGATGTTTGAATGCACTCTTTTCTTCATAGTTACAACCTTGTTATGGGGCATAGGCCGAGATTATGAATAGTTCCCTAGCCTTACATTGGATGATTGGCATGAGTCTTCACTAATTCTGATGACACCCCTCACTGTCTTCTGAAGCCTTTTTTTCACCACAATTCCCACACCATTTCAAGTCTGTCTGTCTTCTAGACTCAGGATCACAAGCCAAGTGGCTTTGCTCCACTGCCCCTTTATCTTGTCTCCTGGATACATAGGATGATCTGCCTCCTTCTTACCATCATATTATCCTTTTCCAAGCTACATCCTGTCACTGAATTTACAGTTTATGTTTGGCAGGTTGATTGATTTAATATCCAGCTTTTGCTAAGCCAACCCATGCTGGGCAATTGGACACCTGTTCACCAGTAGCTTATTGATCCAAGACTGCTGGGATTTATGGGAGGCACATACTGGCAGGTAGGGGCACATACATTTCTCCCACCATTAGTATGGGTTCCTGGCATAGGTTGGAGTAGGCTAAGTCTTCAACCTACTTATTACCGGAAAATACCCATGCCAATTTGGGAAGTTTAGTCAGCATGACTGAATCAAGCAGAGACAATTTTTACACCATGGAGTGGCTAGCACTGTCATAGATTGCAGTCTGTGATCTGTATTGACCTTATCTTGATGCCCAAACTGGTTGGTCTATATTACTCTTCCTAGTATCGGTACTATCCAGAGTCTGTGCTACAGACCTCAACTCCATTCTTGGCTGAGTTTGAGATGAAAACAATCAGCATGTTTTTGAGAGATGAGAGGAACCCAAAAGAGACATGAGAGAACATGCAAAGTCCAAACAGGCATTGGACAGAGGGCAAGATTGAACATGGGACCTTGTGCATGGCAGGTGAAGAACTTAACCATTATGCCAACTGGTCTCTTTCATTATATATCTGTATCTGTAACTATGCCTATAGATATACTTATAGCTATAGATATGGATCTAGGACTAATTACTGATGACATGTTTGAACGAAACTGAAATGGCTGAACACACTTCCATTAAAGTGCTTTTTCACTGAAAAAGCACTTTCGTGAAAATCTGCAAAAAAACCCAAAACACAACCTTTAAAAAAAAACTGTAAACATGTTTATACAGGGGGCAAGCCCTGGGGAAAAGGGAATATTCCCTTATCCCCACTGTACCGTGATCTCAGAAACAGCCATTCTGTCATGCTTTATTTTTTTGAGCTCACTTTAGTGAAAGTGCATTTTCGGTGGAAACACACTTTCGTGAAAGTGTGCTCGCCCGTTTTGGTTTTGGTGAAACTGGCTTTTGCTCAGCAGTCCTACACCCATAGATATATACACACACGTATGATGCCACAATACAAACAAAAGATGATTTATTTATTTTTATTTTATTTTACATTTGTTGACCGGGCTAGTCTAACTGGATACATATCCTTTTTCAGTAGAGGCCCGGGGAGAAAAGCTCCAACATAATGAGAATACAAGTTGAGAATACATGATTACATAATGAGAATACATGTTACATTTACATAGATAAAAAATAGGAATAACATAGATTTTATATAAACATAATAGAAAAACAGCAGGTTATGCATACTAGTTATATGGCATATACTAAGTGAAGATAGACTAGAACAAGAATTATCAGGTTACTTTGTGAGGTCAAGAGATTTTAATAATCTGAGAAAGGGATAAGATTAAGGTGGTATGGGACTAGGTTGTTATGAGATATATAAGTTAGTCAGGTTCCGAACAGGGGCATAGCCATTGTAACTTAAAATATTCTTTGAGATTATTTTTGAACTGATTATGCGAGGTCATGAGTCTTAGGTAGTTTGGCAGTGAATTCCAAGGCTTTCCAATGGAGTTAGAGGGCATCACCAGTTCTTAGATTTAATGGTTAGGATCTGGACGCTGTTTGATGATCAAGGCAGTTAAGGTTGGAGTAGGGGTCAGAATACTGCACAGTGAGGGAGTTCTATCTGGTTGGTTGATTATTTTAAAGGCTTCAGTGAGTTGGTTAAGTTTGAGAAGATTGGGCAGCTCCAGCCAGCCAAGTTTCTTTAGGTTAAGGCAATGGTGGGTGCGATAAGGAGAACCTGTAATGAATCTAGCAATGTGATTATAGGCAACAGAGAGCATGTTAAGTTCCGCTATTGAGGAAAGAGAGAACTGGGGAGGCATACAGGAGGGTGGAGAGGAGATGGGTCTGCAATAGTTAATTTGGCAGTAGGGGTTAAAAAGTTTTTTATTCTGTACATGGATCCAAGTTTCTTGTTTACAGATTTAACGGTTTGGGTAATGTGTATGTCAAATTTAAGCTTATGGTCAATAGTAACACCTAGTAGTTTGGTACTGGTGACAGGGACTATGATGGTCCCATTGATGGATTTGACATGGAAGGTCATATTGTTAGTATTTGGGAGTTCTTTTCCTAGGGGTGTGAAAACGTTGGGGAAAAATAGTAGTAGTTTGGTTTTTGTTGGATTGAGTATGAGTTTCAAGTCGGTGAACCATTTTTCAACTAAAGTAAAACAGAGTTGAGTAGTTGTTTGGAGTTTCGAGAGGGAGACGTCTGAGCAGATCAGTGTGGAGTCGTCTGCATATTGAATGCAGGTGGATTTAGGGATGACTGAGTGAAGGTCATTTATGAAGATGGAAAACAGAAGAGGACCAAGTATAGAGCCCTGAGGAACACCAATGGTATTGGGGAGCAGGTCTGATAGTCTGTTTTGCCACAGGACAGCTTGTTGCCTACCTGTGAGATAAGCCTTAAACCAGCTTAGTGCTGGGTTGTTCAGGTGTAGGCTTTCCAGGGTGTTAAGTAGAAGCTCGTGATTGACCATATCGAACGCTTTCGATAGATCGAGAAAGAGGGCGGAGGATATTAGTTTGTTGTTACGGTTGTTATTAATGGAGTCAACAAAGGAAAGGAGGGCAGTAGTTGTACTGTGGTGGGGGCGAAAGCCATGCTGGGAGTTAGACAAGAGACGATTAAGGGTTAGGTAGTGAAGGAGTTGTTTGTGAACACATCTTTCCATAATTTTCGCTATTGGGGACAGTATTGCTATTGGTCTGTAGTTGGATGTTTCAGTGGAGGTACCTCCTTTGTGAAGGGGGATGATATAAGAAATCTTCCAAATAGAGGGAATGCTAGCTTCAGTTATATGATTGACTTTAATAATTAGTTTCTGGTGTCATTCTTAGGGGGAGAAATAATCATCAGCATGGAAAGAGATGGTCAACAAACCATGATGTATTGCCAGGGATGGTCTGCATATCTCTCCTCTAGGCTTTCAAATATTTGCTAAAACATTGTCTTCTCCCATAGTGCCTTTTTTAGGCAATGCCAAACTGAAAGTACTTCTGACATAGCAAATCAAAACCAAGAAAATGTAAATGTATTACTGCTCAGTGCTAGGAGTCTAAACAGAAGATTCCACTCCCTAGAAGCTCTCTTCACTCTAGAGAATGCGGACATCTGTGCAGTCAATGAAAAATAGTTTAAAGCTGTGGTGAGCACACCAACAGTGGATGGTTTTAATGCCTTCCACACATTTAGACCAGCTACTTCACAGGCATGGACTAAAGGTGGAGGTCTTTCTATTTACATCAAAAATAAATGTACTCCAATGCTGGTCAAACAGGACAATGCACTTGAGCTGCTCCATGTTCAAATCACCACAGGCAAAATCCAATACCACTTCCTTGCAAGCTATAGGTCCCCCTCTATGACCCAGGAAACCTATACCATGTATTTAAACTTATTAGAAACATTCTCCATTCAACCTAGTACCATATTTATGGGTGACTTTAACTAACCCCCCAGCCCCCATTAACAGGGAATCCTATATGACACTAAACATACAGGCTCAGAGATTCCTGGATTTTGTAAACACAAACTCCCTGGACCAGATAGTCAATACACCAACCAGGGGTGCAACCATACTGGATCTGGTCCTCACTAATATGGAAGCATGCTGTACACTTCCTACTGTAATGTCTTCCCTGGCAATGTCAGACCACAAAATGGCCTCCTTTGAACTAAAAATAAAAAATGAACCCCCAGCTAAACCTGGAATATTCAGGAACTACTCCAAGGATAACCTCATGCTATTTAGTGATAACCTGGCAAAATTTCAAGCACCCATAAACCATGAGAACACTGCTGCGTATGCAGAACTGTTCACAAAAAACCTGTACAAGCATGTTAATATCTTCATAGAGCAGTTGTACCCACCAGGAAGAAGTACAGAACTAACTCAAAAAACAAGCCACCCTGGTGGAATCACAAAATCAATAGGCTGTATAACAGAAGGAAGAAAAATCATGATAAAAATCAAGAGGTGTAGCACCCAACCAGATAAAAGCAGTCTTATCAAACTAAACAAACCACTCACAGGACATATAAAGTCTACCAAAGCCAAATTTGAGCTAAGTTTGGCCTCCCAGGCCAAGGACAACCACAAAACATTCTTTACCTATGTCCACAACCTCAAAAGCAATGCACAATTGTGTGCAGAGCTCATTGTAAATGGAGCCACCTATACTGAGCCAGAAGTTTTACAGAGAATTGGGAAGCAAGATAAAAGGAATTGAAAGACTACCAGAAAAAGAAGAAATAGATTCATTTTGGAGAAGTATTTATAAAGATCATGTGGAACATAACAAAGATGTTAAATGGATAGAAGAAGTAAAAGAAATTAGAAGTTTAAAGGTACAGGATATGAAATGGGATGAAGTAACAGCCAGAGAGATTGAAACAAAGTTAAGAAAAGCCCCCAACTGGAAAACTCCAAGCCCAAATGCAGTAGCTAACTTCTGGTTAAAAGTATTAACATCTTTGCACAAAGATTTAGCTATAAGTAAAAACTATTCATATGTTTATAAGTGTGTACTAGGCTAATGGCCTTGGGGCCTATACAAGCCCAGCCCATTGAAGTGCCCTGGCACCGTGCCACCCGTCGTTAGTTCCCAGTGCATCTATCAAGTAGAGCCACTGGAGCGATCACCGGGGGTGAACTTTCTATTTCCCATCCAGTCTTCAAGATTTCACTTGCAGAGGGCTAGTGAGGTGCTCTGCTTGACATGTATGGGAAGTCTGTTCCAGAGCATGGGTAGTCTCTGGGTTATGAACCTGTCCCTCCAGCATGTTCTGTTGATTGTGGTAATGAGGTTGAGGTCTCTGGAGAGTGTGGTGTGGAGGGATTGGGATTTCTTTAGATGTAGCATTTCTAACAAAGCTGGGTCAGATTTGGCTTTGTAAGACAGAGAATAGCTATGAGTCTGTCCATGTAGGACATGTGTTTAAGGCCTAGGATCCTCTTTGTGAGGTACTTTTGTGGCCTCTCCGGCTGTTGCAGGTGTCTAGTGAGGTACATACCAAATGGGGATACTCTATGATTGGTCTAATGAGGGAAGAGTAGAGAGAAATTGTGACCTCATTCTTACTGGATGCAAAAACCTTGGTAATGAGATGTGCCACATAGAAGGACTTTCTGACCACAGTGGGAATGTGGTAGTCGAAGGAGAGGTTGCTGTCAAGTTTTTCCCAAAGGGGACGATGACGCATTTTTTGGCATTAAGCTTAAAGCCATGGTTTCGACACTAGTCATTGGTCAAATTGAGACTTTTCTGTAGGATGTCTGCATCACTTAGGGAGTTAATAATTGCTCCCAGCTTGCAGTCATCTGCAAATATGGTCAGTCAGAGTCCCTCTATGTTGGCCTGGATTTCTGATAAGTAGATGCCAAACAGCAGAGGACCCACGACCGATTCCTGTGGGACTCCACTCGTGACTTGTTGGCAGTCTGACTTGGAGTCTGCTGCTTTCTCACTGTGGGTTTTATCTGTGAGCCAATTTGCAACCCATCTAATGATAATAGGGGTGGATGCCTAGTTTGGTGAGTTTATCAATAATTCCTGAATGAGGAATGGTATCAAAGGCCTTGAACTGCCTTACCTTCAGCCACTGATCTGGTGATTGACTCAAAGAAGTCAACCAGGTTGAGGAGGCATGATCTACCCTTCATAAAACCAAATTACATGGGATGTAGAGTTTGGAGATTCCTTATATCCTTGTTAATTAGGTACATGATTATACGCTCCATTGCCTTACATATCAGACTCGTCAGGTTAATGGGGCGATAATTTCCAGGGTGTGTAGTCACTCCTCCTTTATGGAGAGGGATGACTGTAGCAGTGCTCCATTTGGTAGGGACAGAGCCTGAGGTGAGGCTGTGAGTGAAACAGAGATGTGGTGCCAGTTTACTTTGTAATTCATGTAGAACACAGTTGGGTCCCATGGAAGCTGTATTCTTGGCCTTAGAAAATGCAGCTTTAACCTGTGCTGCAGTAATGTTGGGTGCCTGGCATTATACCGGTATTGAGATTGGTCATTTAGGGGGGTGAGAGGGGTAAAGTTGACACTGAATCTGTTGGCCAGTATGTTGGCAATATCTGTTGGCTCAGTATAGGGGATACCATTGTGCAGTAACTCAGAGCAAATCTGGGTATTGCCATGGAGATTCTGGATGTAACTATAGAAGGCTTTGTGGTTGTTTTTAGTGTCGGCTGCAATTCTGCCTTCATAGCTAGCTTTAGAGGTTTTGATGAGGGGATCTCAACTGTTTGCTGAGGCTAATAAGGTAATTTTTCCAGTCTTGGGACTTCACCTTTTCCTGCAACAGTTTCTTCCTTCTGTTGTAGAGTTTATTAATGGCAAGGGACCACCAGACTGGCTTCATTTTTCTGGAGGAGAGCATCTTGGTTCTTTTTTGTATGCGCACCCTGAACAAAAATCAACCTGTCTAACAACAGGAAAAACAGTGGTCTACAAAAAGAACAAATCCACGAAGTTGTACTTTGAAATTCAACATAACTAGAGAAGAAAAGGAAGCTTTATCTGTGCTTCAGCAAGCCCGAGTGAGAACAATGAAACTGGGCAAAGGGGGTGGGTTAGTGATACTAGACTTGGATGAATATATTAAGAAAATGGAAGAAATTTTAGCAAGTGAAACATACACTGAAGTATCTAAAAATGAGCTAAACATAGCTTATGCTAGAATTCGTTCTATTTTTGATGAGTTGTTTATTGAAACAAGGATAGATGTAGGAATTGCTAGTTTTCTTGATACACCAGCACCAAGAATACCTACTATCTTTGGAGTTCCAAAGATTCACAAGTCTATCACTAACCCCCCTATGAGACCATTAGTGGATGTTAAAGCCATCATTATTTATGCTTGCTTAAAATTTATTGACATATGCTTAAAAAATATGTAACCCAACAAAGTCAAATTTGTAGGGATTCCTGGACCTTTTTGACCAACTTGAACAACTTAGAATACAGGGATGATTTTAATTTCCTTACAATTGATGTGCGGGACTTATATTCTTCCATCCCATACAGTAAAGGTATAGAATGGGTAGGCTTACTGCAACACAGGATGGGGCCCCCCCCAAAGCGAAGTAAAACTAATAGAAGAGTTGTTGGACATTGTTTTGTCCAACAACTTTATTACTTTCAACAACAGATACTTTTTACAAAAGATAGGGGTTGCTATGGGCTCCCTCTGTGGTAGCAGTTTTGCCAACCCAGTTATGGCATTTTGGGAACAGGAACACATTTTTGGAGTGACCCACTTTATGGAACAGATTATTTTTTATACTCGCTTCCTGGGTGATATATTTATTTTATTCAAAGGAAATGAAAATGAAGCCTTGTCCTTGAATAACCAGATGAATAACACGACTGATTTTTTAAAATGTACACAGTGTTTTAACAGTGATAGAATATCTTACCTTGTTACAGATTTAAGAAAGGACAGGATAAACAAATGTTAGAAAGCAAGTATATTTAGAAAGGAAACTTATTCCAACACATTCCTTCATTATAGTAGTTGCCACCCATCATTTCAAAAACGTTCCGTAGTAAAAGGACAGTTAGTAAGGGCGGCCTGAATGGTCTCAGATGAACAGGATTTTGTGGAGGAATGTAACAAACTAATACAAATGTTTAAAAAGAGGAGCTATCCGGATGTATTATTGGATGAAATAACTCAAGAGGTAATAACAAAGAGAATTTTAGGTATTTATAGACCTATTTTAGTCCCTAAACCCTCTAATACAGGTTTAGATAGTGTTATTGCCCAAGAGGGCACTTTATTGGATGAGATACCTAGCAAACCTGTGGACACATGTAGTCTAATTCTCACATTTTATATGGACAGCTACAATTTTGTAAACATAATACGAAAGAATTGGGAATTTATAAAAACAGACCTACCTACTGTTAAAGAACTACATGATTTTCCTAAGGTAGTCTTTAAGAAAGGTAGGAGTTTAAAGAATCTATTAGAAACTCATAAACCTATTAATTTTATTATAAAACATGGGGGCATGTGTAAATGTCATATGTGCCCATATTGTAGATACATAGAGGTAGGGATAAACTTCTCTATCAGAGGGATTAGATATACTACTAAACATAGGTTTGATGGTCTATCTTGCTAAGTGTTACAGCTGCCCTGCCTTCTATATCGGAAAGACTGATAGAAGGTTGAGGGACAGAGTATATGAACATTTGTATAGCATTAGAAACAACAAACTAGATAATGCCTTAGACACACTCACTCTTTTCCTAATCATGGTTTTATGTTTAGAGCTATAGAATGTGTAACCTCAGATGCTAGAGGTGGTCCAGTACATTTGTTACTTGATAAAATGGAATTGTTTTGGCAACTACGTACATTTGCATGTCTCTGTCCAGGTGTTAATGAGATGTATTCTATCAAATGTATTTTAAAACTGAAAAGTCTTTTAAGATAATCATAGCTATATATTTTAAAGTAGTTTTTTAAAAACCTTTTAGGGCAGAAATGTATATTATTTTACATAACAAACATTTTATGAATTTTACATGTTATGCATATTATATTATTTTACTAAATAGAGTTGTCCCATAGCAGCTATGTATGAGTTTTGCATCATTAGTTTAACTGTTTTAGTTTGTTTAAATTATATGGTTTTTGAGTATGTACATAATTAAAGTCAGAAACACATTTATAAGTATGGTTTCTGACTTTTATACTGGGAAAAGCCAAAAGAAGATAGTATATTAAGTATTTTATAAGTTTTTAGAACGTTTTTAGAATATTTATAGATATATAAATTATGACTTAAATTAATAAATATGTTAGGTTTTAATTAACTTAACTAGAAGTAGATATAATTCATGGTATGTGTGTTTAAGGCATTTTGGCTTAGGCTGTGAGGGTATGTATATGCACTGGTTGGTGTTGATCAACTGTTCTAACTAGTAGGGCGGACCATCTGACTGATGTTCATGTTATATGCTGTGCTTTGAATATGTAATTGCATCTGAAGAAGTCTAGCTATTCAGCCAGACGAAAAGCGCTTTATGGAATAAAAAGTTTGCATTACTAGCTTGCAAGTTCATGGATTTATTCTTGTTGTGGAGCATTAGTCAGTTTGTTGCTGTTTTTAACAGGAAAAACAATGCTTAAGAGTGAACCTGCAAGCTACCCTAAAAACTACAGACCAATAACTTGTCTTCTGATGATGTATAAACTGTATGCAGGAATTGATACCGGTGGAGTTTATTGTTATAGGTTCATAGGTAGGTACTAGGCTATCGGCCCTAGGGCCCATACAAGCCTAGCCAAAAAATGTACCCTGGCTTTAGCCACCCAAGAACATTATTTTCCTATGCCCCTGTCGAGCAGAGCCACAGAAGTGATCCCCAGGGTGAATTTCCCATTTCCCATCCAATCATCAAGATTTTTCTTGAAGAGTGCTAATGAGGAGCTCTGTTTGACATAGATAGGTAGTCTGTTCCAGAGTATGGGAAGTCACTGGGACAGGAATCTATCCCTCCAGCATGTTCTGTTTATTGTGGTGACAAGGTTAAGGTCCCTAGAGCATGTAGCTCAGAGGGATTGGGATTTCTGTAAATGGAGCATGTCCAACAGCTCTGGGTTTGACATAGCTTTGTATGTTAGGCAGAGATTGCCCCTGAGTAGGCGATATGCGATGGAGCAAAGCTGTAGTTTTTTGAGACGGTCTGCATAGGGCATCTGTTTGAGGCCAGTAATCCTCTTTGCGAGGTATTTCTGTGGTCTTTCCAGTTGTTGTAGATGTCTTGTGAGGTACATACCAAAGGGGCATTGTACTCTATAATGGTTCTAATGAGTGATGAGTAGAGGGAACAATGACCTCTTTTTCTGGATGAGAATCCTTTGTGATGAGATGAGCCACATAGAAGGATTTCCTGACCACTGTGGTGATGTGATTATCAAAGGAGAGACTACTGTCCACCTGTGTCCCAAGGTCTCTTATCACATTTTCAGCATTAAGTAGACTACCAGCTATGTGGTAGTTCATGGGTACAGAGTTTTTACCAAAGGGGAGACAATACACTTTTTGGCATTGAGCTTCAGGCCATGGCTTTGACACCAGGTATCTGTCTCAGTGAGGCCCTTTTGTAGTTTGTCCACATTGTTAGGAGTTTCGATTATGGCTCATTTAGAAGAAAACTCAGTTATGGCAGTAGAACAAAAGGCCAATAAGAGAAAGTCAAATTGAACAAAGGGGCTTTTGTTGTTAAATAAAGTCAAGTGGAGAACTGTATAAAGGGGAAGAATCTAAGTATGGCATGGAGTGACTACAAAAAAGCATTTGATAGTATCCCACATTCATGTATAAAAGCGTGCTTAAAAATATATAAGATACACCCTACCCTGATAGACTACATTACAGTGACCATGACACAGTGGCAGACCACTTTGCAATTAAACCATGATTAAGGACAAATTAGTATCCCAGAGGTAAAAATTCAAAGGGGGATATTCTAGGGTGACTCTGCTCCTGCTGCTATTCTGCCTTGCCCTTAACCCATTAAGCTGTCTATTTAACAGTTTAGGCCATGGCTATAATTTGGCTCCTAGAAAACAAAGTGCAAATACTTCTCATCTTCTCTTTTTCAATGATTTAAAACTCTTTAGCTCATCAGATGAGGAACTAAAAGCACAACTGCAAGTTGTCAAAACGTTTTCAAATGATATAAGAATCTCATTTGCTTTTGATAATTATGCAAAAGCAACCTTTAAAGTAGGAAGACTGCAGCACTAGTAAAACATCAGTTTGGGACAAGAATGTGATATTAAAGAACCTGAGCAAGAGCGAGTGTATAAATATTTGGGAATTGATGAAGGATCAACAATACAACATGAACAAATGCAAATACAACTTAGTAAGGACTACTTTAGAAGACTTAAATTAATCCTGAAAACAGCGGTGACATCTAGGAACAAAATCCAAGCTATAAACCAGTTTTCTCTTCCTGTCCTAACTTACAGTTTTAGAGTGATTGACTGGCCCCAGAATGTGTTGGATAGATTAGATAGGGAAACAAGAAGGATCCTTCATGCTGACCCAATGATTTATAAAAATCAGTGCATACCAAGATTATATATTCCCCATTCCGAAGGAGGGATGGCCTCCTTGAAACTGATTACATTTATAGATCTGCAATTGTGGGACTCCACACGTCTGCTGACCTCACAAGATCCAAATGTAGTGAAAGTTTTGAAGCACGAGGAGAATAAGTCTAAGATGGCTTCCCTGCTTAGTCTAGCAGAAGCATATCAGTGTCAAGCAGGAATGGAAATCAAACCAGAAGTAGATAAAAATCAGGCAGCAACTGAACGTGCCAAAAACAAAAAAATAAAAAAGACTATAATGTGAAGGACCAGATGAGAAGGGAAGAAATGTGGAAGATGCACATACGTTTTACTTATTTGGCTATTAAAGTGGTAAACCTCTAGTCTGTGGTGTTACCTCTCTTGTTTGTTTTATACAGTTTCCCTGGTTTGTCCTCGAGAGGTGCTTTATTCTCATATTACCTCTGTTTTTGCTGCATAGTTGTATGCATAGAAAACTTTTGGAAAAACCTCATGTTGATCAGGAACAAACGCAGGAATGGTTAAGGAGAGGCGAATTCAAACCAAGAGATGAAAGGTTAATATTGGCGGCCCAAGGTAGTGGGCTACGTACACGCTGGTTTACAAAGTCCATTGAACACATGGGAGAAAAATGACAAATGTAGGTTTTGTAAAACTGAATTAGAAACAGTGGCACGTACACGCTGGTTTACAAAGTCCATTAAACACATGGGAGAAACATGACAAATGTAGGTTTTGTAAAACTGAATTAGAAACAGTGGCACACCTCGTTGCTGGTTGTGACATACTAATGACAGAAGGACTGTATACTGAAAGGCATAATAATGTGGCAAGACTGTTGCACTGGGGAATGTGCAAACACTGGAAAAATGAGCTACCAAGCGTCATAGAAAATTATGAAGGTTACATTACATGGGCTCACCCATTACCAACTGTTCAAAAGATAGCTGCTAGAAAAATGGATGTAGTGATCCATGAAAAGAAGACCAAAGTAGCACTGATCATTGAATTCGCCACACCCAGTGACTACAGTGTCTTGCGTGCAGAGACACAAAGTCATAAAATATCAGGCTCTGCAGGCAGAAATGAGAACAATGTGGAAGAAAGATAGCCAGACAGTTCCAATAGTAGTAGGAGCAACCGGTCTTATAAAAAAGATTTAGACATCGTATTTAGATATGTTACCAATACATGTATCTCCATATAAATCGCAGAAGGAGTCATTACTGGGCACATTGTGGGTGCTGTGAAGAGCACTTTTGGCTGACATCAAAGATTGAAACAAAACTAATTTCATGAAGTTTAATTGTACTTTGACTTAGAAATGGAGTCCATTCCCGACTTGGAGAAATTAAAAAAGCCAGAAGATATAGCAAACCTCCTGGCTGATAAATTCACCTCCAACTTTACCCTTCTCTCTCCCTCAACCTTCCCTCAGGAAATATCATCAGATATAACTCCCCCCTGGTATCACTAGTGAAAAGGTCCTTAATATTCTCTCTAAGACGAAGAACACTGCATCGGTGGGCCCAGACAGTATCTAAGGATGCCTTCTAAACAGCATGAAACATGACCTACCAGGGCCTCTGGAATTACTATTTACCTGTAGCCTCCAAACAGGCTTTGTTCCTCATGAATGGAGAACAGTAACAGTCATCCCTCTTACTCAAAGGTGGGCCATCTACAGACCATGGAAACTATAAAACCATAAGTCTCACTAGTCTTATATGTAAAGGCATGAAAGAATTATAGAAATGTTCAGTAGAGATATAGAATACCTCCAGACACTTGACCCAACCCAGTTTGATTTCATCAAGGGCAGATCATGCCTACTCAACCTGGTGGAGTTCTTTGAGAAAGTAACCAAAGCAATGGATGAGAGAAAAATGGTTCACACTGTCTACCTTGACCTGGCCAAGGCATTTGACACACTCAGGCATTGTTGACAAACTCAGGAGGTGAGGTACAAACGCATATGTCACCCAGTGGATAGTCAACTGGCTCACAGACAGGACCCAGGAAGTTAGAAGTGGGGAGTCCTCCTCTAGAAAGAGGCCAGTCACAAGTGGAGTCTCTCAGGATCAGTCCTCGGACCGCTTCTTTTTGGCTTTTACTTCTCAGAAGTCAAGGCCAATGTCAGTGGTCTCTGATTGACTAAATTTGCAGATAATTGCAAGTTAGGAGCTGTCATTGAATCTCACACTGGCACAAATGTTCTCCAGGAGGGGCTGACACAGACAAACAACTGGTGTCAGAGCCATGGAATAAAAGTAAATTCCAAGAAATGCATAATAGTATCCTTTGGGAAGTCATCCATCCCTGATATCTCTCATATTGACAACACACCCCATGGAGTTGACCCTGTAGTCAGGGACTTAGGGAGATGTATAGAGAGTAATCTAGCCTTTGACCATCATGTGTCTACGGTAGTGAGGAAATCATTTTATGTTGTGCAACTTATAAACAAAAGTATGGCATCTAAGTCCAACAAAGTCATTGTTCCACTGTATTCGGCATTCTTGAGACCTATCTTTGAGTGCAGTGCCCCCTTTGGGATGTACCTAACCAGGCATATTCAACAACTG
The DNA here is from genome assembly GCF_019279795.1 of Protopterus annectens. NCBI lineage: Eukaryota > Metazoa > Chordata > Ceratodontiformes > Protopteridae > Protopterus > Protopterus annectens. The sequence continues at coordinate 1,759,798,825 of NC_056726.1, forward strand.
GAATGTCCACAGAGGTTCCTCACTAAGAGAATACAGGGTGTAAGTAAAATTCCCTATGCAGATCGCCTCAAGGCCCTACCCCTGTGTTCTGTCTCCTACAGGCTTTTGAGGGGAAATCTATGCCTGGCATACAGGTCATTGTCACACCCTACTCTGAAGAACCTCCTGCATATCCACAAAACAAACAGCACCAGAATTACCTGTTCTAAAGACTTAAACCTTGCCTCTGATATAAACAGGACCTGCTGGATGGACAGCTATGTATCCCAGAGACTACCCCGTCTATGAAAGAGGCTCCCCATCTATGTGAAGCAGAATTCTTCCCTATCTTAATTCAAGTGCAACTTAGGCAGTTGGATGGGGAATAGGAAATTAATCCCTGGTTTGGCACCCATGTCTCTAATGGACACAGGCAACCTGTGAATGGTTCATCTCCCAGGCCCCTTTTTACACTTATCAAAGGTATCAAAACTTTTTAGGGATTTGGGATGCATGGCTAGGCTTAATAAGGCCCTTGTGGTCGTTAGCCTAGTAAACATCTATGAACCTATGAGCCTATGTGTGCATGTGTATGCATTTGTGCATACATATATTTATGCATGTGTTTTTGTGTGTGTGTGTGTGTGTGTGTGTATATATATATATATATATATATATATATATATATATATATATATATATATATAAACAAACACTTTGGAATCTTGAAATACTGAAAAGTCAAATTTCAGTATCTCGAGACCAAAGTGTCGAATCTGCAGTATATTCTGCGAAACTGCAGAATATCGAACCCAAAAATGTCAAACTTGTGGTACTGACGTTAGGTAATTGTGGTGTTTTTAAGGGCTTTGGGGAGGGTTTGTGTGTGAGTGTGTAGGGGAGTGCTAGGTGTGGGTTAAGGTACATAGGTGAGAGTGTTAGTGTGTCATTATTGAGAGTGGTGGTGTTTGTATCTGTGTGATATGTGTTTGTGCAAGGGGGGTGTGGAATGTATGTTTGTGGGGATTTTGTGTGTTGGTGTTTAGTGCAACCTCGGAGAAGTAGGCTTGCCCCCCTGCTTATAGTAAGTGTGTGTGTGTGTGTGTGTGTGTGTGTGTGTGTGTGTGTGTGTGTGTGTGTGTTTGTTTGTTTGTGTTGTTGTGCGGAGGTAGGTGTAGTTGTGTTTGTTTGTGTGCTTTAATGGTTGCAGTTTTGGGTTTCGGTTTTTTGGTGTTTTGGCTTTATAGTCTCGAAATACTGAAATTCGATATTTCAGTATTTTGAGATTATAAAGTGATTCCATATCTATATGCATGTGTATATATATATATATATATATATATATATAGATAGATAGATAGATGTATAGATGTATGTATGTATGTATACATATATATGCTTGTGTGTTCCATTAACTGGACTATTTACTCTGGATATCTAGTCTTTTGAAGATGGTTCTTAGTGTACTTTATCTGGTATTACTTCAAAACTCTGTCTCTGCAGCTCACCATTACATCCTATATTTTTTCTTGTAACTGCAATGGCTGCAACACTTCTAGCTGTTGTTCTTTCTATATACTTGACTTAGCTTTATTTGTCTCAAACAGGTATACATGCCATTTTTCCTGTGCAGTTTTCCATCTTCCCCATGGACTTTTAAAGTAGCTTGATTTTTTATTTAAAGTTATATCAACTGTATCTTTAGGCTGTGGACTTTGAATGCATTCTTTGTCTAAGGCTTGTAAGTCTGTTAGTCTTTGGCAGTTTCTGCCATAGCAGTTTTTTCTCTAACTCTGCATGTTTCTTTACCACAATTCTTTAAGCTTGTATGGTAAGTATGCTCTACTGAACATATGGGCTGTTTGTGGTTATACTTCTGTATACTTTCTGTAATATATGCTACAGTCTTGGCAGTACCTTATATAGTGACTTTTGAGTATGATTTGTAGTGGTTTGTGATCTATTTCCACCTTAACCTCTTCACCATAGTTATACTGATGTAATTTTTCACATCCGTACAGTGCTGCTGGCAGTTTCTATATGACCATATGACTGTTATGCTTCTGTAAATGCTGTTAACCTATAGACAGCAAATCTATCCACCTTTAAGATCACAACTTCTATACCATTCTGATTATGATCATTTTAGTGCCTTAGTGTTTTGGAGCATCTGTTACTTTTTTTTTTTGGTGGGGGTGCGTGCCACCTCTGCTTGCTGACTATCAAATCTCTGCTCTGAGGACACCCATTTCTTTCAAATTGCAGGGTGTCCCCACATCCACTGAGGTGAGAACTGTCCAGGGAGGATTGTCATACAGGCAAACATTGGGTCTGCTTTTGTCCTCACCAGCATCCTGTCTATGAAGGTACCAAATCCTAATATGATGTACTTTTTATTTATTTATTTTTGAGCTTAACTTAAGGCTGTCTCTGGTACACCAGGTTTGTGCATATTCCTGCCCTTGCTGAAGCTGTTTAGTATCAGTGGATGAGTAGATAACAGTGCTCGGTTTGCAGTAATAAGCAAACCTGCTCAACCACAGTTCGGAGATGCTGGCTTGGATGTCCGTAAAGTAAATGCCAAACAGGAAATGGTCCAGCACTGATCCTTGGGTACCCCACTAGCTACAATTTTACTTTCAGAGAGGGTGCAAGCAACTTTCACAACCTGGCATCTGTTGGGTAGGCAATTGGTAATAAAGTGGACAATGCAGGTGTTCACATTAGGTTTTTTTTTTTTCCAATAATACCGTTATGGAGGATCAGTGTCAAAATCCTTGACCAGGTAGAAATAACAAGTCCTCATAGAGTAACTGCTGTCCAAATATTCTGTGACCTTTTCAAAAAAGTTTATTAGATTCATGAAACTAGACCTGCCTTTCACAAAGCCAAAGTGACTGGGGTCTGACCAGTTAAGTTGCCTTTGTCTTTGCATATATAGGTAGTGAGGCTGATGAGCCTGTAATTACCTGGCTCTGTAGAGGGGCTCTGCTTATGTAGGGTAGTGACAGTCATGAGGTATAAACCCTGTGGATAAGCTGAAGCTGAACAGTTTAAGTATAGGCTTGTACTATGCATACTTGCACTGATGACAACGCTGTCTGTTGAGTTGTCTGGTCCCTTCCAAGTACATATTTTAAACCATATCAGGGATTCTAATACTTATTCCAAGGTGACTTCAGGGGAAAATAATTTTCAGGAATGGCAGTGCAACAATATATATAAGTGGGGTAAAGTTATCACTAAATTTGCCTAGTATTTATTGGTTGTATCCCCAAGATCAGAGTATGTAATGTTATTATGGATGAGCCGAGTGCATTGCTTGACACAATTCCTTACTTCTTGACTTAAATGGGAAATGATTTGTTTCTTTTAGTATCTGTGGTGACCTTACACTCATACTCCACTTTACAATTTTTAATAGTGCTCCTGATTCCTTACTGACATGTTTAAGTATAGACTTGAGGTGAGGATTGGTGATTTCTTACAACTTTTCATTATTTTGATTCTTTTCTTGTACAGTTTATTAATAGAGGACTTTGACTGGAGAGGTTTATTTCTGAATTTACCTTTTTAATTCAGTTGGATGGGTCCTGGCTTTTCTGCATATCTATAAGGTGAGTTTGGCAGTCCTGTTGTCCTTTCAGTTTGGGCCTTGGGGGTGGAATTGCTGGGAATACATAGGTTTTCTTCAAGCTGAAGTAGGTTTACACTGTGAAGGTTAAGTGGTACCACTGGGCTCCCAGAGAAAATGACTGATTTATTCTCAGGTATACATAGGGATGATTAGATGAGGCGTTGGGTATGTGGGGGTGAGGCTAGGTCAGTAATGATATTTCTAAGACATTAGATTTCCAGTGTTTAGTTTACAATTTGCTCTCGTGTACTGGTATTAGCAAAGTCTAGGAAATGCAGCACCTATCTATTTTGGAGGTTTGAATGTGCCAGGCATCCTTGGTTAATTGAATTTCTCTAACAAAAAGTTATTGTGTTTGTTATTTAACTTAGGGATATGAAGAGAGACGAAATAATGACACAGTTAAAGTAATTTCCATGATCTGCAAGGGACACTGATGAGGATCTGTAGGTAGTAGTGAAATAATATTGTTTTTTGTTAAGGGTGATTGATTTGAATATCCAGAAGTGGAACTTTAGGATTGTGGGTAATTCTGTTATGCTCTAATAGTAATGCAGACAACAGTAGATGCTTCCCCGCAGTTACCCAAGTAACTAAAAGCATAATAGCTGCGAAAATCTGGTACTGTTTTGAAATGTCAGCAGTGGAAATGCCGAGTGCTGAAAAGCTGGAAAAAAAAGACTGAAAACCCAGGAAAAAAGTGAAACATGACAATCACTCTTCTCCTTTAAACTTCTCTTTGCAGGGAGGGGAAGCTCCATCTGCACCACCCCTTGTGGGAGATGCCCCCAAACTTATATATACCAACTCCGAGACTGCCATATCTCAAAAAAAGGGAATATTCTGTGAAGTGGCATCTTGAACTTAGATGTACATTCAATCATTTGGCCATTCAGTGTTCATGATCCAGGACTCACTCAGCATTTCAAATGCTTACGTAATGTTATTGAACTAAAACCTAGACTCAGTAACTAAGTAAATATGAATGTGTTTGACTTGCAGGAGGGCCTTATGTTTTGACCAACATGTGTCCATTGTTGTAAGAAAGTCCTTCTATATTGCATGGGGTACTTATGTCCACCTAGTATTTTCAACCAATATATATATATATATATATATATATATATATATATATACACACACACACACACACACACACACACACACACACACACACACACACACACACACACTAGCCAAAGCCAAGAATACAGCATCCATGGGACCAGACAGCATCCCGGGCTGTGTCCTACATGAACTACAAAACAAACTGGCATCCCACCTATGTACCATGTTCAGTCTTAACCTCACCTCAGGCTTTATGCCCACTGAATGGCGCACGGCTATGATTATCCCACTCCATAAGGGGGGGGGTCTGCCACGGACCCTGGTAACTACCGCCCCATCAGTCTGAGTCTGGTCTGTAAGGCTGTGGTATGTATCCTCATGGAACTCATAAACAAGGACACTGGAAACCTCCAGTCTCTGATCCCACACAGTTTGGGTTCGTGAAAGGTAGATCATGTCTCCTAAATCTGATTGACTTCTTTGAAACAGTCACCAGAGCCATGGATGAGGGTAAGGTGGTTCACACAGCCGATCTGGACCTTGCCAAGGCCTTCGACATCATCCCCCACTCTGGAATCTTAGATAGACTCACTAAACTGGGCATTAATCCCTATGTTACTTGATGGGTTGCAAACTGACTCAATGACAGAACCCACATAGTCAAAGTAGCTGACTCCAAATCCAGTACTAGACCTGTGACAAGTGGAGTACCACAGGGTCAGTCCTAGGTCCGCTGTTATTTGGCATCTACTTCTCTGAAGTTCAAGCCAACACTGAAGGCCTGTGGCTAATAAAGTTCACAGACGACTGCAAGCTGGGAGCCATTATCGAATCCCCAAAGGATGTGGACATTCTACAAAAGGGTCTCACTGATATAGATGCCTGGTATCAAAGCCATGGCCTCAAGCTCAACGCCAAAAAATGCATAGTCATCCCCTTTGGAAAAAAAACAAGTCACTTTGCGCTATCACATAGGTGGTAGCCCACTTAACACCAAAAATCTGATGAGACCTTGGGACACAGGTGGACAGTGGTCTCTCCTTTGATAAACACGTCACCACAGTAGTCAGAAAATCTTTCTACGTGGCCCACCTAATTACAAAAGGCTTCTCATCTAGAAAAAAGGAGGTCATTGTTCCCCTCTACTCATCCCTCATTAGACTTATTTTAGAATACAATGCCCCATTTGGTATGTACCTCACAAAACATTTGCAACAGCTGGAAAGGTCACAGAAATACCTCACAAAGAGGATCACTGGCCTAAAACATCTACCCTATGCAGACCACCTCAAAAAACTCCAGCTGTACTCTGTTTCATATTGCCTACTCAGAGGTGATCTCTGCCTAACATACAAGGCCATGTCAAACCCACAAATGTTGGACCTACTCCACTTAAAGAAATCCCAATCCATCCGAGCCTCACGCTTCAGGGACCTAAACATTGTCACCCCAATAAACAATACTTGCTGGAAGGCTAGGTTCCTGTCCCAGTTATTTCCCATATTCTGAAGCAGACTGCCCATTCAGGTCAAGCAGAGCACCTCTTTGGCCCACTTTAAGAAAAATCTTGATGATTGGATGGGAAATTCACCCGGGGATCACTGATTGGCTCTGCTTGACAGGGGTGCAGGAAAATAAATTTCTGTAAGTGCCGATGGACGGATATGGACTAAGGCTAGGCTTGTTTAGGCTCTAGGGGCCATAGCTTTAGTACCTACCTATGAACCTATATATATATATATATATATATATATATATATATATATATATATATGTAGATACAGACACACACACACAAGGCACAGGGAACTGACTTTACACAATGTGCAAATGCGAGTCTTATCACAGCAGAATAAAAGACTTTTACACAGTTCATCCCTCGGGCCAGACAGATAAAAACACAATACCTACCAGAGGTTTCCAACCTGGATGCTTTGAATTCCTTGGAAATAAGTTCACTAACCCTGAAATTTTCAACAAAATACAGACAAAAGTGTACAACACAGAAAAACTTTGCATAACTACTAACATATTATAATACACTACTCTCTTCTCGCAATGCATTCTTACAGAAAGGCCCCCAAACCAAGAATCGACAAGCTGCAATTAATAAACAAACAAAGTTATAAGATCAAGCGTTCACAGATTTATAGGAGGTTACTGTGCTAATGGCCATAGGATCTTTACCAGGCTAGCCATGTTATACCCATGTTCTCTCAGGCCATTTTCCTTTTGCCTCGACTTCTGAGAAATAGATTCCAAATAGTAAAGGGTCCAGCATAAATCTATAAACCCATTTAGTAGTACCATAAGCACTCAAGAAATAGCTTACAAATGAAAACTATAATATGCTGTGGAATTAAATCCCCCCAAAGACTGATTCACTAGTTTCCCTTGTATGCACAACCAACAGTTCCCCCTAATGACCACCCCCTCAGTAGTCTGTCCATGTATGCACAAAAAACAAATAGTATCAAAATGAATCATTTCCCCAAGGTTCCCTTAAGCAGTTTGTCCATGTACGCAAAAACACCAAAATGGAAGATTTTCTTGAATGACCAGTTCAGTAGCCTGTCCATGATAGAGCAAAATCCCTAATAGGGAAGGCATCTCTGATCAGTACTAGCAAAAATTACGATCCCTCATAAAATCCTCCAAGGCCAGCTTCGAGAGAAAAATTGCACAGGACACCAAAGACAATCATAAGGCTTTTTCAGTTATGTTAGAAACCTGGGATGCAACTCCCAGACTTGTTCTGAGTTGATTCTAAACGACAAAAATACACTGAACCCACAGACATCCCAATATCCTGGCAGACAGGTTCAGTGCAAACTTCTCCACCCCCAAAGAGCAAGTATCTATCCCGCAGAGGGCTGCCTCCCAAACATCTCAGATGCTCAGGTGAAGGCTGCCCTCTCCAAAGCTAAGAATACAGCATCCATGGGACCAGACAGCATCCCGGGCTGTGTCCTACATGAACTACAAAACAAACTGGCACCCCACCTATGTACCATGTTCAATCTTAACCTCACCTCAGGCTTTATGCCCACTGAATGGCGCACAGCTATGATTATCCCACTCCATAAGGGGAGGGTCTGCCACGGACCCTGGTAACTACCGCCCCATCAGTCTGAGTCTGGTCTGTAAGGTCGTGGTATGTATCCTCATGGAACTCATAAACAAGGACACTGAAAACCTCCAGTCTCTGGTCCCACACAGTTTGGGTTCGTGAAAGGTAGATCATGTCTCCTAAATCTGATTGACTTGTTTGAAACAGTCACCAGAGCCGTGGATGAGGGTAAGGTGGTTCACACAGCCTATCTGGACCTTGCCAAGGCCTTTGACATCATCCCCCACTCTGGAATCTTAGATAGACTCACTAAACTGGGCATTAATCCCTATGTTACTTGATGGGTTGCAAACTGGCTCACTGACAGAACCCACATAGTCAAAGTAGCTGACTCCAAATCCAGTACTAGACCTGTGACAAGTGGAGTACCACAGGGTCAGTCCTAGGTCCGCTCTTATTTGGCATCTACTTCTCTGAAGTTCAAGCCAACACTGAAGGCCTGTGGCTAACAAAGTTCACAGACGACTGCAAGCTGGGAGCCATTATCGAATCCCCAAAGGATGTGGACATTCTAGAAAAGGGTCTCACTGATATAGATGCCTGGTATCAGAGCAATGGCCTCAAGCTCAACGCCAGAAAATGCATAGTCATCCCCTTTGGAAAAAAACAAGTCACTTTGCACTACCACATAGGTGGTAGCCCACTTAACACCGAAAATCTGATAAGAGTACTTGGGACACAGGTGGACAGTGGTCTCTCCTTTGATAAACATGTCACGACAGTAGTCAGAAAATCTTTCTACGTGGCCCACCTAATTACAAAAGGCTTCTCATCTAGAAAAATGGAGGTCATTGTTCCCCTCTACGCATCCCTCATTAGACTTATTTTAGAATACAATGCCCCGTTTGGTATGTACCTCACAAAACATTTGCAACAGCTGGAAAGGTCACAGAAATACCTCACAAAGAGGATCACTGGCCTAAAACATCTACTCTATGCAAACCACCTCAAAAAACTCCAGCTGTACTCTGTTTCATATTGCCTACTCAGAGGTGATCTCTGCCTAACATACAAGGCCATGTCAAACCCACAAATGTTGGACCTACTCCACTTAAAGAAATCCCAATCCATCCGAGCCTCACGCTTCAGGGACCTAAACATTGTCACCCCAATAAACAACACTTGCTGGAAGGCTAGGTTCCTGTCCCAGATATTTCCCATACTCTGAAACAGACTGCCCATTCAGGTCAAGCAAAGCACCTCTTTGGCCCACTTTAAGAAAAATCTTGATGATTGGATGGGAAATTCACCCCGGGGATCACTTCGGTGGCTCTGCTTGACAGGGGTGCAGGAAAATAAATTTCTGTAAGTGCCGATGGACAGGGAATCCATATGGCTAGGCTTGTTTAGGCTCTAGGGCCAATAGCTTAGTACCTACCTATGAACCTATATATATATATATATATATATATATATATATATATATATATATAGATAGATAGATACAGACACACACACACAAGGCACAGGGAACTGACTTTACACAATGCGCAAATGCGAGTCTTATCACAGCAGAATAAAAGACTTTTACACAGTTCATCCCTTGGGCCAGACAGATAAAAACACAATACCTACCAGAGGTTTCCAACTTGGATGCTTTGAATTCCTTGGAAATAAGTTCACTAACCCTGAAATTTTCAACAAAATACAGACAAAAGTGTGCAACACAGAAAAACTTTGCATAACTACTAACATATTATAATACACTACTCTCTTCTCACACTGCATTCTTACAGAAAGGCCCCCAAACCAATAATTGACAAGCTGCAATTAATAAACAAACAAAGTTATAAGATCAAGCGTTCACAGATTTATAGGAGGTTACTGTGCTAATGGCCATAGGATCTTTACCAGGCTAGCCATGTTATACCCATGTTCTCTCAGGCCATTTTCCTTTTGCCTCGACTTCTGAGAAATAGATTCCAAATAGTAAAGGGTCCAGCATAAATCTATAAACCCATTTAGTAGTACCATAAGCACTCAAGAAATAACTTATAAAGGAAAACTATAATATGCTGTGGAATTAAATCCCTCCAAAGACTGATTCACTAGTTTCCCTTGTATGCACAACCAACATTTCCCCCTAATGACCACCCCCTCAGTAGTCTGTCCATGTATGCACAAAAAACAAATAGTATCAAAATGAATCATTTCCCCAAGGTTCCCTTAAGCAGTTTGTCCATGTACGCAAAAACACCAAAATGGAAGATTTTCTTGAATGACCAGTTCAGTAGCCTGTCCATGACCATGTATGCACGTAAGGAACAAATGACATCAAAATGAATAATTTTCTCCAAGGTTCCCTTAATTAATTTTCCATGTATGCATAAGCACAAAAATAAAACATTTTCCCCAATGACTTCTTCAGTAGTGTGTTTGTATGCATAGTACACTCAGAATTACATCAAAATGAATAATTTCCCCCAAGGATCCCTTGCATACTTTGTCCATGTATGCACAAGCACCAAAATGAAACATTTTCCCTAACAACTCTCTCAGAAGTCTGTCCATGTATGCACAAGCACTACCAGATGACATCAAAATGAATCATTTCCCCCAAGGTTCCCTTAATTACTTTTCCATGTATGCAAAAGCACAAAAATAAAGCATTTTTTCTCAATGACGTTTTCAGTGTAAGTAAAAACAAAATTACATCAAAATGAATACTTCCCCCAAGGATCCCTTACGTACTTTGTCCATGTATAGTATTCACAAGCACAAAAATTAAACATTTTGCCCAATGACCCATTCAGTACTTTTCTATGTATGCACAGTCAAGGACTCAAATGAAAAAGTTTCCCCAACGACCTCTTCATCGCCTTAAACCCAAGACCCTCACCCAGTGCCATTACTGCCCAGTTACCAAACAAAAAATAGAAGATAAAATAGATAAATACTGGCTGCAGAGTAAAAACAAATTACATCAAAATGAATCCTTTCTTCCAAGGTATCCCTTATGTACTTTGTCCATGTATGCACAAGCACAAAAATTAAACATTTTCCCCAAACCCAACGACCGCTTCAGTACTTTTCTATGTATGCACAATCACTGAAATGAAAAGTTTCCTTTCCCCAATGACTTCTTTACTCCATTAGACCCAAAACCCTCACCCAGTTCCTTTCCCGCCCAGTTACCAAAGTCCAAACAAAAGAACAGAAGATAAAATTGATAAAACACTGGCTGCAGAGGGTACAACTGCCTGCAATAAGACAGCAATATATTTAACATACCACCACCACGGCACTGACTGAAATGGACTTCAGTTCACTTCAAACTATTTTACTCTTCTTCAAAAGAAAGAAACAACAAACTTCATTTCACTGCTCACTCTCGATTGATTGAGGAGGAAAGGAGGCCTGGATTATATTTATATAGCAAGCATAAAAAGTGCAGGAGCTGGTAAGGATACAGAAAGAACACAGCGGTTTTAATTGGCATTTTTTTACACGTGTGACCTGCCAGTGAACCCCCAGACTAAACTATTAAGTTAATCAGGCAGGGGAGGGGACCAATGCACTTGTTTAGTGCAGTATAACCCTTCCCCCAGAATTTGAAGTTGAACCCATCATACAAGTGGAAGTTAGTGGAGGAAGCCAGCAGCAGAGGCAGGGCACAATAGTGCAAGCTATCGGATCCTAATCTGATTTAACTTCAATTCAATCGTAAGGATTCTATTTTTATAATAATAAACAACTTAAGAAACAATGAAAACAGGTTAGACTACTCAGATTATTCCAGTCAGCAAACTGAAATAAGTACCACCTGTATGGACTAACTACACGTCTACTAGTTTGCTTCCTTTACCTGTCACCGGCTGTACTTTCGGTTGGTGTTTTGCTTGTACTGTACTACATGAAACTAAATTTTATACCGAACATCCTGCACCCCAAAACTGTATATAAGCATTCATTATTTAGAATCAAATGAAAAAAGGCTCTAGACACCTAAATTGTTGCTTAGTACATGTGCTACCACATGCTGAGATTTCTCAACCAGCACTGAAATTGTATATCATTCATTAGAAAAAGAATAATGCTTAAATAAGAGAAAATACCTCCATATATACTGATGTAAAAACAATGCTCGTTATTTTTTACCTCAGATCGCTTTTAACTGTTCTTGTCTTTTGATAAGACATGATCTTGGTGAAGTTGCCTGTAACACTTTTAACTTCAGCATGCCTCTTCCCCAACACCAAAAAATGGTTTGGTGGGGCAGGTATATCTCATAGAGGAAACCACTGCCCTGGAGCAGACTCCCTATCCACATAAAACAAAGTTCACCCCTCTCCATATTTTCAAACGCAACTTGGATCTGTGGATAGGAGATAGAAAATTTACTCCAAGACTGCACCCTGTGCTACTAATAGAGATAGCTCATGAATGCTTTATCCTATGGATAGGTCTCCTCTCATTATTTTATTTATTTATTTTATTGTTTATTTTAATATATTATTTAATATATTATTAATTATCTGTTATATGATCCCAGTTATTCTCATTAGGGGTAACATATAATTATCAATCTGGTATGCGTAAGGCCAACTTCTAACCAAAAGGGATAGGTTAATTCAAGAACAAAAAATGGAATTGTCGAGACTTAAAATGGTACCCAACCACAGCTAGGCCTAGTATTTACCTATGAACCTGTAAGTGCTGTTACTTTTCACATTTTGACTCCTAACACTGAACAGAGTCACTTAGATGCTGTTAAAACTTGCTATATAGGAATGTCTGTTGAGGGACAATGCCTTAAAAAAGGCCCTGTGTGGAAGCACTGGTACAAGATGTGTAAACCATCAGTGGTGAAGCAGAAAGCCTTTTTTGTCATCTCATCCCAAACTAACATTAGAATGACACTACATACTTAGCAAATAGTATTAGCAAACAGCTAAAGCCAATTATCATGTGTTGGCATCTAGGCATTATTCTTGTTGAAGGCAAGGTACTACTCTAGATTAGTGTCTTCCCTGCTTCTGAAGTGCACAGTAAGTTCTATCATGTCTTTCTCTTCATATCCTTGTGTGTTGATTTCCTCAGGTTATTTATTCATATATGGGCCACCACTAAATCCTTGCTATGTCTGGTCTAACAGACTTTAGGGCCCTTGTGAAATCATGGATCCTGATACCAGGAAAGCAGCTTACAATTAGTTGCACATGGGCTTTCTCTTCAGTAACTTCCACCTCTGTAAAATCTTAGAATGTATAAATGTAAATACTGTTTGTGTGTAAATGTAAATAGAAATGTAACCACTCTGTGTTTAACTGGAACTTAGTATAATGCAATGTGAACAAGTGGAGATTTTCTCCCAGGCCTCCGCTGAAAATGGGTATTACCCAATCAGACTTTTCTGGTAAACAAAAACAAACAAATAAATAAATAATAAATAAATGACCTTGTTCTTTTGCAGTTCTAGTGAGTGTGGAGTGTGTATGCCTAACTATAGAGTCACTTTGGGAGCTATGTGGATTTACAGTATGTGTAAGAGAAGGATTAGTTGTTGCCTCAAGGCCTTGGAGGCAGGGATCTTTTAAATTGTGTTCTAGAAGGCTTTGGCATTTTTCTACAGCCTCAGCATACATTATGGACCTAAACAACTTTTTCTGCTACCTTTGTTCAGCTATTGAAATCATTAAGTAGGTACACCGATTCAATTAAGGTGAAATGTTTAGATGTATGTATTAAAAATGATTCCGCTGTGGCAGCTAATATGTGGGAAGAGAGTTAACAAAATGACACAAAAACTGAGAAACTGGAAGCTCTTGATTGTGCATAAGGCTAGTAAGATACAAATGGTGAAAATGCTTTTAGTTCATTTAGTTTTATATTTCAGACAAGCATATTTTATTAACCAAATGAGAAGTCGTACATGATAATTACTAAATAGTGAAAGGAATTTATTTGGGAGGGGAAAGAGGCAAGAGTTAAGTGGGATACGCTGTTTTTCCCCATAGAACAAGGTGCTTTAGGATTACCTGATTAGAACTGATATTTCAGAGCTACATGCATACCTAACATAAGCAGATGGCTGTAAATCAAAGTGGAAAGGGATGGATGATTAAACAGAGTGGGGGTTGTTCCAGAAATAAGGAAAGAGTAGGATTTGGGATGCAGATATTATATTCACAAAGTAGCAAAAAAAATTCTGAGAACTAAGAGAACACTGGGAATGGAGAAAGGAGATTTTGCTGGTAGGATTGACTGCAAGTAGGGGTATAGATAGACAAGAGAGAATGTAATTTACTCTAGAAAATTGTTAAAGGAGCAAAGGTATTGGGAGCAAATAACCGGAGTGGGAATGGTAATGGAATGGGATGATGCTAAGCAGAAGTTTGGACTGCAGGTTAGAGACTGCATTCCCTACCAAGGATTGACATCCAGGTATAGCAAACAGAAAGGGGTAGGGGAGTAATAAGTGAAAGACCAATTATTTTAGACTATTTAGTCAAGTCTAGAACAGAAGCTCCTGTTAAAAAGGGGATAGCAATAGGGCATATAAATTATTGCACTAATACTATAAAAATAAATCAGGGGACGTTAGAAAAGATCATGAAGAGGGACTGGAAAAGCAATATACAAGGGAACAATGGGAGGACATCCGAATAAAGTCTAGAAGGTTTATTTTTGCTTGGATGTGTGTTGCATAGGTCTTTTTTATACCCCAAGCAGATGTCAGAAAAAATGTCCTCAGATAGACAACAAAATATTGTATTGCAAAGGAGATAACTGGAAGTGGATTCTTTAGAAAAGTGAATGAGCAACTTACATAGACATAAATTAAATTTCTGGGAATAGTACATGCAGGAAAATGGAAGGAGGTTTAAATGAAGGCAGGAATTGAGCAATTTATGTAATGTTGGCATGAATACTAATTGTTAAAAAATGTAATTATATATTAATATGAAAAATGTTACATGGTTTGTTTTCTTTTCTGCTAATGTACATGTACCTATGTCTCAAGTGCTATTTTAGTAAATGTGGATACAAATCTTATAATTTAACTGATTCCACACAAAGCTTAGAAAATTAATGCATTTTGTTCTTGAAAGTGTGTGTAACCAGCTTTCTGAAAGTGCAAGCAATCTTACAGCCATTAGGCATTCACAAGCACACACTGATTCCATTATTAACAAATGTTTTTGTGGTGACATGAGCATAAACCAATGTGGCCCCAAATCAGGAGCCCTAAAACAGATATCCAGATTGCATCTGTATATTTTAATGGTTAGTTTTGAATTTCTGCCCGTGTAATATATATGGGGCATGGAAGTGGTATGCAGTGATTCACTTGACTCGTGTACAAAAGCCTGGAAAATAATTTTATGTGCAGATGTGTTCTTTTCCATGCAAACAAGATTGCAGTTCTGACATATGTAGATGCTTGTATATGAACTAAGTGGGATGAATTGGTAGTATATTGAAACATTAGTTAAGCAGTCTGTCTTTTGGATTATTCTTGTACAGCTAATAAACAAGTACTTCATTAAGCAGAACCTTCTTTTGTTTCAGCCATATGCCTTTAATAAAGTTTTATGCCACCACAGAAGAAATCTGGAAACTGAAAGACATCCTAGGCCTTCTGGGAATGTAAGCTGTCTAATACAGCATGCACTGCCAGCAACGTGACTGAACTAACAAACTTACTTCCTGAATGCCCCAGAAAGTACTGAAACAGACCTGCTGCTAATTCAGACAAAGAGGCTCTTTTCCACATAAGTTTAGTTACAGTTTACCTTAAAGTAACTTGAAATGCTGGTCTTATCTTGAGCCAAAGCTGTGTATTGGAAAAAAAACCTGAATTTATATTTTGCTCACACCAGTTTGATATTTGATTCATCTGCATTTTCTAAATTAAGTTTTGTTTCCACATGTAGCTCTGCAGGAAATGCTGTGTAGCCATGTTGTGTTCTGGCTGGCATCTCTGAACTTTAAGCCAGAAGGAAGGCTAACTTAGGACTTTGAATACAGAGAAAAGAACCAGTGTTGACAGCACAGTATCTGCTTACTGTGCTTTCTTTCATAGTCTGTCAGTCAGCTGCGCACATTTTAACTGTTATATTTCTCCAGAAGACATTGAATGCAGCTGTCATATCAGGGCTAGCTAGCAGCCATTCTTGGTGATATATTTTCCCACCCTCTCACCCTGTTACTGTTGTGTTCTTAAACACCACTGTCTTTCTAGTTACCCACCCCTTATATTAATTTGACCATATATCTCCTTCCCACTCTCCTTCACTGGCTGGTGTGAATAAGCACAAAACTGTCATTTTGTGAAATCAGAAATAATTCCCCTTCAACTATTTCATTTTATTAGCCACCCCACTGTATTCCATAGTACCAGAATACAAAAGTGCCCACCCCCTTTCAATCTATCTTGCTCTTTTAAAAATAGTGGCTCTCCACTTAGCTAAAACTTAAGTTACCCACTTATATATCTAACTGCTTAGTGTACACTGCAGTGTTTAGGAAAAAACATTTTTTCATCTTACCTTTACACATCTATTGCAAGACCACCAGTTATTGGAGGACCCATGTTCTGCCTCTCAGTAGTCATCTTGGAATTAGTGCTTCTGTTTTCTTGTGGTGAGAGAAGGAGTACAGAACATTATTTCCTGCCTGCTGATCACCAGAAAGCCTAATAACTGTTTTATAGGTGACAGCTTGGAATTTGTGCTTATATTCTGGTCTTCGTGAGAGAAGGAGCAGAGTATATTGATTCCTGACTGTTTCTAGTTGGAGAGTGAGTGTCTGTACTTAATGTTCCTGACTGGTCTGGTTGCTGTTCAAGGCATCAATCTGGAAAAGGTACAAGCCTACGTAATCTTGCATCATCTGGGACAAGACTGTGGATCACTAAACAGGCTGTGGCCTGCTTCTCATCTTGGGGTTGGCTCTAACATTTTGTTTCTGGTGAGAGAAGCTGTGATGGCTTAGTGGTTATCTGCTCTGACTATAGTGTATAGGGTCCTGGGTTCAAGATCTGCAAGGGCTGTATAACCCAGAGCTGTTGGAGATGCTACACCTAAAGAAATCCCAAACCTTGTCACCACAATAAACAGGACATGATGAAGGGTTAGATTCCTGTCCCAGAGACTTCCTATACTCTGGAACAAGCTACCCATCTATGTCAAGCAAAGTTCCTCATTAGCACTCTTCAAGAAAAATCTTGATGAGTGGATGGGAAATAGGAAATACACCCCAGGGATCACTTCTGTGGCTCTGCTCGACAGGGGCACAGGAAATTAACTTTCTTGGGTGGCGTAAGCCAGGGAACCTTGTTGGCTAGGCTTACTTAGGCCCTTGGGCCGATAGCCTAGTACCTACCTATGAACCTATAAGAAGCAAAGGAGCATTGGATCCCAACAGAGTGAAGCTGTGGTGAGACCAGCATTAGTAGTAGCTAGGCAGCAGCTTTTCATGCGACTATCATCATTCTTGACAAGTGAATTCTTTGTTTTCAGTAAGTACTGCTTGATTTGTTTCTAACTTCAGAATATCCACCTAAATACTTACATTTTTAAGGTCTATGTATTAGTTTCCCCTCAAGTGTTTGTTAGTGCTCTGTATAGACTCAGACACCTTGAATGACATTTTTCCTATAAAAGCACAATTGAAATTTCTCCAATACCTGGTTGCACACAGGACAACTGGCTTGCAGCAACAAGCACTGTCCCCATAGTTGCAAACCGGATATTCCTGACAGTGATTGATATTTTCGCTTCAACTGTCTAAGCAATTAAAAATGGTCTGTTACCATGGATATGAACTTTCCTACTGTCTCCATTAGTGGCTTGGTGGATATGGGCATCCTGAGGCAATGTAGAAATTCCCTTATGTTTATTGACAACCAGTTAATTCTCAAACAAACTGATAAGGTATGCGAGAGATGTATTTACACAATGTGACTGGAAGCAAAGCTCTCACATAAAAGTACTCCTAATGCTAATAAGGTTGTCAGGAGTACACACGCTGCACCCATCACACACAATTCAAAGCAAACATATTGACCCACATATGCTGAGGAACTTAATTGTAACCTTCCTAAACCGCAAAGACCTCCTAGATGAAGTACACATTACAAATAACCTCAGCAGCCCCAAATGCACTTTTTCAAAACAACACCCACATCAACACAGAGCTACATCTCATGGAGCCTCTATCTCTAAGCCCATAAGGCAAGCCACCACACAATCCAACATTTTAGTCATTGGATACACCATTGCGAGGCACACTGATGTCCATCTCACCAGGCTGAATGAAGAGAAAGTCATGGTCAGTTGCTTATCAGGGGCCAGGATCCACCACATTATGCAGGCACGCAGGTCATTGGACCACAATTACCAGTATGACTCAGTCATAGTCCATGTGGGAATAAATGACCTGAGACATACCGCCCTAGACTATATGAAGAGAGACATCCTGGAGCTCTCGAAATATGTGTCTCATGCTGGTATGAGCCTAGCATTGAGCAGCATTTTACCTTCTCCAAGGATGATGCCACAATATGAGCAAGAGACGATTGACTTTAATAATTGGCTTAGTTTCTGGTGTCATTCTAAGGGGGCTCAATGTTTGTCAGCATGAAAGGAGGTGGTCAACAGATCATGCTGCTTTGCCAGGGATGGTCTGTACCTCTCCCCTCTTGGCTTTCGAATATTAGCTAAAACATTGTCTTCCCCCATAGTGCCTTTTTTAGGCAATGCCAAACTGAAAGTACTTCTGACATAGTAAATCAAAACCAAGAAAATCTAAAGGTGTTACTGCTCAAAGCTAGAAGTCTAAACAAAAAACTCCACTCCCTAGAAGCTCTCTTTACACTAGAGAATGCCGACGTCTGCGCAATCACTGAAACATGGTTTATAGCCGTGGAGAGCACACCAACAGTGCTAGGTTATAATGCTTTCCACACATTTAGGCCAACTACTTCACAGGCAGGGACTAAAGTTGGAGGTGTCTCTTTTTACATCAAAGATAAATATACTTCAAGGCTGGCCAAATAGGACAATGTACTTGAGCTGCTCCATGTTCAAATAATCGTAGGCAGAATACAATACCACTTCCTTGCAAGCTATAGGTCCCCCTGTATCACGCAGAAAACCCATACCAGGTATTTTATTATTTTATTTTTTTTATTATTTATCATTTGTTGACCGGGAAAGTCCGACTAGGTTCCACAGAGCCTGTTTTCAGCGGAGGCCCGGGGAGAAATGCTCCAGATGCATGTTTTTGGAATGTGGGAGGAAACCGGAGTACCCGGAGGAAACCCACGCGAACACAGGGAGAACATGCAAACTCCACACAGAAGGCACCCCAGCCGAGAATCGAACCGGAGAACCTCTTGCTGTGAGGCGACAACGTTAACTGCTGCACCACTGTGCCGCGCAAACTCCCTGGACCAGATAGTCAGTACACTAAGTAGGGGTGCAACCATACTGGATCTGGTCCTCACTAATATGCGAGAGTGCTAAACACCCCCTACTGTAATGCCTTCCCTTGTAAGGTCAGACCACAAAATGGTCTCCTTTGAAGTAAAAATAAAACTTGGTACCCCAGCTAAAACTGGAACATTCAGGAACTGTTCTAACCTCCTGCTATTAAGTTTGAACTTGGCAAAATGTCAAGCCTCCATAAACCCTAAGAACACTGTTGCCTATGCAGAAAACTGTTCAATGGAGCCACCTATACTGAGTCAGAAGACATAGCAAACCTCATGGCTGATAAATTCAACTCCAACTTTACCCCTCTTTCCCCTTCAGTCTTCCCACAGGAAATATCATCCCCCTACTATCACTAGGGAAGAGGTCCTTAATGCTCAATCTAACACCAAGAACACTGCATCAATGGACCCAGACAATATCCCAGGATGCCTTCTAAATAGCATGAAACATGACTCTGGAATTACTATTTAACTATAGCCTCCAAACAGGTTTTGTGGCTCATGAATAGAGAAAGGCAACAGTCATTCCTCTGTACAAAGGTGGGCCATCTATAGACCTTGGAAACTACAGACCACTAAATCTCACTTATATGTAAAACCATGGAAAGAATTATCATGGAGATGATCAGTAGAGATAAAGTAAACTTCCAGGCACTGGACCGAACCCAGTTTGGTTTCGTCAAGGGCAGATCTTGCCTGCTCAACCTGGTAGACTTCTTTGAGAAGGTCACCAAAGCAATAATCAGTGATACACTCCCAACCTTTGCTCTGAGACAACAATACAAGCATGACCAAAAAGTGATGTATAGTGAGTTGCTTAACCTATCCACATTTAACAAGGAAACTTTTATCATTAACCTTTCAAAATATAACTAGAATACATTAAAAGCATGCATCTAAATGATGAGTTTATTACTGTGTTTCCCAACATACTAAAAGAGCTAGTGCTAACAAGAACCAGAAGAGTAAAAGCAAACCAAGCATAGTGGCTAAAAAAAGAAGCCAACAGATTCATGATACAGAGAGAAAAGTCTAGCCTAATAACAAAAACTAAAATACATTTCAGAGCTTTAGACCCCCTTCGTAACATGGCTAAACATTAAATTACAGCTGGCAAAAAAAAAACGCTTACTACACCGACCTTCAAGACAGATATCAAAAAAGTCCTAAAGCATTCTGGACCTAAATAAACTATCATCTCTTATCCTAGACACACCAGCTCACCCTATGCAACCACAAATAAAACTGACAGCATTGCCACATTATACATAAACAGTTCTTTCCTTACTCCAAGACAACTCCTTACCACATATATATATCTGTACAACATGAGACAGCCACTCAAAAATCTGCACCTTTAAACCTGTACTTCCATTATCAAAAAACTTCTTCCTAAGCTAAAACCAACCACCTTAGACATTGGCAGCATACCTGCTGAATATATTAAACTTAGTGCAGATGCACTAGCCTACCCAGTCTCTATTCTGATTAACTGCTCCATCATAGAAAATGATTTCCTCAGTCTCTGGAAAAATATCTTACTCCTACATAATGGTGGGAAGTCTAAAGACACAGACCCATACTGATATTATCACCTCCTTCAAAGTCCTGTGAAAGTGCATTCACTCTCATAGGAGATTACTAGGCCATCGACCTGGAGATCATTTCAAGCCTAGCCGTTTCACCCCAGAGTAATACAACAGATACTCTAGTCAGTACCCAGGACTGTATTTTTAATCACTGCCAATGTCTAAGACAGTTGTGGGTGCTCTCCCTGGTAAGAGTTTATGGTTCCCCATCCGCTCATCAAGATTCCTTTTGATCAGCTCCTCAGACACCTGTCCAGAACATGAAATGGTTTCAGTCCACATCAGAATATAACAGCAATACCCCTTAAAGTTCACCAGTACCGTTAACATAGACGTGCGGGCGAAGTAGTATCATTCATTTTCCTTTTTCTTGGCAAATTTGGCACTGTTACCCACCAGCAGCTGCTCAGACAACTAACTACTCTTGGCTTCACTCGTTATTCTCTCTACTTGTTTCATAGCAACTTATCGGTAAACAGCAAGCTGTAAAATAGCAACACAGTTTCTTTCCTTTCTTCTGTGTATCTGCAGGAGTTCCTCAGAGATTTTAGTCCCTCTGCTGTTTAACATCTTTATAAAGTGCATCCAGTCAGCAATCAAACAGGACTGTATGGTACAGTATGCAGATGACTCTGCACTTACCTGCTGAGCTTCACTTCTTTCACAACTGCAACAAATATCATAGATCCTTTTCATTTATTGAATCGTGACCCTTAGCTGTTAAATTACTCCTGAATTCAAAGAAACCAAATTAATGCTTTTCCTACCAAAAATGTCAGGCTGTCCAGGAAAATAACCACTTGGCCACCATGGTAAACTTTGCCCTTTCTCTGCTGTAGTGTGATCTCAGTGGGTGTAATTTGCTTCTGTTTGTAATGTTATCATTGGTGGCCAAGTAGTTACTTTCCCAGAGGGAAAATATAATGTTCCAGGAGATCATGACTGAAAACTTCCGATGTTTTCGCCTCGCTGTTTTGAACATCAACAAAATGGTAAGTCGACGTTACGAAGTAGACCCATATGTGTGTATATATATATGTATACATATATATATATATATATATATATATATATATATATATATATATGGGTCTACCTGAAAACACCAAAATCGCAGATCACCGACAATGGAGAAGATCGACAGTTGAGAATCCCGATGCTGAGAACACCATGTTAAGGTAAGTGTGCGATAGGGACGGACGTTACAAGTGTATGACAGTGACGGACGTTAGGGTAGGGTGCGGGTCAGGTAAGTGTGCAATAGTGACGGACCTTAGGGTTAGGTTTTGGGTTAAGGTAAGTGCATAGATAGTTGTGCATGTAAGGTTTAGTGTAGGTTTGTAAGGTTTTTGGTGTGCTTGTGTTGTGTGTGTGTTTTTTGGGAAAGGTATTTGTTTTGTTGATTGTCGGGATTTTGGTTTTATCGGACATGTGAAGTTTCGTGTTTTTGAACTTTTTTTTTTTCATGTTGGTTATTTCGTTGTCTGTGTTTTGGCATGTTGGTGTTATCAGGTAGACCTATATATATATATATATATATATATATATATATATATATATATATATATATATCTTTTTATGGGCTACTTAGAGTATCATTTGGTATATGGTGAGAGGAATATATTTAAACATAAATTGGTGATGTGGTGACATTACTTCAATGATTGTTGGGGTATATGGGCAGGAACTACTAGAGATTGGCAATTATTTGTCAGTTATTTGAATTCCAGTGTATTTGGGATTAAGTTTATGGATAGACTTGAATCATCCAATATTGATTTCCTTGATCTACAGGTTACTAAAGCTGTAGATGGTACCATGATTACTGGTTTATACATGAAACCTTTTACTAGGAATGCCTTATTACAGGCAGGTAGTTACCATCCTAAACACATGGTGACAAATATACCTTGGGCCCGGTTTCAAAGGTTAAGACGTATTTGCAGTGATGACGATAACTATATATTTGAGGCTGAAAGAATGGGTGACAGGTTCATAAAAAGAGATTATGATGGATGTCAGATAACTAAGGTAAATAAAGTAGCCTTGGAGTATAAAAAAGAACCTGTACTATTTAAAGAAACGGTGCCAGAAGTAAGTATAGTATAGTAAGTATAGTATAGTAAGTATAGTATCCCAGCAGTCTCATATTAGATTAGTTACCACATATGGTACCAGTAGTATTAGAATAAATTAAATCATTGATAAACATTGGCACATTTTAAAATCAAAATGAAAATCCAAGCAGCAAAGGTATGGCTCCAGTGTAAACAGTCACTAATTCCAGAAGGTATGTAATTCCAAAGAATAAAAGCCAGAGAAGATAGTCTTTGAGCTCAGCTTTAATGACACTAGCGCTTTCACATACAGCTTCATCAGGTGTTTAACATTTGCTGACATAAACCACCTATATATACCCATTCAAAACATCATGTGATCAAAAAGCAATTCAAATTTAAAGTAACAGCACATTTAAAATATATGAATACCATAGTTAAAAATACAGATATAAAAACATAGTACCTATCACTTGCGTAAAGGTCTCTTATGTAATATTGGTCTTATAGGGACGTGGTCATTAAGACCATGACCATGATTCGCCCTAAGTCTGACTATCCAAGTAGCCTCCAACTCTTCCGTTCTGGACCTAATATCCCCACGTCTCACATTATCATATGTCCTATCTAAAACTAAAAATTTAAAAGTATGTAATTCATTTGTATTCACTACATGTTTAGCAAGTGCATTAATAAGGTTCTTTTTCTTAATATTATATAGGTGCTCTCTAATTCTTTCTTTTAATTGGCATTGTGCAAACATTAGAATATTGAAGTAGCTGAAAAACGCTGGATACATGAGCCACATAGAAAATGATGAAGTCTACATCACATGGGATTACCCATTGCCAAGAGTTCAAAGGATAGATGCGAGAAAACCAGATATAGTGGTCCAGGAAAGGAAGTCAGAAGTAGCATTGATCATTGAAATCTCTATAACCAGTGACTACAGTATCTTGCATACAAAGAGACACAAAGTCAGAAAATATCAGAATTTACAGGCGGAAACAAGTGTGATGTGGTAGAAAGATACCCAGACAGTTCCAATAGTAGTAGGAGCAATGGATCTTATAAAAAAGAATCTAAAATCATATTTAGATATGTTACCAATACATGTAACTCCATACAAATTGCAGAATGAGTCATTACTGGGCACATTGCGGGTGCTGAAAAGAACACGTCTAGCTAACATCAAAGGTTTAAACAACACTAATTTAATGAACTTTAATCATTAAATCAATTAATCATATCTACCACATACCAACACTCTGTTCTTCTAAATAAACCATTGTATCCAGTTTATCTTGCTGATACTGTATAGATATGCACAGAAACATGTATAAAACTGTTATACTGGCTAAATAACTCTTTACATCCAGACTATCTTGCTTGTACTTTACTAGTCAGACTATCTTGTTGTTGCTGTTCATGTTATACTCTGAAACCTGTATAAAGCTGTTAAATAAGTTGACTTTACTGTATTGTATATATTCTATATTATTTGCCATTTGTAATGTAAATTTTTGCCTTGAATGACTGTAATTGTAGCTGGAGCTTTTCTCCTCAGGTCTCCACTGAAAAGGGGCCTCTGGCTCAGCTGGACTAACCCGGTTAACAAATGACAATAAATAAATAAATAAATACATACATACATACATACATACATACATAAATAAATCATTCTTTGACTTAGGAAGGGGTCCATTCCTATCATGGTATTAGAAACCCAAAAGATTTGGAGAAATTAAAGAGAGAGAGACATGAGCCAATGAGAAAACAGTGTGAGATGGCCTGGATAGAGGCTGTTCGGGAATGGCAGAGAAGAGAGGGAGCTTGAGAAAGGGAAAGAGATTGAGGTGGAGTAGTAACAATCTACATAAAGGCAGTGTAAGTCTTTATCATACTGTCCACCTGAAAGCAAATTCACTGAGGCATAAAATCATGTCACATCAGTAAACGCGATTGTTCCAGAATAGACTGATATAGCTACTGAGATTACTCAAGAAGCAAATCTGTCATGGCAGACTACACTTGCATATATGAAACAAAGCATTGACCAGTTTAGGTGGCACCTTCTGGAGTAATCTTTCCAGTCATTAGTCATATTCTTGAGCTAATAGCAACAACATGCAGTCGTCACTTAGTGTTGGCTCACCATACAAGGCCATGTCAAACCCAGAGCTGTTGGACATGCTACACTTAAAGAAATCGCAATCCATCAGAGCCAACCTATGAACCTATGAACACTGTTACATTTCAGAATGTTCTCAGACTCTGAGAACGTTTCTTATTGTTTCACATCCAGTATTTTCCTTTACTCAGTACTTGTAATATTCAAGTTTACAAACACAATGGCATTGTATTTAATCACATTTTTGATATCATTTGTTCACACTGCAACGTTTACATATAAACCTCAACTGTTGTTTCCTATCTCAACCTTGAAATAAGCATACAAATTGCTTTTGGCTTAGCTTTTCCACAGAACACAAATATATTTTCTGGCCTAGCTTGCTCAGAATCAATTCAAAAATAAAGAAACTCATTCTGACTCATATTTTAGTATTTCATCCTGTTAACAGTTCTCACTTTCATTCATTAATTAACCTACGATTTAAACTTTTGTTCACTCAGGAGAGAGGGAGCACTGGAAACCTGAGACAATTATCCGATTATTTCATTTTCAGATTATTATTGCAAAATAACTCAGCAAGATAGAAACGAGAAGCAGGGAAAAACAAAGTCTTCTTTCCCCAAGGGAAATCTTGATGAGTGGATGGGAAATAGAAAGTTCACCCAAGGGATCACTCCAGTGGCTCTACTTGATAGAGGCACTGGGAACTAACGCCGGGCGGCACAATGCCAGGGCACTTCTATGGGCTAGGCTTGTAAAGGTCACTTATTCATGCCCACATTAAGCTACTGTCTTCTTTAACATGTGAAAATATACAGCTTGCTAAGGTGCACCCATATAATGCTTAATTCCATTTTACAGGCTATGATGATTATACAGTGTTTATATCTCATACATTCTCCTTTTTCTCACTGAGAGTAAATACATCTCTCACTTACCTATGCTAACTTTAAAAATACCTGCCTGTCTAACTTCATGTCACAAGGTCAGGATTTAACCTCCCTTAATCTTTCAGAATGCACAGCTGTTTGTGTTTACTGCCCCCATTGCACTTTCACAAGCCAGTGTACAGCCTTCATGTTTCAGTCTTTATGCCCTGATATGTATTAAAATCACGCCGCTGTAAATGTTGTTTCTTTTAGTGAAATATCTTGCTACTATCCCATATTCCATAATCATTGATAATGAAATAACCCACATCTATAAAATTTGCTTTTCTTTTATTCTGAATTTCAGTAAACAACCCTTACTACATGTTTTTGCGTAATAATTTGATTCATGCTCACACTGTCCATGCTGATAAAAAATGTTTGGTAAATGTAAAGATATTATACTGTGCATTAAAATCAATATATTTCATATTGATAACAAATATTTTTGTGCTGTAATAATACCTATTTATCAACCAGGTAGACCCATTAGATGTGCAGTCCCTTTTCAGGGGCAACCTAGATATAATGTCTGGTTAATTGACTTATTCATGATCACACAGTAAGCAAACGAAGAATGAGAAAATCAAATCCTGTACCAGAGGAACTACAAATCACAGCCTTAGCCCTCTGTACCAACTGCCAGACCCATTACTGATACCTTAGTATTACTATAAACCACCAAACGTGTCTCACACTTCTTAAGTAATCACTCACCCTGATGCACAGACATAAAAATATAATTCATGCCATTTAACTCTGATGCATCCCACATTAATCTGCAAATAGTACTGCTACCTTTGTCTGATAATGTTTAAGATAATTTTCATCTAACTTTTTTTTTTTTATCCTGTAACTAGATTAGCATTTCCCTTTGTCCTGTGTTGGTCCTTAGTCAATAAAGCAATCAATCAGACATTTAATTAAATAATTAATAAATGGATGGGAGGTTGGCATAATGGTTAAGGTATTTACATTACAGATACAAGGTGCAGGGTTTTATTCTCACACGGGTTAATTGACTAGGCCTAAAATGGCTCACAAGGACAGTTAGCCTAGTACTAATCTATGAACCTATGAAACTACAAGAGACATTGGTGACAGACCAAGGGTGAATTTCTGATTTCCCATCCACTGGTCCAGGTTATCCTTGAATAGGTTCAGGGAAAAACTCTGCTTCACATGGATGGAAAGCCTGCTCTAGGGAAGGAGCATTCTCTGAGACACATAGATGTCCTTCCAACATGCCCTATTTATGACACAAGCAAGGTTTAAGCCCCTGGACCAGGAAATTCTGATGTTATTTGTTGCATGGATATTCAAGAGGTCGATCAGATGAGATTCCTGTAATGCCTTGTATGCCAGAAGGGTCCACTTTTAAATCCCGAAATACCAAAATCTCGAGTTTTGAGATACCGAACTCAAAACATCGAGATTTCGGTATCTCGAAGTTTAAAAGTGAAAAAAAAAAATAGCTAAAATAAAGTGTTTGTAGGGGGATAAGCCCCCCTACACACACCCTAGTTAAATATACCAACTCTGAGATCACACTACAGTGAAGAGAACTGTAAGTGCAACAGGAACATTACCGTTCTCTTCACTGCAGCGCAGTCTCGGAGTTGGTATATTTAAGTAGGGGGGTGGGGGCTGCAGGGTGGCTTGCCCCCCTGCAAACACTTTATTTTAGCTGTGTTAATGTTTTTTTTTTTCACTTTTAAATTTTGAGATACCAAAATCTCAATGTTTTGGATTCGGTATCTCAAAACTCAAAATTTTGGTATTTAGGGATTTAAAAGTGGACCCATGCCAGACATAGATTATCCCTTAACAATCTGTAGGAGACAGAGTATAGGAATAAGCATTGAGGCAATCTGCATAAGACTTGTTGTTAACACATTGTGTTGTTTTTGTGAGGAACCTCTGTAGACACTCCAGTTGTTGCATTTACTTGGTCAGGTACATACTGAAGGGGGCATTGTGCTCATTGATGGATCTGATGTGGGATGAGTACCTTGGAACTGTAACTTCCTTGAACCTAGATGCCATACCCTTATAAGCCGAGTAACATAGAATGATTTCCGTACTACCTTTGACACATATTGGTCAAAAGCCAGGTTATTGTCAAAATACTTTTTATTTATTTAACATTTGTTTACCGGGAAAGTCCGACTTGGAACAAAGCCAGTTTTCAACAGAGGCTGGGGAGAAACACTCCAGACACATGTCTTGTAATGTGTGAGGAAACCAGAGCACCTGGAGGAAACCCATACGAATGCAGGGAGGACATGCAGACTCTGCACAGAAGGTAATGAACTGGAGAACCTCTTGCTGTGAAGTGACAATGCTACCGCTGCACTACTATAGATTCATAGGTTCATAGGTAGTTACTAGGCTATCGGCCCAAGGGCCTACATAAGCCTAGCCAGCAAGGTTCCCTGGCGTACGCCACCCAAGAAAGTTATTTCCTGTGCCACTGTCGAGCAGAGACACAGAAGTGATCCCCCGGGGTGTATTTCCTATTTCCCATCCACTCATCAAGATTTTTCTTGAAAAGTGCTAATGAAGAACTTTGCTTGACATAGATGGGTAGCCTGTTCCAGAGTATGGGAAGTCTCTGGGACAGGAATCTATCCCTCCAGCATGTCCTGTTTATTGTGGTGACAAGATTTAGGTCCCTAGAGTGTGTAGCTCGGAGGGATTGGGATTTCTTTAAGTGTAGCATGTCCAACAGCTCTGGGTTTGACATAGCTTTATATGTTAGGCAGAGATCACCTCGGAGTAGGCGATATGCTATGGAGTAAAGCTGGAGTTTTTTTGAGGTGGTCAGTGTAGGGAATTTGTTTGAGGTTAGTAATCCTCTTTGTGAGGTACTTCTGTGGCCTTTCCAGCTGCTGCAGATGTCTTGTGAGGTGCATTCCAAAAGGGGCATTGTACTCTATAATGGGTCTAATGAGTGTCGAGTAGAGGGGAACAATGACCTCTTTTTTCCTGGATGAGAACCCTTTTATGATGAGGTGTGCCATGTAGAAGGACTTCCTGACTACTGTGGCGATGTGACTATCAAAGGAGAGACTACTGTCCACCTGGGTCCCAAGGTCTCTTATCACACATTCGGTGTTAAGTAGATTGCTGCCTATGTGGTAATTCATGGGTACAGAGTTTTTACCAAAGGGGATGACACTGCACTTTTTGGCATTGAGCTTGAGGTCATGGCTCTGACACTAGGCATCTGTTTCAGCGAGGCCCTTCTGTAGGATGTCCACCTCATTTGGGGACTTGACTATGGCTCCTTGTTTGCAGTCATCTGTGAACTTCATTAGCCAGAGGTCTTCTGTGTTAGCCTGTACTTCAGAGAAGTATATACCAAACAGGAGGGGTCCCAGGACAGAACCCTGTGGTACTCCACTTGTCACTGCTTTGAGGTCAGATTTGGAGTTTGCAACTTTTACAGTGTGGGTTCTGTCAGTGAGCCAGTTGGCAACCCATCTTATAACGTAGGGATTTATACCTAGTTTAGCTATAATTCCAGAATGGGGGATGGTGTCGAAAGCCTTGGCAAGGTCAAGATAGGCTGTGTGAACCACCTTACCCTCATCTACGGCTTTGGTGACTGCCTCAAAGAAGTCAATCAGGTTCAGGAGGCATGAGCTGCCTTTCACAAACCCGAACTGGGTGGGATCCAGAGTTTGGAGGTTACCAATGTCTTTGTTTATGAGTTCCATGATGATACATTCCATGGCCTTGCAGACCAGGCTCATCAGGCTAATAGGTCGATAGTTCCTGGGGTCAGTGGTGGCTCCCCCTTTGTGGAGTGGGATAACTGTTGCTGTGCACCATTCAGTGTGCATGAAGCCTGATGCGAGGCTATTATTGAACATGGTGCTTAAGTGGGGAGCCAGTTCGTTTGTCCCAAAAATCCCTGATTACTCTGTCTTCTCTTAGGGGTATGTTATCAATGAGATAGTTTCCTGGAGTAGCTGAATTTCCAAAGTGTACTATTATGTATTTCTTGACATTGAGTTTTAAACTGCATCTATGGTACCAGTTATTTGTCTGTATTAGACCCTCCTGAAGGATATTAGTGTTTTGGGGGAATTTTAGGACTGCTCCCACTTTGCACTCATCTGCAAATTTGGTCAACCAGAGGCCCTTGATGTTGGCCTTTACTTCCGAGAAGTAAATGCCAAAAAGGAAAGGACCTAGCACCTAACCCTGAGGAACTTCTTTAGTGACCGCCCTTGTTGTGGAGGTGGAATCCCCTATCACATCTTCCTGGGTCCTACCTGAGAGCCAACTGGCAGTCCGGCATGTAACATGAGTGTTTATGTATAATTCTGTGAGTTTGTTTGCATTGCTCAATTGAGGTATTATATCAAATGTCTTGGCCAAGTCAAGGTAGATAACATGCACCATTTTGCATCATACTTTGCCGAAATGGGTTGGATCCAGTGTCTGGGGGTTTTCAGTGTCATTATTAATCATTTTGGTGATAATTCTTTCCATGGCTTTGCATATACGACTAATCAGACTAATAGGGTTGTAGTTTCTGGGATCCATAGAAGACCTGCCCTTATGCAGACGGATGACTGCTGCAGTTTTCCATTTACATGGCATGAAGCCTGACTAGAGACTGTGGTTAAATAATTTCTTCTGTGGTCCTGATAGGATGTGTTTCATGCTGTTTGGAGGCATCCTGGGATATTATTGGGGCTGTTCGATGCAGTGTTCTTGATCTTGGAGAGTGTGTTTAGGACCTGTTCCTTAGTGATGGTTGGGGGGGGGGGGGGGTACTTTCATTGGTATTTCTTAATGGGTAACTGGAAGCAGAGGAGGGAAAAACTGGAGATGAAGTTGTCAGCCAGTAGATTTACTATATCTTCAGGCTACATGTAGGTGACTCTGTTCACAATTAGCTTTGCACATTCCTGTGTATGGCCTTTGAGGTTATGGCCGTATCTACATAAGGCCTTGTGGTTGTCCTTGGCATGGAAGACCATTTTTATGTCAAAACTGGCTTTGATAGAGCAGATTTATCCTTTGAGTTGTTTGTTTAGATTGATGAGAAGTTTTTTTTTTTTTTAATATTATATATATATATATATATATATATATATATATATATATATATATATATATATATATATCCTGCTGGGTGGGCAGCCACGGTGGTGCAGCGGTTAGCATTGCTGCCTCACAGCAAGAGGTTTTCCGGTTCGATCCTCAGCTGGGATGCCTTCTGTGCGGAGTTTGCATGGCCTCCGTGTGGTTGCGTGGGTTTCCTCCGGGTGCTCCGGTTTCCTCCCACATCCCAAAGACATGCTGTAGGTGGATTGGACACTCTAAATTGGCCCTAGGTATGAGTGTGTGTGCCTTCTGTGGAAGGTTGGGTGCTGGGCTGGCAAGTCGACACCGTAAAACTCCACTGCCAATCATGAGCAGACAGGTGATCCGCTGTGGCAACCCCTAACCGGGAAAAGCCGAAAGAAGAAGAAAATCCTGCTGGGTGTTATATTTGCAGACTTTTGCAATGGCTTTCTTCCTTATGTTGTATAGCCTTAATAAATAGATTCTACCAGGCTGGCTTGTTTTTTGAGTTTGTTCTGGGCTTATTTCTGACCAGCACAGC
Source organism: Protopterus annectens (assembly GCF_019279795.1). NCBI lineage: Eukaryota > Metazoa > Chordata > Ceratodontiformes > Protopteridae > Protopterus > Protopterus annectens. The sequence goes on from NC_056726.1 coordinate 1,759,830,414, forward strand.
TGTCTATGCATTTATTAACATGATTGTGTAGAGTATTTGCAAACAATTCCACGTAGGTAACTGTTCTGGCATGGTCTGTGGGGCTTGACATTTTGACAGGTTGTCATTTAATAATAGGAAATTTGCCTTCGAATAGTTCCTAAATGCTTCAGAGTTAGCTGGGGGCACAGGTTTATTTTTATTTCAAGTGAGACAGCTTTATGGAGTCTTGAAAATCCAATATTATCAGAAACAAACTATTGTGCTTTTATTACCACATATAATCTTGAGAGTCATGACATACTAAGAATTTTAGAGAAAAACTGGATTATTTTAACTTCATGTAATGAAATTAGACAATGTGTAAGAGAAAGACCTATTGCAGTGTACAGAAAGGGTCAGTCCCTCAAAGACATACTTGAAAACAACACCCAAGTTTATAGTATTGGGGGCATGAGAAAATGTGGATCTTGTAAGTATTGCCAATATATAATGGAAGGCATGAAATTTAACATTAATGGCATTAGAGTTACCCAGAAGAAAAAAAATGTTGTAACACTGAAAGAGTCGTGTGCTTTCTATTGCAAATACACCTGTTTTTATATTGGAAAAAACGAAAGAAAGTTAAAGACACATATTTACGAGCATTTTTGGGACATTAAATTAAAAAAGGATATAAACGCCTTGGCAAGGCATTGTAATGAATGGCCGGATCATGGGTTTAAATTTACTATCATAGAAGCTATGGAAGTGAACCCAAGGGGTGGACCATGGCCATTACATTTGGAAATGAATGAAGCTTTATGGCAACTAAGAACGAATGCTACTCAATGGCCAGGCCTGAATGATTCTATTTCAATTACTTGTTTTTTGAAGTTAAAGAGCCTAGATAGGTGAATTTGTTATACATTGTATTTTAACATAGGTGGTTGTCCAACAATTTTTAAGTTTTAACATAATATGCTTATGTATCTATTTATTTATTATTATAAACACATTTATCATTTATTTATTAAACCTAAAAAAATGTTTTTATGATACCAACATATTTGTTTAATGTTGGCAATGAACTTTTATTAATTTTAATTAATTATATGCATTCTGACCCTTCAAATTTAATTTTATTGTGTATACAAGTTATATATATGCACACATATTTTAGCTTTTACTCATACAGACATTATTCATTTATACATTCATAAATTTTCGTGAATAGGTTACCCAAGCATGTGTGTATGTATATGTACTTGTAAAACCTAACACAAGTATATTAGTTATATACTGTTTAATATATATTTTTACTTTCTAATTTCATGACAACTGATTGTAATGCACAAATGGTATATACACACACACACACACACACACACACACACACACACACACACACACATTTGTTTTACTATTTGTGTTGGTTTGACTCATGGTAAAACTGCATATTTTATTGCACATTTCATTGTGTTATACCTTTAACTATCACACCCTACACCAAAGGATTCAGTTAGTGAAAACAGAAAATGATTTGTGCTTTTGTTTTTGAAACTTAATTAATGATGGTATAAAAGTTTTTCAGTTGTTGGACATGCTCTGTTCTTGAAAAAGTCTCCTACACAGGAGGCGAAAGCGCTTGGATTTGACTCATTTGGATTAATATTATCTATTTAATTTTTTCCTATATGTGTTGTTAATAAATTGCTTTGTTACATATTATACGCCTAGTGGATTGTTTTTCACCACTGAAGCCATTCTGGTTCATCTGTTTTGCGGCTTTCTGTTTGTATAATAAATAGATTCTACCAGACTGGCTTGTTTTTTGAGTTTGTTCTAGGCTTATTTCTGACCAGCACAGCTGTCTATGCATTTATTAACATGATTGTGTAGAGGATTTGCAAACAATTCCACGTAGGTAACTGTATTGGCATGGTCTGTGGGGCTTGACATTTTGACAGGTTGTCATTTAATAATAGGAAATGTGCCTTAGAATAGTTCCTAAATGCTTCAGAGTTAGCTGGGGGCACAGGTTTATTTTTATTTCAAGGGAGACAGATTTATGGTGCAAACTTAGCTGCGAGGACATTACACTGGGGGGGGGGGGCTGGTACAGCTTTCTTCCATGTTAGTGAGGACCACTGTCAGTATGTTTTGTCCCCTAGTGGGTGTGTGGGCTATCTGTTCCAGTGTGTTAGTGTTTACAAAGTTCAGGAATCTCTGGACGGTTTGTGGTCATGTATGATTCCCGGTTTATAGTGGAGTAGGTAGTCACCCATGAATACGGTAGTGGGTTGAATTGTGAGTGTCGCCAGTAAGTTTAACTGTGAGTTATTGGTTTCCTGGGTCATAGAAGGCGACCTATAGCTAGAAAGGATATGGTACGGGAATTTTTTATGTTAAATTTTACATGGAGTAGCTCAAGCTTGTCATCCTGTTTCACCAGCATTGAGGTAATTTTGTTATTGGTATAGATTAATACTCCTCCACTTTTAGTCTCAGTCTAAGCAGTAGCTGGCCTAATAATTTTACCAATGCTGAAATCGTTTTGCAAAACTCACATTAATTGTTTTCTTACAAACTGCCGTAAGCATGAAAATATCATCAGTGGTTTCCCGACACAAAATAAATACTTTTACTTGAATTTACTGTACATTACAAAACATGTAACCCCTCATGTGTAAAATTAACAGTCACTAGTTAGCCAGGAATCAAACTCTGAATCTTCTGATTTTACATAACTACTTGAATCTTTTACTTGGTTTTTCACTGTAAATACAAAAAAATGTTGTCGCTGTAAATCGTTCAGCCATGTAGCAGCCTACCTTGGTTTACCTTCTTAGATTGTAACTGTAGCTAATAAATAGCAAACAAAACAGAAATTTCTTCCTAGTACAACCCCATTTTCCCCAGTTATTACTGATATGTTTAACTTTGGTTTGAATCTGAAACAGTGACAGCTTTGTTAGCTTTTTTGTCTGTATTATATGTCAGACTGGGGTCTTTATCACTTGATTGAAACATCAGTTCAGTGAAGAACTATTAATCGGCCCCTATTCATAGAACATTGCCCACACATGTCAAGCAGAGTGCCTCTTTGGCCCTCTTCAAAATGAACCTTGACGATTGCATGGTAGAAAGGAAATTCACCCTGGGGATCACATCAGTTGCCCTGCTAGACAGGGATCCAGGGAAGTAAATAGTGTGGGAAGAAATAGCCAGGGAATTGTTATGATTAGGGTTGTATAGGCCCTAGGGCTGATAGCCTAGTACCAACCTATGAACTTCATGACACCCATGCGGATGGACAATACAGTTACAACTGCTGAATCCTACACAAATGCACTCTATAAGCACTTACACGAGTGCATGGATTGTGCTATCCCAAACAGAACCAAGACGCTATCCTCCAAAAAAAGGAAGCCAATCTGGTGGTCCCTTGCCATAAACAAACTGTACAACAGAAGGAAGAAACTGTTGCAAAAGAGAGTAAAATCCCATGAGTGGAGGAGCTCCCTGGTCAGCCTCAGTAAGGAGCTGAAATCCCTTATAAGATCCTCCAAAGCTAGCTATGAAAACAAAATCGCCATTAATTCTTAGGTCAACCACAAAGCATTCTATAGTTATGTCAAGAATCTCGATGGCAACACCCAGATTTGCTCTGAGTTACAGCACAATGGCACGAAAATTACAGAACCAACTAATATTGCCAACATCCTGGCAGATAGGTTCAGTGCTAACTTTACCCCCCACCCCCTAAAGGGTCCATATCTATACAGGAAGAATGCAGAGTCTCTGTAATCACAACTACACAGGTAAAAGCTGCACTCTCTAAAGCCAAAAACACAGCATCCATGGGACAGGACAACATACCAGGCTGCGTTTTACACAAACTTCAGAACGAACTGGCTCCCCACTTAAGCACCATGTTCAATAATAGCCTCGCATCAGGCTTTGTGCCCACTGAATGGCGCATAGCAACAGTTATCCCACTCCACAAAGGCGGAGCCACCACTGATCCTGGGAACTATTGACCTATTAGCCTGACGAGCCTGGTCTGCAAGGTCATGGAACGTATCATCATGGAACTCATAAACAAAGACATTGGTAACCTCCAAACTCTGGATCTCACCCAGTTTGGGTTTGTGAAAGGCAGATCATGCCTACTGAACCTGATTGACTTCTTTGAGGCAGTCATCAAAGCTGTAGATGAGGGTAAGGTGATTCACACAGCCTGTCTTAACCTCGCCAAGGCTTTCAACACCATCCCCCATTCTGGAATTATAGCTAAACTCACTAAACTAGGTATAAATCCCTATGTCACAAGATGGGTTGCCAAATGGCTCACTGACAGAACCCACACTGTAAAAGCTGCAGACTCCGAATCTGACCTCAAAGCAGTGACAAGTGGAGTACCACAGGGTTCCGTCCTGGGATCTCTCCTGTTTGGTATCTACTTCTCTGAAGTACAGGCTAACACAGAAGGCCTCTGGTTAACAAAGTTCGCAAATGACTGCAAACTAGGAGCCATAGTCAAGTCCTCAAATGATGTGGACATCCTACAGAAGGGCCTCGTGGAGACAGATGCCGAGTGTCAGAGCCGTGGCCTCAAGCTCAATGCCAAAAAGTGCAGTGTCATCCCCTTTGGTAAAACCTCTGTACCCATGAACTGCCACATAGGCAGCAATCAACTTAACACCGAATGTGTGATAAGAGACCTTGGGACCCAGGTGGAAAATAGTCACATCACCACAGTAGTCAGGAAGTCCTTCTACGTGGCACACCTCATCATAAAAGGGTTCTCATCCAGGAAAAAAGAGGTCATTGTTCCCCTCTACTCGACACTCATTAGACCCAATATAGAGTACAACACCCCTTTTTGAATGTACCTCACAAGACATCTGCAGCAGCTGGAAAGGAAACAGAAGTACCTCACAAAGAGGATTACTAGCCTCAAACAAATGCCCTACACTGACCACCTCAAAAAACTCCATATTTACTCCATAGCATATCTCCTACTCCGAAGTGATTTCTGCCTAACATATAAAGCTATGTCAAACCCAGAGCTGTTGGACATGCTACACCTAAAGAAGTCCCAATCCCTCCGAGCTACACGCTCTAGGGACCTAAATCTTGTCACCACAATAAACAGGATGTGCTGGAGTGATAGATTCATGTCCCAGAGACTTCCCATACTCTGGAACAGGCTACCCATCTATGTCAAGCAAAGTTCTTCATTAGCACTCTTCAAGAAAAATCTTGATGAGTGGATGGGAAATAGGAAATAGACCCCAGGGATCACTTCTGTGTGTCTGCTCAACAGTGGCACAGGAAAATAACTTTTTGGGTGGCGTAAGCCAGGTAACCTTGTTGGCTAGGCTTACATAGGCCTTTGGACCGATAGCCTAGTACCTACCTATGAACCTATGAATCATACAGTGTGTATGTGGGTGTGGATATGTATGTACATTTAATTTTTCAATTACCCATGCACAAATCTGCAAATACCTTTTACAGAAAATCACACAGAAAGCTCCCCACTAATGTGTTAAAAGAAAATCGTACAGAAAATGTTTTCCATTAAAACAACAACAAGACTACTGTATTGAATTACACATCAGCACTAACCATTTTCCACATTTTTCTTTTTTACCAGTGGGATAGCTAGGGTGAGGTGAAGGGGGCAGCTACCATGGGTGCAAAGTGTTAGAGGGTGTGATCTGGCAAACCCAATCACTCTTTAGTAATAGTGCATACTGACTTTTAAAAGTCAGTATAGCATTGGCTGTCAAAGCTTTGAAATGTAGCTCTCATTGTGTGGTCTAACTGTTGTAACTTCATGCTACAAATGTAGCAAGCAGTTTGCTACAGTTTAATTTTTTGTTTGTTTCTTTTATTTTTATCTGAGCTGTGAAACACTCAGTGAGTTGCATAAACTATAGCAGCTGCTTACTAGAAATTTAGCAAGCAAGTTACTACAGTTTGAACCAAAGTTTGTGTGTGTTTTTTTTTTTTTTTTTTTTACATAACTTAAGCATTTTAACTCTGTGTTCCTTGCGCATAAATTCTAGCAATTGCTTATTACAAATGTTGTAAGCAGTTTATTACAATTTAGAAGAAAAAAAGTTTATTTTTTAAAGGCAAATCCAAGCTCTGCAGTGCTCCATGAGTGGTAAAAACTGTAGCATCTGCTTGCTACAAATGCAGCAAGCAGTTTGCTGTAGCTACAATTTAAACCAATTTTTATTTAAATGACTTAAGCACTTTAGTGCTCTGTGTTCCCTGTACATAAACTGCAGTAATGTCTTGTTAGAGCAGTTTTCTAAAATTTCTGGTAGGAAAAGATGTTATATGTTTGTTTGTTTGTTTTTTGCTTTCAGCTGAGGAAGAAGGGCCAGACTGAGTACAGAAACACAACCTGATTGGCTGCTGCATTTCATGAACACCAAGTACCAAATAACAGGCATTCTTTTTTGTTTTTAATTCCTCATGTCCTAAGGAGAGGAAGGGTGGGATGCCGAAGCAGGACCTAAGTGGCTGGTTGGCTCCTGCATTTCAAGAGTGCCAGCCACCAAATCACAGATCTTTTTTGTCAGATTTACTTTTAAAAAAGTAGATATTAAAAAGGAAATGTTTAAATTAGAATCTGTCCCTACATAACAGCAGTTTCTCTGCTTGCTCAGCAGCCATTTATGTTGTAGTCAGGAGCATCTTAAATTGCAGCATGTAAACTGATGTTCTTGCCGTATTTGAAGGTCAGAGAGTTGGTTATGCACAGTTAATCATCAGTTTGAGTTTTCTTACATATCACTTCTTAGGAATATAAGTTTATAGCCACTTGTTTGTTAAAAATGGAATACAGTTTATTGTGGTAGAAAAATATTATGTCTGGATTTTAGTAGACACTGAGCCATACAGTCCATCTGGGAAAGAACAGTCAGTCTTTCAGAAGTAGATTTACCATGCAAAGTCACATGACACAGAGTCTCTTGAGAATTGATCTCATCTTTCAGCAACAGAATATTTTTTTAACATTTGTTAATATCTGTAATTTTGTAGTGCTGATAACAGTGCTGCAGAGTATTTGTATTTTTACATACCCTCCAAGATAATGAAAATACTGTATAGTCATTTGATACCTCATCTGTCTCTCTTGGACAGCTCCAAACAACAAAGACCATCTGATGAACTCACACATGCTATTGCTTTACGACCTTTAATCATACATATATCAGTTAAGACTTTGCTGATTCAAAGTTCTGGTACCTGAAAGCTAGATTTTAAAATTTCCCTGCTATAATACATTGCTCTCCATGGCAAGATATGGTATTGTTCTCTCCCTCGCTCTGTCTCTCTTTCTCTCTCTCTCTCTCTCTCTCTCTCGCTGCTTGGTAATGTCCTGTCTATATGACAGTTAAAATAAAGTTTAATTTATGTGTGTATTCTCTCTATTAGAGAGTCCTTCCATGCACATAGCAGAGATTACTTTACTGAATCTGTACTAAACTATATAGCTACAATGAATGCCTTCTGAGCCCAAAATGCATCAATTTATTAGCTTCTTAACTCCATAGAAACTCCCTTTGAAATACTTAACACAGTTCATTACAGGCATGCAGTTAGAAAAATAAAATGCGCTAACAGTTTGTACATCTGGAAGTTGATTTAACAAAGCTGGTACATAGTCTTCAGTCTCATCTCCTGTCACATGCATTTATTCGTAAGTGAAGGTCAGCTGTTCTTATTCCCGTTATCTTCCAACAGTTTCTCTGTCATTATATTCCAAGGCTCTATTCCATGGGCTAGTGTGGGAATATGTTGAATCCTTTTTTCTGCCTTACTGCCAGAGTACTCTGCCCCTCCATCTGTTGTGTTGTGTCATAAACCTTTTAAACATATGAAAATACGTTAGATTTATTTATTTATTTAACATTTGTTTAAAAGAAAAATCCAACTAGACAGAGCTCATTTTCAGGGGAGGCACAGGGAGAAATGCTCCAGATGCGGGTCTATATCACAACGTCGAACTAACAAAGGTTCGATCATTGTAATATCGAACCCTAAAGTCTGAAACCCAACAAAACCGCAAACACAGAACAGCAATTTTTCCCAGGGAAAAAAAATCTCTGTTCCGTGACAAAAAAAAAATAACCTTAAACTTAAACTAAAGAGGGGGGCTTCGCCCCCACACCCCCCAACGTAGGGGGCTATGCCCCCCACACACCTCCTACTTAAATATACCAACTCTGAGATCGTACCACAGTGGAGGAAATAGCAAAGCCCCGAAAATAGCCCACCAATTTTGTTCCCTGGGAAAAAAGTCAATGTGCCATGGCTTTGCTATTTTCAACTTTCGGACTTTAGGGTTCAATATTACAATGTTCAAACTTGTTATAGCTTGACGTTGTAATATAGACCCTCCAGATACATGTCTTTGGAATGTGAGAGGAAACTGGAGCACCCAGAGAAATCCATGCAAATGCAGGGAGGACATACAGACCTCACACAGAAGGCACCCCAGCTGAGAATCAAACCAGAAAACCTCTTGCTGTGATGCAGTAGTGCTGTTGCTAAAAGCTGCACCACTGAGCCACCACTTTAAATAGATCCAGCTCAGCCAATGTAAAATTTTATAATACTGTCCATCTCAAAGTAAATTCACCAAGAATCTTGTCATTGTAGTAAGATTTATTGTTCCAGAATAGATTGACAGTTACTCAGATTATACAAAAAATACATCTGACAATGCAGATTCCAAAGCCTAGTGCCAGCTTAGACATTACCTTCTGGAATATTCTTTCCAATGATAATTCATATTCTTCAGATGAAAGCAACAACATGCAACCACCATCTAGTGTTGGCTCAGACTACTGTAACATTTCAGAATATTCTAAACCTCTAAGCAAGTTCCCCTTCATCTCAAGTGCAATACTTTTCCCTTTACACAGCACTTGTATATCCAAGGTTACAAACACCATGGCAGTCTGTCTAATTAAATTGTTTTGACAGTGTATTTTGTTCACACAACACCTTTTACATACAAAGGTCAACTATTCCTTTATCTCAGTCTTGAAATAGGCATAAATATTCCTTTCAGCCTAACTTGCTTTCTCACAGAGCATTATTATGTTTTCTGTCTTAGCAATGTCTAAAATATAGAAATTCATTCTGACACAAATTTTAGTATTTTGTCATGTTAACAAGATAGCATCAGATGTATGATCATGTAAATGGAAAAAACTAAGAATGGGGCAAGGGAACAGATGCATTTATGTAGTTCATATATTCAGCAGCTACAAGCCTATGTTGACCTGTATCATTCTATAAAGCTTCGTAAAAATTAACTGTATGCAAAGTATGTATGTATGACTTTTAAGGGTTTGTAATACCACATTTATCCAGAATGTATCTGGATTGAATTCACATTGCATCAGAACTAAAATATATAGGTTTCTCTAAGTTGTCTGTGACAATCAAAGTAAGATAATATATGTCATAAAGATGCAAAATGACACACATTGTAAAAAGATGGAAGGTGTCTCCACATTTTATACATAAATCACTAAGTGCAATCTGTAGCTGAGTAGGGATACCATATTTTGTAGGGGGTTTTGATACAAAGTGGGAAACTGTTTCTAAGATATCCATCAGTATTTGGAGGGGGCATCAGTGGGACGGCAGAGCCCTTATACCTGTCAGCTTTGTATCATTTGGTTCAAAAACAACAAAACAATTGTCAAACATGGCAAAGAAGTCTGAAGAAGCAGCATTTAACTAGCATGAAAGTGCTTACCTCTTAATAAAAACTTCTTTGCTGTGTTTGACTTAATTCATTTTGTTGTTTTTGGAATTTCTGGTTCTTAGTAAGTCCTTTACCTTGCTGCATCATTTGATTCAAATCAAACATATGAGGTGTTTTAACTGACTTAATAATTGCCTGTATAGCATTGATGTAACATCGGAACTGAAAAATTAATTTTTCCAAAGTGGTAACATTTTATTTAAATGTTACAGAAAAACAGCCTTGAATGGTATGAATTCACAAACTTGAATTCAGGATGCCACCATTACTTTGCCTTCAAACGTTCATGACATAGACCATGCACAGATAATTGTATAAGTGTCTTTTCGTATATTTTAAAAGAAAATTTCATAACAGAACAAAAATAACTTTTCCTGTAGACTGGGTCAAATATATATAATGACCATTATAAAGTCATAAAATGTACAGTTTAAGGGAAATATAACTGCTAGTTTTTAAGCTTTCAAAAACAATATGTTTTTCTTTATAAACGTATAATTTTCATTTAAATGTTGCCATAGAAAAATGACTCAAAAATAAAAATGTTAATTTTTAAATTTATGGTACACATATTCATTTCCTTTAGACTTAGGAGAGTTAGTCTAATCATAAATTGTAGATGAGTACTCTAATATTATTTCTTGAAATTTTCACTAGAATATGCCAAAATATTTTTCAAATGTTGCATTTTTAGACTGATATCAGAAATATCAAAAACATTATGGAGGGTTATGAATGTCTGAAAAATGTTCTGTAGTAAAGCAGTGAGTAATGTATGTATGTATGTATGTATGTATTTATTTATTTACATGTGTGTACTGGTTAAGTCCAACTGGCCATGGAAACACTTTTCAGTGGAGGTGTGGAATGAAAAGCTCCAGGAATCAGCAGATTGGTTAGTACAACGTGGAGTAATCTAAGCAAATTATTAGAACAATTTAACATAACGGTAACTAGTAGTAATATACAAGCACATTAGTACAGTTTAAAAGCCCCAATCTAATGGTCGTGATGTGCTTACATCCAAATTACCATTACTTTTCTTAAGAAAAACAAAAACACGCCTTTAATTTTTATTCACACATTTTTGATAGGAACAGCAGAAAATCTGTGCTACTCTCAACATTCCATAACAGACATTGAATGTGGAGAATTAAGCATAGTTTGTCTATCATTGTAAGAAAGTTATTGCTTTAAAATTAAATTAAATTTAAAATAGTTTTAAAGTGAATACACCTTAAGAGTGAAGCTCAAAAGGGTAAATGCAGATTAAAACATTTTAATAACATTGCATGGCTAGCTACCCAGTGGCTCTAGATGATTGTCACGCTTGACTCCATGTGCAAAAATGGGAAAATGGGTTGTGGATGGATGGATGTTACCCCCCGGGATTGAGACAGCATCCTAATGCTTTGTAGTGTGTTTTCTGAAAACTAAAATAAAAACTAAAATAAAATTGTATGTTACCTCAAGCAGTATATACATATGTATGAGGTCACCTGCTACATCTGCTAAAGGTTATATGTTCACATTGATGAAGAAGATTGCTTTGGACTGAAGTTTTAACCAGCAATAATTTCATATAGTTCATCAGTTGGCATGTACTAAGTCAGGGACATGTTACTAGCACAACAACAGGCAGAAACAAATTTGTATTTCATTCTGCTGCTGTCATTTCTGTTCAGTACTGGCAGATTTAGCTGCCTAGCATGATACCCGATCCTAACAACTAAATCAGAAGGTACTTAACGCTATTTTTAATTCTTATCATTTACTTTATATATGCTGTGTTGCATCCATGAAAGTTAGGCTCTTATTTTAAGTACAGAATGTACTTCTTTTGTTTTATAAAGTACTTTAGCATGACGTTGAACATACTTTATTTAAATATTGTCCTGTTTTCTTCTCAGGTACTTATGCTCTGTCATGGAAACTTTTGTATTGTATAAGCGCTTTGTGAAGCCTGTGGAGGAGAAATCGCCAAAACAGGAGTTGTTCACCTTCTGGATGGAGTTCTTGTTAGCTGGCTGTCAAACAGTTCCCTTTAGCACGCAGTGTCTGGTAAGTTATTAATCTGAATAGTCATTCTTATTAACCTGGTTATCATAACTCATTCTGGAGTGTGATGATTTTCCATTTAAAAGAAAATCTGGATGTATGTGTTACAAGTATTTTATTTGTATGTATACTTATAAATGAAAACTGGTTTCACATTAGAAATGCTTTTGGTCACAACAGATAAGGTAACAAAGAACAATTTTGCTTTTTTATGAGATATATTTGGATGTGGGAAACAAGGCATCATTCTTTGCAGCAGTGACATGGTTTTAGTTATGAGGCTGGTGATGGACATAAAAGTGACTTGCTTTCTGTTCATAGACAGATGCTGTCGTGCTGGACTGAGCTCCACATGCCTGGTAGATGTTGAATAAAGCTAGATATTAAGAAAGTGTAGCACAGTGATGTAAATACCCATTTAGGACTATTGCTAGTATACCAGCTCTCACCAGTGCATGTCACACTGCAAGAAGGAAGGCTGTTTGCCAGCTGTCTATATAAGATGAACTCTCCTGATGTCGAGAACCTTGGCTTTGTTTACAAGAGAGCCTGTAAGGTAGGGGTAACAGCTCACGGTCAGTCTTCAGAAAACACTGTCACCATATGTTGCATTGGGGTAAGGTGAGTACATTTTTGGGGGATTGGGGATGACATCCCTGACTGCCAGGTGTTTATAGTATGTCATAGACACCAGTGCCTGTTCATTTTTGACACTTTCTTCACAGAGCAAGTTTATCCTGCCTTCTTGATATAATCAAAAAGAACCAAACATTAATTTTTTTATCACAAGTTCATTCAACCATTACAGCCTGCCTCACTCTCCTAGTAGTCTTTGTAATGTGTCATCACCTATAATGCAGTTTCTTTGTGATCTGACATATTTTCTTGTGTAAGCAATTTGGATATTTTCTGGCATCTGTGCTACATAAAACACATTTTTCTCTCTTAATTTTGCCCTTATTTCATCAGATACTTTCTTTTGAGGCGAGTTGAGTAGGGTAGACCTGGAAAGAATAGTAAAAACTTCCCCTGATAAGAACTAGCCATTTTCATTGTTACATGCAAAACATTCTCTTTTTATGTAATTTTTATATTTTAATTCCTTTTACTTGATACTGGCAAATGAAATGTAAATTATTAGACCCGGACTTGTCTGCTGTAGCAGCCACCTTATATGGCTTTTAACATCTGTCATGGGTAGCATCATCTGTGACTCATCTAGCTAGCTTCAGGCAAGGACAGTACGATCTTCAGAGAATGTTACCTACTGTCCACTAGCAAATAAAGGTGCATTTCTTTTGAGCTGCCTGACCTCATTTTCTTTACATATATAGGTAGGAACCAGTGCTCTGCTTTAGTAGTAGACATGCATGCTGCCATTTGACTTCCACAGAGTAGCACCCACAGTATTTCTCCAGTGAGCATATTGTTAGAGGCACAATGCACCCCACCCAACTTCACTGAGCAGTCAGAATCTTGCCCTGTCACAAGCACATTCCCAGCCATACAACTTTTTTTATGGTTTGGCTTGTACAATCCTAAGGCTGCTGACTGCAGTCAGGGACAAAAATTACAGTACCATCAGAGCAGGCTGCATTATTCTTTTACTGTGGAACCAAAAGCCAGAGTAACTGTTTTAAGTATTTTCATTAGCAAGGCTTAAGGACAGAATGTCTCCGCAATTGTCTCTAAACCACTCAGTTATTGAAGTCTGGAGGATTAAGGCTTTAAACTGTTGGAGCTGCTTCCTGGAACCAAGATACAGGGTTTGATTCTTTCCACCTCCATTTGCCTACTTTGTGACTCTGAGCAAGTCACTTAACTATTAATTGTTCTAGGGTAGCTCCTGAAAAAGGACATTTTGTCCAGTGGCTTTACACCTGAATGCATTTGAGAAAAATTATATGCTGTTTTCACTTAAAATCACAATATCTGGCTGTATCTCAAACCCTGGCTCTTCCCTTGGTAAGTCTGTCTCTCTACCATTTGATTTGTGGCTTAATGTCACTGCACTGGATGCTTCATCCGTTACCTCAGCAAAATGTCTTGATTGTATTCTTCATAATTAGGTAAAGCTTTACTTTCATGAAAACAATGTTGTTACTAAGACTAGTCAGAAACTTGGTAGGTTATAACAAAGTCAAGGCTTTTTGCTACAGTATACTCATATTAAATGTCATACCATCTGAACATTGCACCACTCTTTTGCATTTTGTTTCTACCTTTCCGGTACAAGCTACAGCAGGTATAAATTGGATAACCAGATTCCCAATGGCTCTTAGAAGAACACATCTTTGCCTGTGCCTGTACAGCCTACAGCAAGTCAAGTTGTCCCACTTTGGTATCATACAGTTATGTTTCTCACACAGACTTTTATACTCCTCAGACAGTCCCTACATCTCTGGAACTGGATCATTGAAACAATGTCTCTGAGTATTGATCGTCATTTAGGAAACTAGACAGTATCCCAAAGTCCGGAAACAAGTTTGGTGACTCCAGGAACACTGTAACTGCAGTTAAATTATGAAATGAACTCCTCTGTGACTTTTGATGTATTCCCAAGAATTGCTTTGAGCCATCACTAAAAACAACAGCTCAGCTGCAACTGGACTTGTAAATGTGGCAGCACCTGAAGGGTTCCTCCTTTCAGTTTTGACCCACCATAGATTACTTCCCAGCTGTCCTGTTATTCCTATGCTTACAATCTATTCTTTTTTTATGACTGAGCTTAGTGTTCAGATACAAAAATATTTTTTGTAGTAGAAACTTACTGTATAATAAACAAAGCAAATAACAATGAGCAACAATGTTACCCAGAAATAATCCGTATGTAAAAAAAAAACAAAACGTAGTTATCAACAGTAACATCCCAACAAATACTCAGTTCAAGTAACATTTCTAAAAGTATACGCATAACATGGAAAGGGTCTAAATTATAACAACAAAACACCATCTCTTCGAACACCTAAACATCGACACCTAATGAGCGAAATCCAAAATGCACGAATGGCCACTTCTGGAATTTTTTTCACAAGGAAAAAATTTGCTTGGCTGACCAACAGGAAAACAAACTTTCAAACCCTAACCAAGTGGGGGGCTTCATCCCCCCTACACCTCCCTAACTAAATATACCAACTCTGAGATCACTCTACATTGGAGAAAAGGGCAAATTCCTGATAACGGTCAAGTGAATTTTTTCCCTGTAAAAAGATTTGCAGAAGTGGCCGTTCATGTTTTTCAGATTTCGCTCATTAGGTGTCGATGTTTAGGTGTTCAAAGAGATGGCGTTTTGCGGTACTGATATAGACCCCACAGAAAGATAGTAAGGTAAAACTATAATAGCACATGAGGAACAGACAGGTGTGCTTTGTATGCAGAGCATAACTGATGAATAATTATTCCATTAAGAAATATCTAAATCACAGTAACACCATTGTTATATCTTGTTGAACAAGCCCAGGAGCTGATGTATCCAGTCTAAGTCCACATATTTCCGTCACTTAAAAATTGTCATGCGTAGAGAGGGCCACCATAACTCTTAGCCAACACTGAATAGTAATATCAGTATTATATCCGATTAGTGAAATTGCTAATAACCCAAATCATACATCTCTGATATCTAGAAGGGTATCCTTGTTGACCATTTAATTGCATAAGCTATTTTCTCCAACATGTGCTTAACCTATTACATGTCCACACCATAGGAATGTAGCAAGTCTTATCCTGACCACATCACCAGTGTTGGGCATCTCCAGACTTCAGGTGTTGTCTATAAAAGAATGAATTCTGTTGCCACATTTGCAAACTTTTAAAGATGGCAAATGTTGCTGAAGGGAAAGGGTTCTGTAATTGCTCTGCTTCAAAAAATTTTCCCATTCTTTATTTTGAGTAGTGGGGATTGCCATTAATTTCCATTTCCTAAGCAGAGAGATAAATGGGGGGTTTCTTTGTCCATTGTCTATAAAGTAGTTTAACAAAAGTTCCAACATTATAACTGAATTAATTTCTGTCATCATCTTTAATTGATTGATAGAATGGGAACAGAAGCAAGGCAACTACGAAGCTGCAATATTTGCCACCAGTGAATCCCCAATCAGCCTGTATGCAGAGAAACTTATTCTGTAGTAATGTTTTTAAATTATGATACCCCTCATCTCATATCTAAATGTAAAATATCTAAAACATAGTATGTTTCTTGGGCCATTAATTTACTCCATGCCAATAGATTTCAGGGGATTCACTCATAACTGAGACGTAAATAATAATTCATGTTTTTTGCCCTCTGATTAGCCTATTATTGCAAATAATAACTTCAAAGACCTGCTCAGGCCCTCTGGGGTCCCAAATCTTGTTGGACTGATTTAGACTGAATACTTGTAAACAGTAGAAGATATTCTGGAATTCAACTTGAAACCAGAGTGATTTAATTTGTAGTGATCTAATATATTGCCATCACCAGAGTAGTGATCTAATATATTGCCATCACTTACAACCTATTCTTTATTTGTGCTACTGCAGTTTGCCACCCCTAAGATAATTTTCTGTTTTTATTTGTTTATTTTTATGATCATCAGCTTTTGACTGTTATGATGCTTCATTTCATACTTGTGTTGTGACAGTAACAAAATCAACATTTTGTTTCGTTTGACTCATTGTTTTTTGCTTCATTTCTCAAAAAACATTATTCTTATCAGATGTGCTCAGTGGTTGCACATTTTTCTTACTTTTTTGTCATTGCTGTTTATCTGCATTTGATTACTGATTCTGTAACTAATTGTGCTTTTGTGCAGGTAGGTCAGCGGCGCAGTGGTGCAGCGGTAGCATTGTTCCTCACAGCAAGAGGTTTTCTGGTTCAATTCTCAGCTGGAGTACCTTCTTTGCGGAGTCTACATGTCCTCCCAGCATTCATGTGCATTTCCTGTGGGTGTTCCAGTTTCTTCCCATGTTTCAAAGACATGCATCTGGAGTGTTTCTTGCCGGGTCACCTCTGAAAATTGGCTTCATTCCAAGTCGGACTTTCCCTGTAAACAAATGTTAAATAAATAACAATAAATAGTTCTGTTCTGTTCTGGAGTTTTTTTCTCCACTGAACTCCACTAAAAATGGAGGGTTAGACAATGTGACATTTCCGTGTGGCTAAACCTGGTTATGGACATGTGGCTAAAGTGAAATTGAGCTGTGGAGACATATGGCTGTCATTAATTCACTCAGGCGCACAGAAGCACATAGCTCCTTGCCACAGCTTGCAGTTCCGTTGCCTGTATTACCGTGGGAATAGCACCACCAGTGGTTCTAGCCTGAAACCCACAGATGTCTGAAAATAATGCTTCAGGTCTGTATGGCTACCAGGAGGACGGCCGTGGCTGAAGGTAATTTTTGTGAGGATCAGTAGGAGGTCCTAGCAGGCATCCCCAAGCCTCAGCAGCAGCATCTTTGTAAGGACTATGATTCAGAGGGTAGCTATAGCTCTGTTAAAATGGCCTTCTGGCTTAGCGTTTACTACTGAGGTTGTGATCCAGAGCCCGTCCTTCATTTTGGTAGATGGTGAAGGGCTCAGAGGAGGTGCACCCATGACCACCACCTTGCTGTCAACTTGTTGATTCGAAGGAATGGTCTCTAGAGTCAGCTAACATGGGAGTAGCAAGACTCAAGGATTAAGACTCCCCTCCCATGGTATAATCCTAGGCCCAGAATGGTCTTTTGTTTGAGGTTAATGGGAGAGGGGTGCTTGCAGTATTCCCAACATTGGACTCATTGTTTGAGACATATACATCACCCAGTCTTTGATTTTTGGTAGGAACATGAAGTATGAGTCTGAGACCACATTCTTAAGGAATATGGCTTGATGCGTGCTACAGGCCTACCTTGTTTGCATACTGCTCTTAGCAGGTCCTTTTCTAGGTATTGGGTCTGTACCAGCCAACATCAGCATGTCCTTATCAGATTCTTTCCAGTACAAGTCTCTACATAAGCTTGCTCCAGTGTGTGTGTGTGTGTGTGTGTGTGTGTGTGTGTGTGTGTGTGTGTGTGTGTGTGTGTGGGTAGTGTTATAAGCCCTCTTTCAAATTAGACTCTTGTGAAGAATCAAGAGGCACATATGGCTTTGTCTCTGAACCAGTCAGCAAAAACGAGTCTTTTCCACCCTAGAGCTCCAGTCTCCAGTCTGGATGGCCCCCTCATTTGCAGAACACAGTGTGAGTCATGAAGTTCCTAGTGATCTGGACTCTAGCTCCATTCCCCTTTCCTCTCACCCAGAGATTCGTAAATGTGTATTTGGAGAAGGAGGAGGAGAAGGAGCCTAGAGTCATGTCTTCTGGGGGATCCAGTCATAAAGAATGACATTACTGCAATCTGGAAGCACCCAGCCTCTGCTTGTGTAACTGTTAAGAAAGTAGATGCTCTTTACAAGCTCTTGGCTGAGTCAGTCCTTGACCAGATACAACAGCTGACTCTTGCATGATCTCTTCATTGCAATACCAGATCTAGAGGCCACAGCTTTTCATCAGCCTACTTTGAGATAAAGAATCAAAGGCTTTGAATAGATGCAACAAGAAACTGTACTCTTAGTAAAGCTGGCCCTGGAAGAACTTTCTGCCCATCTGAGGAAGGAGCTAGTGATGACTGTGTCTGTGCCTTCTATAGAGATCCTTTATTTGGCCTGTTGCAGCTTTGATTCTGTTAACACTGTTGCAAGGCTGCAGTCAGAGTGATTTGCCTGCAGATGGTAGCAGATAGGATTATCTTCATTAAAGGTGGGGAAGTATGTTGAATGCCCAATTCATTTTGGTTTAAGATGCTGCATTTACAGTGCAACACTTGGCATTCTAAGTATGTGACTGTTTGGCTATTTATTCTGGTCAAACAAATATGAGTAGTATCATTTACAAAGTACTGATAATACAGACTTCAGTCCTAAAGTACAGGTAATATACACTTGTCTAATCCGGTCAACAAACTTTTTTTTCTTACCTTTTGTATTTTTTTACATTACTAAATTGTTTTCCTCACCTAGCAAAATGTTCTACCCTGTCAGACCTGATCATTTCAAAGCTTTCCTTCCAATGCTGCATCACATAAAAAAATGTTTCACTGGTGTTTTGAGCCCCAGTTGTTGCAGATATACCAACATTTAGTCCAGTGAAGGTGATTGCTCAACTTTTAGATGTTAGTTGTATTCTCATCAAAATTTATGGTACAATTTAATTTTTCTGCAGGCCCAGAATGGTACACTATAGATATGATAGTTGTTATTTTTCAGAGCCACTAAAAATGTTTACGTATCAGTCCAAAAAAAAAAATGATTTATGCATACCATGTGCAAGATTGTTTTCTAAATTTGGTTGTGGTGTTTCTCCACTGTTGTTCATGAGCAAATGTCACATATATACAGTTAAGAACTAGAGTGTAGAACATCATCATATATGAGTGTATGCTTAATTTTCAAATCAAAGTCTCTAAATACAGCCAGTTTCACTACTAACTCACCTGTTTGTGTTTTTATACCACCAGTGTTTTCATTTACAGGTGCTGGCAAATATCCTGTTTGCATTCTGACAAGTGATATCCCATTCTGCTTATGTCATCCACCATAACATATTAAAAATTATCAAACAAAACATCCTGAATGCTTTTAAAATTATTTCCAATATTCCTAGCTCTTCCAGGTTCATAGGTAGGTACTAGGCTATCGGCCCAAGGGCCTACGTAAGCCTAGCCAACAAGATTCCCTGGCTTACGCCACCCAAGAAAGTTATTTTCCTGTGCCACTGTCGAGCAGACAGACAGAAGTGATCCTCGGGGTGTATTTCCTATTTCCCATCCACTCATCAAGATTTTTCTTGAAGAGTGCTAATGAAGAACTTTGCTTGACATAGATGGGTAGCCTGTTCCAGAGTATGGGAAGTCTCTGGGACAGGAATCTATCCTTCCAGCATGTCCTGTTTATTGCGGCGACAAGGTTTAGGTCCCTAGAGCATGTAGCTCGGAAGGATTGGGATTTCATTAGGTGTAGCATGTCCAACAGCTGTGGGTTTGACATAGCTTTATATGTTAGGCAGAGATCACCTCGGAGTAGGCGATATGCTATGGAGTAAAGCTGGAGTTTTTTGAGGCAGTCAGTGTAGGGCATTTGTTTGAGGCTAGTAATCCTCTTTGTGAGGTACTTCTGTGGCCTTTCCAGCTGCTGCAGATGTCTTTTGAGGTACATTCCAAAATGGGCGTTGTACTCTGTAATGGGTGTAATGAGTGTCGAGTAGAGGGGAACAATGACTTCTTTTTTCCTGGAAGAAGAACCCTTTTGTGATGAGGTGTGTCACTTTCATAGGTTCATAGGTTAGTACTAGGCTAACTGCCCTTGTGAGCCATTGTAGGCCTAGCCAATTATCCCTTGTGAGACTCAAACCCTGCACCTTGTGTTTGTAAGGCACACACCTTAACCAATAGTCTACCCTCCCTCCCTATTAACCTATGAACCTAAACAGGAGAGGTCCCAGGACAGAACCCTGTGCTACTTCACTTGTCACTGCTTTGAGGTCAGATTTGGAGTCTGCAACTTTTACAGTGTGGGTTCTGTCAGTGAGCCAGTTGGCAACCCATCTTGTGACATAGGGATTTATACCTAGTTTAGTGAGTTTAACTATAATTCCAGAATGGGGGATGGTGTCGAAAGCCTTGGCGAGGTCAAGATAGGCTGTGTGAACCACCTTACCCTCATCTACGGCTTTGGTGACTGCCTCAAAGAAGTCGATCAGTCACAAGAGGCATGATCTGCCTTTCACAAACCCGAACTGGGTGGGATCCAGAGTTTGGAGGTTACCAATGTCTTTGTTTATGAGTTCCATGATGATACGTTCCATGGCCTTGCAGACCAGGCTCATCAGGCTAATAGGTCGATAGTTCCCAGGATCAGTGGTGGCTCCCCCTTTGTGGAGTGGGATAACTGTTACTGTGCACCATTCAGTGGGCACAAAGCCTGATGCAAGGCTATTACTGAACGTGGTGCTTAAGTGGGGAGCCAGTTCATTCTGAAGTTCATGTAAAACGTAGCCTGGGATGTTGTCCGGTCCCATGGATGCTGTGTTTTTGGCTTTAGAGAGTGCAGCTTTTACCTGCATAGTTGTGATTACAGGGACTCTGCATTCTTCCTGTATAGATATGGGCCCTTTAGGGGGTGGGGGGGGGGTAACATTAGCACTGAACTTATCTGCCAGGATGTTGGCAGTATCAGTTGGTTCTGTAATTTTCGTGCCTTTGTGCAGTAACTCAGGGCAGATCTGGGTGTTGCCATCGAGATTCTTGACATAGCTATAGAATGCTTTGTGGTTGTCCTTGGAATTAGTGGCAATTTTGTTTTTGTAGCTAGCTTTGGAGGATCTTATAAGGGATCTCAGCTTCTTACTGAGGCTGACCAGGGAGCTCCTCCACTCATGGGATTTTACTCTCTTTTGCAACAGTTTCTTCCTTCTGTTGTACAGTTTGTTTATGGCAGGGAGGCAGGGGACCACCAGATTGGCTTCCTTTTTTTGGAGGATAGTGTCTTGGTTCTGTTTAGGGTAGCACGATCCATGCACTCGTGTAAGTGCTTATAGAGTGCATGTGTGTAGGATTCAGCAGTTGTAACTGTATTGTCCATCTGCATGGGTGTCATGACGTTCACCACTTCTGTCTTAAGAAGCATGAAGTTGGCTTTGGAGAACTTTTTTACTGTGGTTTCCTTAATGGGGGATGGGATGTGGATATCAAGGGTGATTAGCTTATGGTCAGATCGGACCAACGAGGAGTTGACTTCAGGTGTAGAACACTGGTCACTCATGTTGGTAATGACTAGGTCTAGGATATTGTTGCCCCTGTGGGGGTGCGGATAAGTTGATCCAGGGCATTGGAGTTTATGAATTCCAGAAAGCATTGAGCTAAGGATTTGGTGCACAAATAGTTTTCCCAGTTAATGATGGGGTAGTTGAAGTCGCCCATTATTAGGGTGGTTGGTTGAACCCTAATATTTTCCAGTACATCAAGAAAAGCAGAGTGGGAATCCTGGGGCATCGTGGGGGATCTGTAGCAAGCTACAGTTTGGATTGCAGTTTTGCTCAGAGTTAGTTGCACTTGGATAATCTCGGATGCATTGTGCTGAGCAACTAGCCTGGAGGTGTGGATATCTTTAATGAATATGGACACACCTCCACCTTTGGTGTTTCGGTTCAGGTTACATGGATGAAAAGTGTGGTATGAGTTATAGCCTGGTAGTGCAAGGGTGCTTTCTGGAGCTTTGAACCAGGTCTCAGTCACTGCACAGATATCGATGTTCTCCATTTTAAGGAGTGCCTCGAGTGAGTGCATTTTGAGATTTAAACTTCTAGCACTGAGTAACATTACGCTCAGTTTTTGTTTGCCTGTTTGATGCTTGTGTGCACATATGCAGCTGTTCTTATCAATATTTGCCATTTTCTTTTGCAATACATCTACATACTTGCATGGATATTACTTATTACTTCTGTTATAGAGCTTCATAGCTACAGCATCATCATGGCACCATATTTATTGCATTGCTTTCACTGCTTCTTTGCTACAGGTCCTGATTTTAGAGCCTACGCAACTCTTTCAACCAGCCCGCATTAGCTTTGTTGAAATGGAAGATACAAAGTCTGTAGAGCTCTCTCACATTGCACCTATGAATAAGGTATGCTTTGAAATTGTTGGAAAACATATTTATATCTTGTGTAAACTGAATACAGCTAATGACGCTTCCCACATTACTGTTTCATTATCTTTACAGAAAGGAATCCAGAGTTGGACTTTAGGGGCTTCTTCTATTCGAGGCATTAGGTATGCTTGATTTTATTTTAGATGTTACAGTTTTTCTGACTCAGAAGGTGATTTTAATTTTAGAAGTATTCATGCCTTTTTACAGTTAAGCATAACTTCTCTCTGCTTCTGCATAAATGATGTTGAGATCTGTACCATTAGCTAAGAATGAATTAAAATGCAAAAATGCTTGTCACAAATTTTAGAGTGTACTTCCTTTCACTGTTTTTGATTTGCTGAGATAGGTAACATTTCTTGATTCTTGTAATAGAATATGTAATGGGCAGAAGCCAAGAAGTCAACACGGGTTTAGAAATTATTCATACTGTAATTAATATCAATGATACTAATTATAATATTATAAGAATTTACTGTACACTGTATACCTTGCAGTGCATGAGGATTCTTGACCAAATTCTAGGGTATAGAAAAATCAGTGAAAATACAGTCCTTATAGAAACTGTAACTGTCTCAGCATTAATTGGGTAAACTGTCAAACATTAAATAAATATGCCCAAATATTAATCAAAATTGCTTTGAGCAAATGATATGAAATCCAACCTGGGATTTATCTGCTCCCCCACCCATTATATCCTGTGTGATTAATACTAGTTATAACACCATTATGTTTTGCCTAACAGGGAATCAAATTCATTCATAAATAAAGCATCCTTCCTAGATACTACAGTAAATACTACAGTCCAGTGAATATCATATTTATGAAAGTAGACTGGGATACTGTCCACAGTGACTAAATTAAGTTGAAGTCTGCTCAGGACACTATCACTGAGTTAGTTTATCTTATATTTGTGTGGGAATGTGAGGTATTGCCAGCTATGCCAGGAGTAGCAGGGCAGTGGATGTGTAACATATGCCAGCAGAGCTAGCTAGAGTATTGTAAATAATTATATGTCACTTGTATATCACATTGATTTGAACAGATGCTTGTGTTGAAAAAATCTATTTGTAAAGTTGCTTGTGTTAAAAATGCACCAACAGTGTGTCCTGCTAAAAGAAACGTACATGTATGCTAGACTTTACTATCGTAACTGATTAAATATATATGTTGTAACAGAGGATACTGGAAGAGAAGAGGTTAAGCTCAGCCCCCAGCTAACTTTTAGAAAAATATCCTGAAATTAAATTACTTAATTTAGGCTATAAAGATTGTATCTCACAGGTCTCAATGCAGCCAGAAACAAAACGTCTGCACTAGGAAGACGTGTCCTTAGCAGTTAACTAATTACTACCCTGGAAGGGTAGAAGTATTGAAATGGTTTTATAGCTTCCAAATGCTGTAACACATCCTAGCAAAGCAATGTCTTTGTGTATAGTAAGCACATATGTGGAAGATTCTGCTTCAGTTTCTAGTAAGGGGGGGGTAGTATGGGAACCAGAAGTCAGATGACCAGATGTATGTGATGTCATTCTGTAATCCAGCCTGATATGATGTTTTAATACTAGATGAAACAGAAGCCTCAGAGCAGTCTGTTTTTGAAACCTGACAAAGAAGGAAGACCACTCACATACTTCATCTTGCCTTGTTTTAGTAAGTTACCAGGGAATAGTAATTCTTTAGATCAGTCAAGAAAATATAGTGAGATTAGTTAAGTACTGTTTTTCTTCATCTATGTGAATTTTTCATCTGTGTTATTTTAATATTTCCTGTGATTGAAACCCTGGTGTTTATTGTAAATAGATATTTTGTGTTTTTATGTTCCTTTATTATTTATTATTGAATATATTTAAACTTTTTCTGG
Organism: Protopterus annectens; assembly: GCF_019279795.1. Classification (NCBI taxonomy): domain Eukaryota; kingdom Metazoa; phylum Chordata; order Ceratodontiformes; family Protopteridae; genus Protopterus; species Protopterus annectens. Next base: position 1,759,854,801 of record NC_056726.1, read on the forward strand.
CTGGTCTTTTTGAGAATGTTTAACCTTTGTGAGTACTTATATTTATTTGGTGACACTGTGGCTGTTCTTGAAAGCCTTACTGCATTGGTCAAACACTACCATTTGTATTAATATTAATTTTATTTAGTATAATTGGGTACCCTTGTAAGAGCCTTAGAGTAGCTGGCTTTGGAGTGTCTGATGACAGTAACTACCTTATAGTCTGGGCAAAGGGTAGCAGAGCGAGTAAATCTGTACCACCCTTTCCCAGGTGTGTGTGTGTGTGTGTGTGTGTGTGTGTGTGTGTGTGTGTGTGTGTGTGTGTGTGTGTGTGTGTGTGTGTGTGTGTGTGTGTGTGTGTGTGTGTGTGTGTGAGAGAGCTACTTGGAGCAGGGCACAGAGCACTGGTTTCACAGAGAGTGTGCTGGAGGACTTGGCTTGGACACTCTGCTGAGGACTCAACTCTACAGCTGTGCCACTGGGGAGTCTCACTGGGGGCTTGGAGAGAGCGAGAGAGGGAAAGCCAGCTCCCAGACTGAGTGTGTTCCACGTGTGCTCTTAAGGGAAATTGTGCTTGGTGCAGAGAGCTGCATCTGGAAATACTGAGTGTATCTATTTTTGTTCCAAGTGAACGTACCTCACCAGTGTCAATGATGAGGATTCAGGCTCTTTGATTACTGGCCCAGAGGAGGGATGTCACAATTCAATACTTATAAACACTAGTAAGACCCACATATACAAAAAAAAAACTTATGTGGATTCACAAAAACACCTTGGTTACAAAACAAGTCTGGGTTAGGTAAAGTACAGAAACTACTTTTTATGCCAAATCACAGACTATGTGCTTCTTAGGAACCATCCAGGACATACACATTTTCAAGCTGTCACTCCCATGGAAAATGAATTCCCAGGCTGTTGTATTCGTGTATGACTGCTTGAACCATCCTGAAAGCTCTAGAGAAAATTTGGTTCAATTCTTGTGGTCTTCTTGGTGAAGTTACACTAAAAAATTTCACTGGTACCCCAGCTATATCTCATGCCAGCATCTGCATTCCCTGAGTAAAGGCTCCCCATACCTTCCATCCAAAAATAATTTGCCTGGGTGGTGGAACAGGGTGAAAGCCAACTCAAAGATGCAATTTGTGGAGCCATATAGGATTAGATCCTGACCTCATGCACTTTCAAACTGCCATATTGTTCACACGCAGGTGCCATAATGGCCAAGAATACTTGGAGCTAGAACTCTAAGTCCAGATACATTAATATAAAGCAGGTACTGGGCATCATTTATACACATAGGATTCTTAGACCGGTTTTACAGCCAGGAGTCCACAACCTTGTGACAGGCAGCACCACAGCGATGTGCTACATCAACAAACCTGGATGGGCAATTCCTATCCCTTGTACAGACTAACCATGAGGGATTGGAATCTGGCATTGAATCAGAACATTCATTTCTGTGCTTATTCTTTCAGCAAGCCCATAATGTTGTGGCAAGTCACTGAGCAAGTCTGCACCCAGTCATAAAAATAGAAGTTGAATCCGATGAGCATTCATGGATTTAACTTTCTTTGGGACAAACAGGAGATAAATCTGCCCCCCCTCGTCTCACCCAAGAATCACCAGTTCCCAAACTTCTCTTGCAGTTACCCCTGCAAGACAGTCCCAGCAATGGATGTAATTCTTTCCGTTGGAGATAAGGTCTACTTTATTTATTTGTATCCCTACCCCTTATGACCTTTATACTGATTAAGTAATTGCAGGACAGGGACAGTGTGATCCTGTTGGCAGACCTTTGTCCAAGAAACACTTGATCTTCTTTCATAAAGAGTTGAGTACCTGGTGCATTCAGACTTAAAACACCTAAGACATGTAACCTGAAGATATATCACTGATTCCACATTGGGAATCCTCTACCTACAGAGATTCTGGGGATCAAAAAAGTGTCTAGAAAGCCTGTTACTACAAATCCATCATTTTGATTCATATCTAATTGTATTTGCTCCTAGATGGCTTTGGTTAAACATGGCCTCCTATGCCTGTATACATTTTTGATAAAAGACTTTTCTTATAAATTATTTAAGGTGCACCTCACCCTTCAGCTATTTCAGATTACTTGCTCTTTAAACCATGATGACATTTTTGAAAAGGGCTCCGAAGTTGATGCCACCAAGAAATATGTTGTCTTTTTCCTGAAAGTAAATTTAATTTCTGAAAAGCAGACCACTGCTACTTTTGAACCTACATTCTCAGATGCTATAAAATATTATTTAGGGAAAATCGTTTTTGTGGTCATTAGCTCAGGGTATAAGATATAAGAAATAAATGCATTTATTTGCATGACAATCTGCTTGGCCTTTTGCAATGGCATGATGATCTTTGGAACCATTCTGTCATTCATGACAAAACTGATTTAGCATGAGGCATCAAATCAGGCCATTTAGCTTCCTGGATTTTTTTTTTCAAATCCACAAGAATAAGGAAAAAAAATCTTGGGACATATATGTACAGTTTTATATAGGATATCATTAGACTGCCAAATTTCTGTTCCCTTGCTGCCAAGTAAGTAAAGAAGGCCTATTTGGAAACAAACCTTGTCCAGATAGTTAATGGGCATCACCATCAGTTCTTATGACTACCAGGGTAAAACCTTACAAGGCCAAATAACACTGCACTTCACAAGAGCAGCTTCTTCTACAGCAGCTGCCTACTTGCAGAATATTTGTAAGACATACATTGAAAGCATGCAGACATTCTGTAGACATTGGAACCTGGATATCCATCATGGTGGGATTTGCCCCTGTAACATTGCAAATCCTGTATTCTCTTACTTTATTCCTATTCCCTTATATGTACAGGATAGTTGCAGCAGTGATCCTTGCAGTAAACATAATGCAACTGTGGGAGTATACTCATGATAACAGTAGATGTCTGAGTATCATCACTGATGCAATGTAACTCTGTCCTGCTATTCCCTTTATCTTGTTTTCTTTATTTGTTGTTTTAGGAAAGAGTATTTTCTTCCCTTTCTGGAAGAAACCTTCCATGCTTAAGTCAGAATGAAAGTGTGTGTGTGTGTGTGTGTGTGTGTGTGTGTGTGTGTGTGTGTGTGTGTGTGTGTGTGTGTGTGTGTGTGTGTGTGTGTGTGTGTGTGTGTGTGTGTATGTGTGTGTGTGTGTGTGTGTATGTATGTATATATATATATATATATATATATATATATATATATATATATATATATATATATACAGCTGCTACTACCTTAAGGCCTGGACAGCCACAACCAGTTCATCGATCTTCCCACAATCTTCACCATCCACATCGTCATCAGATTCCATCTCCAACATCATTAGCAGTGTCCCAGATCCAGTCCAGTTCCCTCTGCCCCAACAGATTCAATCCAGTCTTTATAATCAAACCTGGCAGACAAATCTTGTTTCTGTCTTCCCCACTCAGTTCAAATTCACCACTGAAGGCCCAAACTTCCGCGATCAGGTTAAGGATCCTTAAACAAAGCAAAAAACCCAACAAAGACACCACAGCCACCACAGCTTTAGTCAACCGCATGCTTGAACAGGTCAGGAATGAACCATTCAATGATCTACAGATTAACAGTTCACAAAAATTCAACATAAAAACACTAATGCACCTTGGGAGCCTGACAGGCTGCTGCCACACAAGGCGCCACCTTCTCCAGTTATTATTATAAAATGTAGTTGTTATTTTGTTGTAAGGACAGGGTATATTTACACGTCAAATACATACCATTGAAAGAAAAGACAAAGCTATAAAGGATATACTGTTGGTTTTCATTAGTTTAAACCAGAAAAGGATCCAGAGTGGAATTTATGCAGATTTATCAGTAACTTAAGATATAATCTGAAGATTTTTTTTTCTAGCTGAAAATGTTAAATCATTTATGTACAAATTTAGAATTAACACAACTCCATTGGCATACAGAGATAAAAAATCCTAGACTGCAACCCAGGCAACCTATGTTTGATGAAGGTGGGGCTAAGGGAGAGAGAAGCGATGAGGCACTGCCAGCTCACTTCTGTTTATGGGAGGGATGGTTGAGTGTGGCATAATTGAGGAAAGCATGCCACTCTTGGAGTCCCAGTAGAGGCCTGAACTGTGAGCGATGGCCGAGCTAAGCATGCGAGTGGAGTTGAAGGAGTTGCCCTCTTTAGCCCCAGGCTGGAGATGCTCCGGTAAAGCCATACCTCATTGCATATGTGAAGCTTCCAAAAAACACTATTATTGAAGGTGGGGATAGCACTTTAATTACTGAGTTAAGCAAACCCCCACATGGAACAGTGTTGTCTCACAAGCTTTCTTTTTCCCTTAAACCTAGTCAGTACTGGTAGTAGGGTTGTTATCAGTGACTCTTGTCTGGAGGAGTTAAACACCTGGAACAACTCACATGACTTTCAGAAAGGGTGGAAAAGAGCCACGCTGCTAGAGTAATCAACCCATGGAATTTCAAACTTAAGAATCGTGGATGTTTCAGACCGCCATTATTTTTAGGAAGTGTTAATTTATTGTAAAATTTCCTAAATGATTTGAAATCAATTAAAATTTAAATGAATCTGAATATTAAGATTGTTGGACTTCATTCAAACCATTCAAATGCTAGTATAGTTTTATAAACTGGAAGCATGTATTGATAGTCTGTCTGCTCTAGTCTCTCTGGACAACTGTACAAATGTAGGAGTAATATATTGTTCTTATTTAATAGACGCACATTTTAATTGATATGCTTTATAATCTGTATTCATTTGCAGAGACCATAGTTATCTTTTAATCTTTATTATATGTATCTAAAACTTTAACTATGTCTTATCTGTGGTTGTTATAGCTTTGCTCATGGCCATAATTTTCCTACTTGAGTACCTTAGATTTAATATATTATCTTTTCTTTTCTCCTCTCCTCCTTAACCCCATCTCACTCTTACTCTTCACACATCATAATCTCTGATTTCTTTAGGTAACTTGAGATATTTTTATTGTAAAGCATCATATGAGTTGTGTTTGTTGTTATATTGTTTAGGATCATAGGAAATACAAGGCAACTGAGACTGACTACTGACCATTTATGTACCATTACCCACCCATAAAAAATACCTCCTTTTTTCAGGGAGGGATAGGCCTGTCAAGCCAGGGGTGAATTTGTGAACGTCTAGTAATTTAGTTGCTGTTTAAAGGCATATAATATGTCACACTGCTTAATTTACAGTGGATGTCTGTTTCAGAGTTGGGGAAGGTGTTACACAGCAAATCTATTTCTCCACATTGTTTTATTTATTTGCAGATATAGGTTTAGATTTCTAGTCCTAGTATTAGTGGCATCATTTCATTTGTGGAAGTGCAAGAGATCCTGGACTCTTGGGTCCCTGTTAGCGTAGAAGGCACAGCACAAATCACCCTCTTAGGAATTTATAAGATACTAGCATCATGCTAATATCTGGACAATATTACTTTTTTGATCAGCTATGCTAAGTAGAAAGACTATTTGACCACTATACCAACATTTTGATCAAAGAAGACAGAATTAACAACCCATATTCCAAGGTCTGTAACTACACACTTATTTTGAAGTAGGGTGATGTCTGTGCTGTAACTTGGGGGGAAGGGGGGTCTGAGCTGAATATGACAATATTGCACATTTTTGCATTTAATTGGAGTCCATTATTTGTACACTGGGCATTGTCAAATGTAGACTCATGTTGGAGGGGCCTATGCATCAGAGTAGGATTTGATAATGACATCCAGTTTGGAGTCATCTGCAGACTTACTTAACTAGATATCTTGGTTCTTGATCTGAAGATTCAAAAACTAGATGCCAAACAACAAAGGGCCCAGTACTGAGCCCTGTGGAACACCACTGGCCACCTCCATGCTCTCTAAGGAAGCACCTGCTACTTTCACTGTGTGATTTCTGTCTTTTAGCCAATTTGCTATACATTTTGCAAAATAGGGATCTGTTCAAAGTTTATTCAGATTGTTCATTATTCTAGCATGAAGAATGGAATTGAATGCTTTGGCCAGGTCAAGATACTATGTGTGTGCAGCATGACTGCTGTCAGCAACCTGTGTTAACCTTTCAAAGAAATTACTAAGTTCATTAGACAGGATATACCCTTGACCACTGTTGTGGGTCTAGTTTGAAAATATTTTAATATTGTTAATCATATCAATTATAATATATTCCATAGTTTTGTAGATGAGACTTGTCAAACTGATGGGCCTGTAACTTCCAGGTCAGTGGTGGGGTTACCCTTGTGAGGTGGCATCACATCTGCTGTGTACCAGATCTCAGGGGCAAAGCTAGCGGCTTGGCTCAGACTGAATAGTATAAGGAGCAGCTCTGGAAATGCCTGTTTAGTACTATTTATTAAGCAGTGAGTTATATTATCTGGTCCCATGGAAGATGTATTTTTAGTCATGGAAATTGCATTCAATGTGTGTTCTTTTGTGATGAACGGGGGGATCTGAAGTCTTCAGGGGTAAATGGCCTTTGGATAGTTGTTTCTAAGGGGAAGTGTACAGTGAATTTGTTTACTAGTATGTTGGCAATGTCCACTAGCTCAAAGTAGGTAAGTGCCATTTTGAATACATTGTGAGTAATGTTGAGTATTATTTCTTAGTTTCCTGATGTAGCTAACAAAATATTTCTAATTGTTGTTGGCTTCTGTTGCTAGCCTAAAATCATTGGCTGCCTTGGTTTTCCTAATAGTATGTTTTAAATTCTTTGACAGTTCCTTAGTATTAACCTTTGATTTGAAGGTCATTTATTCTACTGGATGTTCTGCTCTATACTTTAAGGATTTTTTTCATTTGTTGTATAGTTTAATTATGTTTGTGAACCACTGGGTCAGTTTGCTCTTAAATATCCCATAATATTTAGGCATGATTGGAACTACCAGATTTATATATGTATGTAGGTGAGCACAGAATTGTTGTGTAACTCCATGCTGTATCAATATCTTGAGTGATAATCTTATATATAAATGTGGAGACGTCATGATAGGAATAGAGTCGATTTGTACTTTTGAAATTCCAGAATTCCATGAAAATGGTATCGATTGGTTTTGAGGATGAAGTGGAGAGGGAGATAACAGAAAATAGTACATACAGAAGCTTAATTTGAAAGAATAAGGCCTAGGATATATTGACCTCTAGACGGTTCTTTGACTGTCTGGTGCAGGATGTTTTTGTTTATTAAATCTAGGAGCTGTTAAGCATATCTTGCATTCAAAGTATATGTGTTCTGGTTATTGATGGGTAGTTAAAGTCTCCCAGAATAATGGGGTTTTGCTTAAAGGAAGTTCATCAAGTATATTTAGAAACTTAACATGATTTTCAGGGGGCATGGAAGGGATCCTGTAACACGCAGTGAGATGATGTCAATGAGTTATTTTGGTGGGTCTGTAAGAATCTGCCTAAAAGTGATGTAATCTCAGAAATATTGAGACTCCATCAGAGATGCCATGGGTCTAAAAGCATAGAAGACACGAAACCCAGGTATGGATGTGTGCTGTCTGAGAATTTAAACCAAAGTTCATTTACTAAAAATACACAGCTGCTCCCCAACTGCAGGAGGGCCTCAAGGTTAGGCATTTTCTTACTGAGACTCCTGGCACTGAGCAGACATTTTCTTATTGAGACTCCTGGCACTGAGCAGACATTTTCTTATTGAGACTCCTGGCACTGAGCAGAGTCACCTTGATGTGATCTTGTGTTTGATTTTTTTTTTTTTTGGCTAAGTCAGGAGGTTTATTAGCTGGACTCTGTCTAAGAAGGGAACTACGGGTCAGCAAAGACTTTAGCCAGTATGGGAAGCTTTAAAAGGAGAGGCACAAGCTGTCTATACAAAGCAGGTAGGGCTATCCAGCATTACATCCCAAGCTGACACATACTGGATCCTCCTGGATTGACACCAACAACTTAGCCAATTGTTGAAACCAATTTTCTTTTCTTTTTACTTCAACATCATTCTCAGAGAAGTAAAGATTCTGTTGTCTTTCTGCATTTCCCTCAGGGTTTTGCATGCCAAGTTGCTTACTCCAACATGACCACTACCATGTCGTACTTGTATTTGTTGGGTGTAAGGGCCTTAAGGGTCCTTGAGATGTCAGAGATCCTGGCACCTGAAAGTCTATGCACCATCAACTTGTTCTTGCTTAGATTTGAGAAAGTTGAATCAGTGTGTCTGCCTATGGAGTTACGGATCACGAGGACATTTTTATTAGTAGTATGGTTTGGATTAGTGGATTTGAGATGAGTTGGATCTTGGTGACTGTCGTAAATGTACCAATAAGTGAAGTGATGTCTGGCTTTCTCTGATAGCTAGTCCTAATGGGTTGAGAAGACTCAGGCACTGATTTTTCTACAGTATCAGCATAAGATTATTTAGTGTGCTTTTCAGTGGAGCATTAAGGAAGAGTATGTTGCTCACAGTCTGTCTCTTTGTGCAAAATGATTGCTTCTGTGCTGTTAAAAAGTACTTGCATCTCTCACAAATAGAATACATTTTGTGAAATAAGAGTTCATTGTCTGTGAGCATGAGGCAGTTGCCTTTACATACTGTGTGCTGTGAGACTGGCAACAAAGGGAAGACAAGAACGCTGTCCATCCATTTTAGTCCAGGGAATTGGAACTTGTTGATGTTTAACTGACTAGTTGAAAACCAGGGGACAGAATGCTAACATGACTGATTTATTATTTAGTTTACACAGCAATTAAATTCATTTCAGGTTATGTATTTTTTTTTGTTTTGTACAGGATACAAGTGTAATTTCAATAATTACAGTTTTGGCGTACACTGCAATTAAATTAATTTTAGTTTATTTATTTGTTTATACAGGAGTCAGCCTTAACGAATGGATTTGTTTACCCAGATGAACTATACAGCATTTAATTTGGCAGCAGAGCAAAACTGCCTGCATCTATCTAGCACAAGCTTGCCTGGCGCTGTGCTGATTGGCGCTCAGCACAGTATAACAAGCAGGGAAAACCTAAGAACCAATGAAAAGACAGCTAGGGTGTCAACTAATAATGCCAACTCCCTAGATACAGTAACAAATTACTGTCCGCCACAGAATAACCAACTACTAGCTCTCAGATCACTTACAAAACTCTGCCTAAACTGGCTGTAACTGTAGTACATTCACAAACTTTAGCTTGTGCAAAAAAAATGGCATTAACAGGAGGAAAGCAATTTTATAACAATAATAATAGTACCTAGTTACTGGGAGTGGGTGGTATTGTACTTGTTAACACTTTTTTCTTCTAAGGATGCTTTCAGAATTTTTTTTATCAAACTGTGTTTATGGTTTAAGTAATGACAACAGAAGACTGAAGTTCAGGTATTTGCTCAAAAATTTACAGATAACTCCTTTACAAGATGACATATTTCTCAAATGAGTGAATACCCCTTTCATTTATCTCAGAACAGGCTCTCAATTGAGTTATGGTGCAGCTGTTTTCTGAATAGTTACTGTTAAATTGGCAGTATTCTTAGAAATAAATATTGGGGAAAATATTTACTGTAGTCGAAAATACTATACATATCTGTAACTAGAGAGATTGATGGCTGTGGTGACATGCCCATTTTGTGCCACCTGGCCCTAGAGCCATGCTCACTGACCACTTTTCCAGTATTCACCCCATCCACCAGCCCAATATTCCCAATGAAATACATAAATAATAAGTTGTCATCTTCTCCTATAAACGTTTTTTTAGGAATTTATACAATTTTTGGGTTTCACAATGACAAGATTCCAGTATTTCAGATGTGACAAAATTTCAATATTCTCTGTTGATCAGTTATTTTTATTATTGTTGGTAGTAGTAGTAATAGTAGTTTCATAAAGACATGCATCTGTATAGCTATACCATTACTTTTCTTACATGTAGTTATATAGCAAAAATCATGTTGAGTATATAATCAGATCCCATACTGACAAAACTACCACCAGCTTCTTTCTTTGTATGACTGTGATGAGTCCCTTTTACCCCAGGGCAGTAATTAAGGAGTCTCATTCCTCACCACTGTCTCCGGTAAGAGAGTGTCACTAAAATGTCATTAAAAACAGGGATAGAAATACATAACTTCCCGTAAGAGTACACAGAGAACAGGTTCCAAACCTGGGAGTGGACTATATGCTTCACTCCAGCTCCCCAAATGAGTGCCCACACTAACCACTGCAGAACACTGTGTCCCAGCTATAGGTATCTGACACATTGACTCTTAAATATCTGATATTCACACATACACACAGTCTTGGGAACTATTGACACATATATGCCTCCTGTGTTTCTTTGCCCAAATTACAAGGTAATGGCTGCCACCAGTCAAATACCACAATACCCTTCAAAAGGGGTGTTCAATTATATTGGGTAAAATAGATATTGAAACAAATGGTAGCATGTATCCCAAGCAGTAAGGCTTTTTGGTGTGGCTCTGGTGTTATCACAGTAAGCATAAACACTCTCAAGTTATTAAAAATATTAACTAAATAACCATCCACAATGAGAGGTAGTAAAACATTTAATAATAAATAAAAGGATTTAAAACATGCAAATACTGAATAACTGATTCCAGTAAACATCAGAGTTTCACACACAGGAAATATGAAAATAATACTGTAGGATCAAGTTGATTTTAAAAAAACCTCTAACTAGCTGTAGTTCCCTGAGTATCGGAAGATTAACTGTTCCCATCTAAACTAAATACTTTAGCAAGGCAAAATTATACTCTTACTTCTGCAAGGTAAGATGAGAAATTATGTCCACACTCCAGACCATTGTCTGTCCTCAGCGACTGGAACAATTACTCTCCTGCAAACAATTGGACTACTACTGCTGCTGTACAACTCTGGAAAACAACTACTGAACAGTACATAAACAACTGACTCAGAATCTTTCTATAGCAGATCTTTTTCAAAAGTAACAGGAAGCTGCTATGAGAATTCTACTCTTTCATATCAGACTTTGAAAAGTAAACAAACAGCTGCAGTAAAGAGTGATAATCAAAAGACAAACGTATTTGCAAAATTTTAGCCAGTCATGTTGGCATATGTAACACAGGGTAATTTGCAATTATTTACAAAACTCTGGCCAGTCATGCTAGCGCAGATAACAATATCTAATATCCTCACATGACCTTTAATAATTTTAGAATAAACACTTCAGTTTTAAAAAATCTAGTAGATCAGGAGTTGTGCAATGCCTTTCAGAGACAATCATGTGTACAGTTATAGTCTGTATTCTGCTCTTTCCTCTTGATTATCTGCCAAACATTTAACACCAGAACTCCTATGCCATCTCTGTCTAGCACTGTTTTTTTAATTGTCCATGCAATCTCCATTCGACCCTCCCCCTACATATATACATTAACTCCACTCACTCTCTTAATAATTCCCATTTTACCCAAGCCTCCTATCTTCCTTTAAATTCAAAAATCTATCTGCCTAGAAACTCCCAAGTATCCCTTTTTATTTAACCCCCATCTTCCTCCTGCTTCTAAGTGTTGGCTCAAATTAAAAGGAGAGATGGAAAGGTGTATGTTGCTTAAAAAAAAATAAATTTTGAATGTGCATAACTTGACGGCTGTGATAGAAGAGGCAGTTGGTTTTAAACATTGAATAAGGAATTGATTTTAAGATTATCCATCAGTTTGTGTTTATCAACAGGTTCCATCTGTCTCTTCACTAAAATACAACTTTCCCACATGCTAATAAAAACACATTTTAAACACTGAATAAGGAATTGATTTTAAGGTTACCCATCAGTATGTGTTTATCAACAGATTCCATCTGTCTCTTCACTAAAATACAACTTGCCCACCTGCAAATATAAACAAATTTCAACTCTCATTCTCCCTATGTTAAAATCAATTTCATCCTTCTAAAGCATTATATGGGGGCTTTAGTTTAAATATGGCAGGGAAACGCAAATGTGTCATTGAAGACCTTCTGGCAGTTCAAAGCTTAACACAACTAGTAAAGGAACATAGCACAAAATCAAACTACCATTTTTTATGTGATTTAGTGATTGCACACATACTTAACCACATACAGATAATACACATTATTCCCTCCAATCATAGTGATCACCATCTCATTAACATTCCAACTAATGAGCCAAAAACAACCACGAATCAAAACTAAAAAAAAAAAAAATCACATTAACAGAATAAAATGGAACACAATCTTAAGCTCTCAAGTAACAGAGTTAATCAAAAACATGGTAACAGATATTGTGTAACAAATTCAGAGCTTTTACTTCCACCTTATATCTAGACCACGTAAGTTCATATCCAGTCTCAGTCATGGATTGAAATGTTTTCTCAGACTTAAAGACCAAGCCTAGATTTTCTTAGAAAGTATCTAAAATCCCAGAGGATGTCACAGGAGTCATTTCCCTGTGAAATGTTGCATAAATGCCATAAGAAGGCAGAGAGCTAACTACTTCATACAAGAATAAGCATCCCTTGTATCCCTTGTGTATAAAGTAAAGGATTGTTGGAGTTACCTCTGTAGTGTAATGGGCTGTAAGATGAAGAACTACTCAAATACATCTCTCTCTCTCTCTTTCTATGCATACATACATACATATATATATATATATATATATATATATATATATATATATATATATGGGTCTACTTTAGTTTGCCAAAATAACACTTTACTGAAATTCAAAATGTCGAGATGACAGCATTGAAATAGTATAAATCAGTATAAAGGAAGTTTACATCATTGAAAGTTTGCAACACCAAAACATAAAAGAACAACATGAAAACAATGAAAGATTAAAATACTTAACATGCGTAACCACTCAGCACAATACATGTATGTCCCTTTAAACTAACCTCTGATTTACGGCAGCTACTAAGGCATATAAGGCATACACTAAAAAGACAATCACTGAAATTAAATAAAAAGGTACTATCCATTTACCTTCAATCTAACCTTTTTTGAGCTTTAGCAGGAGGGCAAGCCCCCTACTCCCACCACACCCCTGCAACTTATATATATATACCAACTCTGAGATCACACTACAGTGGGGGAAAAGGATGAATTTCCGGATCCTTACGGTACTGTGATCTGCATTCAGATGCTTCCTGGGTTTAAAAAACAAAGTGCTATATAACTTCCACAGCTGTTTTTCGATTATATGAATTTGATGTTAGATGCCTGTCTGTTTAATTCATGGGAAGTTCATTAGAATCCAGGGAGCACATTTCACTTAATCATTGTTTTGGAAAAATAAGAACGGTGTTGTTGTTCTTGTCTTTATAAGAGTATGTAGGGTGTCGGGAGTGGTGTAAAACATCTACAGTTGTTTTTTCAGTGTTTTGAGTTTTGATGTTGTAAAGTGTTATTTCGGCAAACTAAAGTCAGCCCATATATATATATATATATATATATATATATATATATATATATATATATATATATATATATATATATATATATGTGTATATATATATATATATATATATATATATATATATATATATATATATATATATGTATATATATATATATATATATGGTTCTACCTGACATAGCGAAACCACAACACCGACAACCACATCACCGACATAAGATATTCGACAGTCCATAAACACGAAACCACATAACCGACAACGAAATAACCGACGGTACACAAACACGAAACCCCATACACTGCACACACCACAATCACAATTATTAAAAACAAAACACATCCCCATTCCACAAACCACACACAACACAAGCACACCAAAATCCTTACAAGCACACTAAACCTTACCCTAACCCTAAGGTCCGTCACTATCGCACACTTACCTACCCGCCTCTAACCTAACTCACTTAACCCGCCCCTACCGCCTCCCTAACCCTAACTCACTTAACCCACCCCTTCGCCCTAACCCTAACTCACTTAACCCCCCTATCGCCTTAACCTAACCCTATATACTTAACCCACCCTATCAACTATATATCACTTAACTATATATATATATATATATATATTATATATTGATATATATATATATGTATATCTTATGCATATATATATATATATATATATATATATATATATATATATATGTATATATATATATATATATATATATATATATATATATATATATATATATATATATATATATATATATATATATATATATATATATATATATATATATATATATATATATATATATATATATATATATATATATATATATATATATATATATATATATATATATATATATATATATATATATATATATATATATATATATATATATATATATATATATATATATATATATATATATATATATATATATGTATATATATATATTTATATATATATATATATATGGATATATATATATATATATATACATATATATATGTGTACACACACACACACACACACACACACACACACACACCATACCTCTCAACGTGGAAGCATCAAAAGTCTGGACAAGGCCCATAAAAAATAGGTACAAATCTGTACACTGATCAACATAAAATTTGCACACATAATTACGTAACCCCGCCCACTCCAATGGAATTGTGGGATACCAAGTTTCAAATGCAAACTGAAGAACAGACAACCAAAATTTGGCACCAGAGTTCCAGTGGCAGCTGGTGACTTCAAATCAAAGGGGGGCTGCAGGAGACAGCTGAATGGGTGGGGCCAGTGGGAAGGGGTGCGGCCAACTAGAAAGAGGAAGGGCTATGCTCAAAACCACAAAAACTAAATATACTGCCCTGGGTGCTAAACCATCATTATGAGAGTCCAATCAAGACAAAATGAAGTGTAGAAGAATAAAAATATTTCAATGCATTGGCTGCATGACAGCTTAATATCTAGATGGAAACAAAAAAGGTTGTGAGGCATGAAAAAATAAATTACTTTTTTTAAATACATTAATGGAATGCCAGTCAAAATCAAGTATAAGAAAAACAAGCAGCACTCAACTCAAACCACTTCTTGCACTGCAGTTCTAATTATAATATATATTCAGCTTTATTAAAGTACCAAGTACCAAGTAACATGCTGAAAGTAGAAATCTCTGATGCCCCCACTTGTAAAAATGTTCCTTGTCCAAAAAAAGACCTGCTGCCTGACATCTACTTGTTTCATGGTGAAAACATGATCAAAGTAAAAAATGAAAAGCAAACAAGAAATAAGCTCAAGATACATTGCTTAAAAGGATTACTGTACAGGTTATGGACCACACGATTGGCATTCTGTTTATGGGTAAAGCTTGCAGAGATGACTGGAAGTCTCCAAGTGTAATGAGACTGTTAAAATAATGTAATCCTGTCCTTTATTACAAATACTGGCATATGCATTTCAATACCCAAGGCTTATACATTATCTAGTTAAGTATTCTCTACATGGCAACAGAAAGGCTTTTAATGTGGGCAATTCTTTAACAGTATGCTTATTAAAGATTACTTGCATCTTGCAATCTCAGCCAAGCTCACCTGATTGTCATTAAAGTATTACTACTTAAACACAGAGCAACAGGCACTTTGAGTAATAAGCATAAATCAACAGTACAAAAAATATGACAGAAACCAGACCATTCTGTAAAAATCAAGGACAGATGAAAAGCTACTGTAGTACTTGTGTCTACCTTGGATGGGTGGGATTCTCTGCACATTTACACTGCATAACTACTCCTTGCCTTGCTTCGACGCATCCAGAGTCACTACATGGGGGAGTGGGGTGCAACAAGTATGTCACAGTTTGAAATGTCTCTGGCTGACTTGTGATGGCCCTGACACATTTGTCATACCTCTCAACCTCAGAGCAAGAAATCTGGACAAAGCCATACAAAGAAATGGGACAAAGGCCCAGAAATAAGGGCAAATTTTTAAAATATTGCTCTTATAAACTTAGAAAGATAATAGAGGTCTTGCATTAGTATGCATTTTCTGAATGGTATGAAATCTGAAACTCAAATGTCTGTCATTATTTTCTAACTTCAGTCTTTAATGATTTATCACTAATTTGCCAAAAAAACACAATTTTATGAAAAATGGACCAAAAACGTGATATATAAAATAGCAACACAATACAGCTGGGAACCTGTCAAAGAAGGGACACTTTAATATTAGTACTGCTAACTTGAGCAGCTGACAAAATAAAATAATCTACATGCATTTCTGAAATAAAAGTAATCTGATTATTAGTTATTTCTTAATTATAAACCCTCCACGTTTTCTTCCAAAATTGCTATTTTGCAGAGGGATCATTAGGGGAAGAGCAACATTTTGAGCCAAAATCAGGGACAGTTGAGAGGTTTGGCTATGCCTAATTCTATAAAGCAATTTATTTGCATGTACCTCTCAACCTTTTAATGCGATAAATCTGGACAAGGCCAAATATATTGGGGGAACATATAAACAGTACTAAAAATTGCTCTTGTATAAACTGAGACAGTTGATAGAACAGATCTTACTTTAGCATGCATTTTTCTGAAGGTTATGAAGTCTGAAACTCAGTGTGTCATTATTTAGTGACTTAAGTCCTAAATGATTTGCCAGAAAACCACAAATTTTATGAGGAACAAACCAAAAATAAGAAGCAAAAAATCTATTAATTCTTTGAAAATCTGGACAGTTGGGAGGTATAGTTCAGCTGGGGCTGCCTAAGTTTGCCGCCCTTCCCCCTCAGAAAACCATGGTCAAATGGAGCCTACCCCTGCAGCCATTCCAATGATCCATTACTTGGCTATTTCACTCCATTTACCATAAACACTAATGTGCATACTGATTTACATCTATGATGATTTGAACTTCATTTGAAAGTTTTATTTTGCATTTTACAGCACAAACACTAAGACATCTGCTAAACAAACTTGGCATTAAAACTTCTCTGCCCTTGAAACTCACATTCATTGAAACAACATTGAAACCCACATTCAAAGAAAATACATTTTACCCGTGACAGACAAAGATTAATTCTGGGCTGTTTTCAAATCATAGGCCCCTTGCATATGAAACATGCATGTGCTCTTTGATACACCTTCCTATTGCTTTGAACATTTTTCCAGTAAACAATGAAACAAAACGCATGCACCAATGACAAAACTGCCCAATTCAGAACATTTCCATCATAAAAGTCTACTCAAACTTCTACAGTCCACTATTAGTAAATATGCACAATTCTACAGTCCACCATTATCAGTAAATATGCACAATCTCTGAAGTAGTAAAAAAGTCATCTAAATAATTCCACGTTAAATAAATCTGTAATGAAGAGGTTGTTGCTAGCAATCACCTTTATATTTCATGGTTTCATCGAAAAATAAAGTGTCTGATGCCCCTGAGGAATAAACTGCCTAAATTACATTAAAAATAAGCTAGTAATATTGCAATAGGAAATGGATGATAAACTGATAACAGGCTCATAATTAGTATCTTAACTTTCAGTATGGCAGCATTCACCCCTTATGGGAGTAGAACCAACAACCTTCTGCATCAAAAGCAAGTACACAACCTGTTGTGCTATTAGCAATGCGAGCTGACTTAGCATAATCAGCACTAAACTTCTCTTCCCCTGCAGCTCTCAGCTCCTTGTAGAATCTACTCAATACTCAACTGCATCTCAATTTCGCAGCACAAGAAATCTGGAAAAAGACAAATTTATTGTGGTGGGTCAAAAGGGCAAAAACCAGGGACACATTAAACATTGCTTGTATAATCTTGGAAAGCTGCTAGAATAAAATGCTGTGTTACCACCATACATTTTACTGCCAAGGTCCCTGTGCAAAGAGTCAGAACAACATACCACTACACCAAATCACCTGCTTTGTGAAAGAAAAATGCTGTGTTACCACTGTAATTTATTTAGAAACAAACAAAAATTAGATAACATGGGTTTGAACAGAAGAAAATATAAACATGGTACATAAAATCATGTTCTATAAGCAGTGACAAAATATTAAACAAGATTGCTATAACATAACAGAAAAGCAAGGCTGCAAAAATACCTTCATTTCACATAGCCTGGCCTATTAGGAATCAGTGATATTCCACAGTAGCTTTGGATCTAATACAAGAGTTTATGAGGCTTTCTGACTTTCACTGATACAGCTTGTTCCTTCCACTTTTCTCCTTAAATGAACTGTCTGAGATTTCTCCACCCATAAACTATTAGAAACAGAAAGCAATGAGGAATTGCAGTTGCTAGATGCTTCTGCAAGTATTAGTGGAGCAGTAAATGTGACACACATTGAGATTTATCATCATTAGGAGACTGCTCATAATTTCTTCTTCACAACAGTATCCATAAAACCAATAAGTCCCAAAAATGAAGTATTATGATTTATGGCAAATATTCTGTGACTGATACATCTCTTTAAAACTAGGAAATATTGATCTTAAAGATCAAGTTAATGGACGCATGATTTAATAATCCCCAACACCTGTTGACAGATTGATTTAGCTTTCATTATTCTCAGCAAGGGGTACTGAAAGATAATTTAATTTTTATAGCCTCATATCTTTGCAGCTGTCATTGCCTGATGTGTCATGGCCAGACATGAAAATAACAAGCAAACAAAACTTGCAGTTATGTACAACATTCCTCTGATAATGCTCATAAGATTGCATATCCACTGACAAGGAGAAGAAACTATCAAATGTGAAAAATTAATCAAATATAGCCACAGGAACCAAACGTTCATCAGAATTAGCAAATGAAAGAAAAGCCTAGTCCCAGGTTAAACAAGTAGAGATTGTTGTCTCCAACCCTAAATTTATAAATTCTTACTTTCTTGTACTGTTTTTGTTAATGTTGTATTTTTTCTGGTATATGTATCAGCGTTGCCTAATGGTTATGAATGTCTACATTTGTTTACTGAATCACATACACAGTGATGATGTTATACAATAATGCCAGATTGTCTAAATCAGCCAGTGGGGAAGCAATAATGTCATTATTAAAATACTATAAATACACCAAATAGTTTACTCCATGTGTTGATATTACTGGGTAATAATGTAATTCCTCAGAGTTGAAATATGTATATAGATTACTATTAAGTGTGCAAAGCCAGCACAGTTGATTCCTGCAACAAAAGGGCTAAATGTCTCAATACAGAAGGCCCAAAAGAGTGTAAAACACCAAACCCTGAAAGTCTTTATAGCTTTTGACACAGGAGCAAGCACTGTCATGGGTCCTATGGGGGAGGGGGGTTCATTAGTTCACACCTTTGGACTTTCAGTGATAAGGCCTTCAATCCTTTAATCTCGCTTCTGCAGGAACTGACTGTACTGGCTTCACACACTTGATGATAAGATATATATATATATATATATATATATATATATATATATATATATATACATACATATACACACATATACACACACACACACACACACACACACACACACACACACTCACACCACTTACCTGTAAATCCAAACCCTGATCCCTCTTGTCCTTCTCCATAAATCCAATGCAAGTGAAACCACCATAAGTAAATCCAAACCCCGCCCGCGCAACTCCAGACCCGCGAGATCCGAAACGAATAAATCCAAACCCCGCACAAAAAAGACCCGCGAGATCTTCCCGACGAGACTGCAGCAAATTCCAGACTGCTGACGTTGCAGTCCGACCCTGACGTGTTTTCCCAGCGAGTTCCAGGACAGTCTATGCAGTTTAAAACTGCATAGACTTCTGGGAACTCCGTTCCTCATGTTTCCCAATCAGGACTGCTGCTGAGACAATCTGCGCATGCTCCAGATTCTCAGCAGCAGTCCGGACTAGTGCGCATGCGCGAAGTCCGCTAATTTTAAAAAATTTTTTCTTTTCTTTTTATTTATTTTTATTTTTATTTTACAGTTGAGGGGGCTGCAGTCCGGCAGTCCAATAGCATAAACCGCCCCTGCAGAGTTCCCCTGCAGCCATTCCAAGGTCCCATTACCTGGCTATTTTGGAGCAGTGGTGCAGCGGTAGTGTTATCACATCACAGCAAGAGGTTCACCGGTTCGATTCTCGGCTGGGGTGCCTTCTGTGCGTGGTCTGCATGTCCTCCCTGCGTTCGTGTGGGTTTCCTCCGGGTGCTCCAGTTTCCTCCCACATTACAAAGACATGCATCTGGAACCTGGGGCCTCCGCTGAAAATTGGCTTCGTTCCAAGTCGGACTTTCCCGGTTAACAAATGTAAAAATAAAATAAATAAATAAATATTTCGCCCAATTTACCCTAAACAATAATGTGCATCATATAACCACACATTTTACAAGAAAAAGACAAGTACGAGGCAAAAATAAGAACATTTGAACATATTGTCAACCAATCAGGGACAAATCTCAACAGAATCAGGCATAAATCCAGAAATAATCAGGGACAATTTTAAAATGTTAGCAATGTTAACTTGAGACACTGACAGAATAAGAGAATGTGGATTCATAAACATTTTCTGAACTAAAAGAAGCCTATAACTGCAATGACTATCATCATCTATTAATTGCAATTCACCACATTTCTCTACTCCAAGTTCTCCAACAGTCACAGTTTTAAGAGTGATTAAGAGGGGCAGTCCTAAAATTTGAGTAAAAAAATTAGGGACAGATGAGAGGTTTGCGTTTGTGAGATATAAGCACATGACATGTGTTTTTGAAACGTGATGAGGGAACACTAATCTACTAAACTAGCTAGCTTCATCAAAAAGACAAAATATGCACGCTGAAGATGTGCAACCCAGTCTATGTGACAGTATCGCACTGTATTGTACCCACAGCACATTTTTTAATTTCCGGGTTCTGACACTCATAACATGGTGGTTCTGCTGACGGGCATTGCATGTCTGCCAGGTGGGGGGGGGGGTCTCCACGAACTCCTCTGACTTTGTATTACTCTGCAGTTTTTGTATATTTCTTAGAGTTAGATAACTCTTTGGGTTGGAATTTAAAAGCTGCTTCATGTGGAATGATTACATCTGTACTCTATGAAGAAGGTGTGAACGTGGTCATGGTGAAAGATGCCCCCTAGCTCGAGTTTTCCATCTGTAGCACTTAGACACCCCAGAGTTTGCTGCCACAGAGAATTAAGCGATGTTGGCTGCTTAAACAGAGTCAATAGGTCTAGGCTAGGATACCTCTTTTTCCCTTGTGCTGGCGGTGGTATTAACACGAAAACATGGACAATAGCTTAAAGTGTTAACTTAAGAAGGCTGACAAGGTTCAAGTTTTTACTTTGGTCAGAGTAAACACAGGAAGATAGCATGCATTTCTGTAAAAGCACAGATTAACTGAGTACCAAAATAAACTTTCCTGATAATGTAGTTTTTGAGACTGGATCCTATTAGTCCAAAGTCCTGTAGCCTTAGAAGGTTGCGAACTTGATAGTTGCTTCTCTCAAGGCCACTTGTCGAGTTCTCGTTCATAGGTTGCCAGTCTTCCTGTTGACATAAATGGCATTGAAAAATATCTTTTTAAATTATAAAATGATTAACTCTACGTTGTGGAGGTTGCACAAATCCTTTCCAGATTGCTTTTTTATATGGTGTGTAATATGCTAAATTAATTGGAATCAAACCTATGTTTTTACCCTTTTTAAGTACTTCTTGGATCGATTGCTTGTACCAGGTTGCCAGATTTGTGTCAGTTTCTGTGCAGCGGAGCTAAGTGCAGTTAGGCACACTTATGTGTGCGGATTACAGCATGCGCATCAGGTTGTATTCATACAGTAAAATGTTATGGGTAAGCAGAAATAATGCCCATTTTAGGTAGTATAAGGTTTATGAAAGTGTGATGTGTGTCATGTTTGACATTTCAGAGATATGCTGACTGGTTTGATTTTGATCATGTCTCTCAACTGTCCTTGATTTTGACTCACATTTTAGCTCTGCTTTTCTTTATCCCTCCTAAAAGTGATGATTTTTGGAGAAGTGGTGGTGAATTACACTTATGTTAACGGCAGCTCTCTACCTACCTCTGCAGGCAGCTCTGCTTCGCCCATACACCCCCTTCCATCTAACGAGTAACGATTACGGCAGCTCATTTTTCCATAGGCAGCACATCTGATCCAGCCTTATATACCTCTGCTGCAGAAAACGGCAGCTCTTATCCAGCCTTGCATCAAAGTTATCCCCGCTAAGGATTTGGAACCTTTGATCAGCTGGAAATGCCCTTCAGCTCAATTCCGACAGGCTGTTTCTGTTTCACGGAGCTGACGTCATTACGCATGTGATGACGTCGACTCAAAAGCCGGGAAATAAAATAAAATTTAAAATAAAAGCACTGGGAAATTGGAAATTAAGGGGTGCCACTCGGAAATTGTAGCACCCCATTATTTGGACCCCAAAACTCGTTAAAAAACGAGTAATTCAGTATGGTTGCGAGGTATCTCACACACACACACACACACACACACACACACACACACACACACACGTATATACATATATATGTATGGATCTACTTCATAGCATTGACTTACCATTATGTCAACTTTCATAACATTGAGACCACATTGTTGAATGTTTAAAATCACAGACCCCCGGAACATTGTATTTCCTCACTAGAAAAGTAATCACTTCACCAACAATAAAATTAGAAATGTAAGCAAATTAAACTCACCGAAGTGAGGGGGCATGAGGGGTGCATACACACACACACACACACACACACACACACACACACACACACACACACACACACACACACACATGCATGTACACGCAAGCACGCACACACATACTTTGAGTCTGCATATTCCCAGAAGACCTAAAGAATTCTCATCCTTATCACTCTAATCCTTGTACCTTCAAACAGAACCATTCATCAGAATCTCCACCTCTCCAGTCCTCACCTTCTATTTTGAACAAATAAAATTCAAAGACATTGAACAACAGCTTAACAAAGTACTGGACATATTTACATTTTCTCCCTCTGCCAAACTGTCTTCTTTGCTGTGGAAAACATTTGAATCACCTCCATATGAAAATGTCTAAGCCCATTTTCCCATGAAACATCAAACTCATCTTAATTTTCCCTGCTCTTGCTAAGAATTTAGAAGAATTACTAAATTTAAAACTTTCCAAATGTTTGAGAAAACAAATGTTAACTACATCCCAACATGCTTTCTGGCCAGGCAAAAGCACTGTGACTGCTATTTGTCCCTTTCCAACCACATCTTAGCTAAAATGAATAAGGGTATTTATAACTGTCCAGGGTGTTCATCTCATAAGAACACACAGTTTTGTTTACTGTCTTCATTAATTCAGACCATAATCCCACTGGAACACGCTGGTTTAAGAACGACCCCAATAATAGAAATCAGAGTCATACTTGATTTATCTTTATTGGTATATATCCCACTTAACAAAACAGTGCCTTAGGTATCTATTTTTCCCCTGCTGTTATTTAATCAACTACTTTCCAGTAACCTGATAACAGTCTACTACTCTATGGAGGTAGCATAGCATTTTATATGTTTAACTTAAACAGTTACATAGTAAAACAGATGCTTGAGCAAACTGTATCATCTTATTTTTCTGGCTGCAGCAGACTGCTTATCACCTCCAAAACAAAACACTTTCCATAAACTCAAGTCAGTTCCATCACAGTGGCACATAGTTACTAAAGACAACAAAACCCTACAAAACATTGCCTACTTCTATTGCATATGTGTTTGGCTTGATCAAAAACGTAACTTTCAATATCACAGTCAACAAAACAAAAGAAATATAAGTAGTTCACTCTTATGGCTCAAGAAATCTGTCATTTTTTATCCTTTGAATGAAGAAGTACCATAGGGAAAGTCAAACTATCTATTTCCCAAAACTGATAACTCTCTTGCTTTATCACCCTTACTTGGCAAAGAGGATATTGGGCCAGATTCAGTAAAACCTACATTAAGTGTACAATGTTCTGAGTGAACAGACAACACAAACATAATGCACACCTTCTTCTTCCTAATTGTAGTTTTTCTACTGATATTCTTGCAGCTTTAAATATTGACAGGGATTCATAAAGGTTGCCACAAAGTGTAGACTTCATTTACACTTAGCGTAATCTTTCTGAGTGACTAGAAAGCACAAAAAATGTGATTTGAATTTTATTGAATACATGTCGTGTACACTTAGTGCACACTTGGTGTAGGCCTTATTGAATCTGTCTCATTATTGCTATATTTTTTTCAAAAGCCAAATGTCTCCCCATCAAACAGAGGTATGACTTGCGGGCTCTTTGCTTTACAGACTGTGTACAAGGAATACAAAATATAGGTAAGTGTACATTCATGAGAGAAACAATTTACAGTAGCTTACGTAAACATCATTTAGAAACAGAGCATGTACATATCTTGTATATAGGTATATAAAGTGTCGAACATTCATTAGATATAGACACAGGGTTGTATATAGTAAAAAGAGATATAACATTGAAAGCAGATACTGTAATATTATCTGAAATTTCCAGCAATTAAAATAATGAAAATAACAGCTTAGTTGTGGAAATATTAGAAAGGGGGAACGTGGTTGCTAATGTAATAGAGTATATGTTAGTAGTAGAGCAACTATGTAAATGTAGTAATAGAGATAATAGATACAGAATATTTATAATTGGTTTAACTGTTTCTCTCTCTATACATGTGTGTGTATAGTTTATATATATATTTACATATCTATATATATATATATATATATATATATATATATATATATGTATATACACATACAGAGAAAGGGACATTGATATACATATGTTCATAGATGCATACATGCATTTTAAAGTCAATATTACTGCAGGCCCTAGCTCCCCAGGAGCTCATTCATAAAGAATTGGTAAGGGCTGAGTTGGAGGTGAGGGACAAATTGCTTACAATGCATTCTTCTGACATCAGAACCATTTTGTGTGGCTCTGCCACCTGACGCGACATAGTCTGCCTCCTAGAGACTAACCTATTCACCAGAATGCTTCTCAAAGTATTTATTCCCTCACCCCACTGACTCTCCGATCTTTAGTTTCACCCTTTGAATGGCCATTTTAGTAATTACATGTACTACTGCACCTCAGGTATTGAGTTTCATCTAACCAACAGCTAGTGCAGGCACCAGTTCAATATTTATCACCATTCTGTGTCTTATATCTGAGACCATACCATAATGTCTACAAGCATCAATACACGCAGTTTATCTTCTGACATCAATTGCACTGCTTATGGCTTTGGTTTTGTTGCCTGTTCATGACTGCTCATTTCTTGGTCATGTTGGAGAGGGTACTGGCAGGATGATAGCTGTCCAAATGGTTGCAGTACACCCCACTTTAATTTCTGGCCACCAAACCCTGGCATTTCTCAATCTGAAGCAGGACCTTGAATAAAGTTTCCTGGAGTTCACTAGCTATTGAGAAGCTTCCCCTTTTATCCGAAGGGGAATCCTCACCAGAGGGACTGTAGAGAGCTCTTGCCACAACTAGACACTAAGAGTCACTGGAGGAATATTCCAATACCAGCTTGCATAATGGCAAGGGCTTTGTTTCTCTGGATCACCATCCCTACCCATGACCTGAAGATCTAATGCAAGAGAAATGGTGTGACTTACTGACACCATTTACTCACCCAAGAGGAAATATATGTATGTGTGTGTGTGTGTGTGTGTGTGTATATATATATATATATATATATATATGTGTGTGTGTGTGTATATGTGTATATATATATATATATATATATATATATATATATATATATATATGTGTGTGTGTGTATAGATAATATATATATAGATAGATAAATATGCATGCATCCATACATGCATACATACTACCTGGGTGGTCCACTTTTGGTGGAGGTCATGAGGAATGCAACCAAGGTAGTCTGGGACACCAGGATGGTCATGATGGACCCCAGGCTCAGAAAGTCAGAGAACGTTTTCTTCCCATGTAGGTATTGGCCATCTAGTTAGTGACCGCCCCCCCCAAACAAACACACACAAACCTGATCCTATAGTCTTAGCATCAGTATTAAAACAGGATTCCATACCTGTTGAACCCTGACATCCGAAAAGAAGTCAAGAGCAAAGAACATTTTTTAATCCTATATTATCCCAGAAGACTTAACATTTTTTTTCCCCATGTGATGTATTTTCCAATGGGTCTGACTGACCATATGCTCCATGAATCAAAACTAGCCTCCAAAACAAAGGGAAACCACAAAGCCTTCTTCAGTTATGTCAGGAACTTCCATGTTAAAGCTCAGGTTTGTTCTGAATTAGTACTTAACAGTGTCATTTACACTGATCTTGTTGACTTGCTAACAGATAGGTTCACCACAGACTTCATCCCCCTGTCCCCCCAGTGGCCCTTTTGATATCCCCGATACTTGTGCTACACCTTACATCTCCATCGATCAAGTGCTAAAGGCCCTATCCAAGGTAAATAACACAGCTTCCATGGGACCTGATAGTATCCCAGGCTGTATATTGCACTATCGCTAGCAAGAACTGGTCTCACCATTGAGCACTCTATTCAACCACAGCCTAAGTACATGCTTCCTTCCAGAAGAGTGGAGAACTGCCATTGTCATCCCCTTGCACAAAGGTGGTGAAACTGTTGACCCTGGAAACTATCGCCCCCATTAGCCTGGCAAGTCATGGATGAGGGAAAGTCAGTACATACAGCTTACCTTGACTTGGCCAAGGCCTTTGACACAATCCTCCACTCAGGCATCATCAAAAAGCTAATACAGTGTGGTGCAAATCCCTGTCTCATCAAGTGGGTAGCCAACTGGCTCACCAACGACTGTCAAATTCAAAATAGGCACACCTGTCATTAGTGGAATTCCCCAGGGATCTGACCTGGGACCCCTACTGTTTGCCATCTACTTCTCAGAGGTCCAGGCAAAGACAAAAGGCCTGTGGCTTACCAGGTTTGTGGATGACTGTAAGTTGGCTGCAGTCATTGACTCCCCAAATGATGTTAACATACTGCAAGAGGGTCTCACAACAACTAATGACTGGTGCCAAACTCGTGGCCTGAAGCTAAATGCAAAAAATGTATTATCAAAACATTTGGCAAAAACTCAGCCCCTACTGATTACTACATCAGTGGCAACCCCCTAAGCACACAACCTGTGGTGAGAGACTTGGGTACTCAGGTTGATAACAATCTCATAGTTAATCATCACGTAACAGCAGTGGCCAGGATAGCCTTTTACTTGGTTCATCTCATAAGTAAAGGGATTGCATCCAGAAAAAAGGAGGTTATTACCTCTCTATACTCCTTCCTCAATAGACCAATAATTGAGTATAACTGCCCATTTGGTATGTACCTCTTCAAACATCTGCACCAACTGGAAAGGCCACAGAAATATCTCACAAAGAGAATCCATGGCCTCCAACACCTGTCCTATGTGGACAGGCTCAAATCACTATCACTCTTCTCGGTATCATACAGATTGCTCAGAGGTGATCTGAGACTCGTCT
The DNA here is from genome assembly GCF_019279795.1 of Protopterus annectens. Lineage (NCBI taxonomy): Eukaryota > Metazoa > Chordata > Ceratodontiformes > Protopteridae > Protopterus > Protopterus annectens. The sequence continues at coordinate 1,759,882,245 of NC_056726.1, forward strand.
ACAAGGCAGTCTCGGACCCTGCCCTACTAGAGATGCTCCATATACGTACGTCTAACTCCTTGTGCACTACCTGCTTGAAAGGCCTGAATCTAATATGCAACATCAACAAAGCCTGCTGTAGAGAAACGTCAAACAGAGTACCTCGCTGACCCTTTTCATGTACAACCTTGATGAGTGGCTGGGAAACCACAACTTTGCCCCAGGGGTTCCACCTGTGTCCCTCATTGGCAGGGGTGACAGATGCTAACTGAGGTTTGTTTTTGGGGATAAACTCTTGGCTAGGCTTATAAGGGCTCCTGGGCCGTTAGCCTAGTAACCATCAAAACCGAGAAGGAGGCATATAGGTCACAGAAGAAGACAATAAGAGCTCAAGCTTAAACATGTCCTCAGTCATAATAAACCATATGGTCTCAGTTACTTCTGTTTTTTTTTTTTTAAATATATTTATGCATTTATTTATTTATTGGACTCCTCACAGCTGGTCATCAGCTGTCACGAGAGACTTTCCTTCTGCAGCTGGACTACAGGACACTCCTTTCCTCTCCTATACTTCTTGTGACCCATGCTCAGTGCCAGTGAGGAGATTGAGGTCCTGGTGAAGAATCATAATGCTGCTGAGGTGTGGTTTTTCTGTTACAAACTAATATCCATCTTTGCTACATGTGCCCAGTAACATTCAGAAAAAGACATAAAAAAGTGAATGTGCTAGTTTATCATCCTACCTATGCGGTGACTCAGTCAGTGCCCCACCAGTTCTCTTAGAACAACATTCCCTCTGTACTTTCCTACCCTCTGCCAGTGATCAGTCACAAAGTGCAATTAAGTGTACAACCTCCCTTTCCAGGATGGATATGCCCATCTTTTCCTACCAGTACTTCAGATACCTCCTCAGGTAATCAAACTCCGATCACCTTTCTAAGCCTCATGTTTAACCTTGTATGCAGTGGTGAGGGCTTCATCCCTTGTTCAGACACAGCTGCAGCTGCAGACATAGTTGTGACCTGGCATGCCTGTCTCTGGCAGATTAATTTTTAGAGGATACAGAATTAACATTTCTAGACACTGCCTTTTCAGGATCTCTCCTGCTTGGTGAGTTGATAAGAACTTGAAAAATATGGGATAATACTTTAAAACCCCAATAATTGTGATTATGTATGTTGTCTTAAGACCCACTGGGTTCAAATACATTTTGAAGGCAAAGATGTAACCACGATTTTCAAATTTTTACTCAAAACGTGTAAACGTCTGCTCCCCCCCAAACATCAAGCCACACTAAATCACCATCCTTATCTCTGCCCATCTTTTTGCATACACCTTGGGAATGTACTACAATCCCTTTTCCCCTTTCAGTCCTCTGATTACATCATGTCAGATTATACTTTTACTCTGCCCTTCAAATCCATCTCTTTTATTACACCGCTGCTATGCAGTGCATTACTTTTAAATTTTTCACATTAACAACCAGTAACTGTTTCTTTACAGTAAATTACCAATTGAGGGAAGTAGCTTTGAAACCAACAGAAACTGTGCAACATAGCTGGAACTATTGGTCACTCTTAAGGAGCACTGTTAAATACAGTTTAAGAACATTTAGCAGAAAGCTTTACTTTCCAAATAGTTTAGAAGTCCTCTGAATTGTGGTATACTGTATCATTTTTCTCCATTTTACAGCACTGAGGAAGACATGAAAGAGAGTTAAATGGCTTTTGATGCTCGTTATTCAGGTTGTGGAAGATGTGAGAGGGAGATGAATGGCTTTTGACTGTCCTTATTCAGGTTGCGGAAGATGAGATAGGGAGATATACGGCTTTTTATGTTCTGTATTTAAGTTGTGGAAGATAAGATGGGGGATGAATGGCGCTAATTCAGGTTGCAGAAGATGTGAGAGGGAGATTAATAGAGTTTGATGATCTGTATTCAGGTTTTGGAAGTTGTGAGTGGAGTTGCATGGTTTTCAATGCTCTGTATTCAAGTTGCGGAAGATGTGAGAGGTACATGAATAGCTTTTGGTGCTCTTGCAGTTGACCTAGAGGATTAAGGAACTGTTAATGAGCTGTTTCCTGTGATTCAGTAGTGCAAGGTTTGATTCTTTCAGCTTGCATTGCTTGTGTGACTCTGAACAAGTCACGTAACTAGACCGCACGCAGTCTGAGTCTGAAAAAGGTCCATGGAGATCAACAGTCTATCCCGAAAAACAAACAAATAAAACAAATAAAAAGTTGTGGAAGAGAGGCAGATGAATGGCTCCATATTCAGGTTGTGAAGATGTGAGAAGGTTATGAATGGCTTTTTCTGCTCTGTATTCAAGTTGTGGAAGATTTGAGAGGAAATGTATGGCTTTTAATGCTCCCTATTAAGGTTGAGAACGATGTCTGAAGGAGATAAATGGCTTTTTGATGCTTTGTATTCAGGTTGTGAAAGATGTAAAAGGCAGATCAATGTGAGTGGAAGATCAACGGCTTTTGATGTTCCCTTTTCAGGTTGTGAAGATGTGAGAAGGCATTGAATTACCTTTAGTGCTCCTTATTCAGGTTGCAAAAGATTAGAGGAAGATGCTTGGCTTTTTCTTGTCTGTATTCAGTTTGTGGAAGATGTCAAACAGTTGAATGGCTTTTGATACTCCTTATTCAAATTGTGGAAAATGTGAGAGGGAGGTAAATGGTTTTTGATGCTCCTTACCCATGTTGCTGATAATGTGAGAGGGAGTAGAATGGGTTTTGTTGCCGATAATTTGAGAGTGAGTTGAATGCCAGCTACAATCAGGCCCCAGTGGCCTAATGGATAAGTCATTGGCCTCCTAAGCCAGGGATTGTGGGTTCAAGTCCCATCTGGGGTGATATAATCTTGATACAAGTGAAGCTTTAGGGTGGGAGGATGGCAGAATGGTTAAGATGTTTACCTTGCAGACCCAAGGTGCAGGGTTTGATTCTCACATGGGGTAATTGGCTAGGCTTAAATGGCCCACAAGGGCAGTTAGCTTAGTACTTAATCTATAATCTAATCTAATCTATAAACTATTCTTTGTGCTCAGGTTGTGGAAAATGTGAGATGGAGCTGAATGGCATTTGATGTTCTGTTTTTAGATTGTGGAAGATCTAACAGGGAGACAAATGGCTTTCGATGCTCCTTATTAAGGTTGTGAAAGATGTAAGGAGGAGTTGAATGCCTTTTGATGGTCTGTACTCAGGTTGTGGAAGATGTAAGGGAGAGATGAATGCCTGTTGATATTTTCATTATTCAGATTATGGAAGATGTAAGAGGTAGAGGTATGGCTTTTGGTGCTCCTTATTCATGCTGTGGAAAATGTCAGAGGAAATTGTATAATGTTTGATGATCCTTATTGAGGTTATAGAAGATGAGAAGAAGGTGAATGGCTTTTGCTTCTTTGTGTTTGGATTATGGAAAAATGCTTTTGATACGCCTTCAAGTTATGGATGATGTGCGAGGGAGATGAATGGCTTTTAAGGCCCTGTATTAAAGTTGTGGAAGATGTGGCAGGTTGGTGGCTTACTTTGCTCCTTATTCAGGTTGCAGAAGATGAGAGGGAGATGAATGCCTTTTTCTTTGTTTTCAGGTTGTGGAAGATGTGGAAGGGAGATGAATGTTTTTGATGCTCCTTATTCAGGTTGTAGGAAGATATGAGAGGGAGATGAATGGCTTTTGGTGCTCATTTTCAGGTGCTACAGTACTCATAAGTGGGGGATTGTCTGTCCTCAAACTTACAGGTATAGTTGCCCAGAATTTAATGAAAGGCTGATGTATGTACCTGTCCAGTAAATGCTGAGAAACAGACTAATGCACCTGTCTAGCACATATCAAGAGGCAGATGTGCATAACTGTCCAGTACACATTGTGAGGCGGATGCATTTTCCTGTTCCATAAGCACTGACAGGAAAAATCTTTCAAGTTCAAATCTGGTGTTAGATCCTGAAACTATCCCTGTTAATTTATGTTGACAAAGAGATGAACAAGAAATGAATTTTGCTTTGTACTATGGCAGCATTTTAATAATCAAGATTCTTCCTTTTAAAATAATGCCACTTTACAATTGCAGTGTACTATGGCATGGTATGGGTAATTTATATTTTCCTATATTGTTGGCCGGGTTCTGGTTGGTCACTTGGACAACACCCTCCTGACCAAACAATGTCCTTCCTTGTGAATAAAATACACTGTACACACTCTATGTCATTGTACAGTGCCACAGTGTACCAGTGCTACTGTTTGTCACATATTAGCCATATCCACTGTAAATCTGGCAAGGATACACTTGTATATACACTATCAGAAGATATAACATATAAAAACTTAGAAAGCAAGGCCCATGATGTCTGACATTTACTCCTTCTTCAGAGACTTTGTTAAGGAAGTGTAATAACAATATTTAACTGTCTAAGTTACCATGGCAGAGGAACATTTAATTTAATTCCTCCCACCCCCACTACCTCTACATTTAAACCTATTCACACATCACCCCTTCTTCTGCCAGCTCCACCCCCATCACCCCCTTCCTCTGTTAGCTCCACTCTCATCATCCATACACACCATCACTCAAGATATTCCTATTAATATCACACTAGGACCCTTTCTGCATACTACTCCCCTTCATTCATTTCTATAAACGTTATTACTCTCCTCTAATTATCCACTTAAGTGGTTTGTCTGATTGACTCTCTAATAATCCCTAATCTAAAAAGATTCTCCTTATTCTCCTGCCACTAATGCTCTTGTCCCTCTCTTCACTATCATCATATCTGGTCCCTATACTAAGCTATACAGACACTACCTCTTACACCAGTAACACATATCACTACTCCCTCCCCATCACCACTCATCTCTTTCACACAGACAATATATTGTTCTTTAAACCTGAACTGTTTCAGACACAGCTATACCTGTTTAACATTACCCTTACTGACAATTTAAGCAAAATGAAATCCTGTCTTGCTTTGAAATTCCTCCTGCTCTGTGCTGACACCCACCCTAACCCTGTTCCCAACGTCTCACAATCCACATCTTCAACTGATATTCCAGGTACACAAAATATGCTTAAATTTATCTCAGCAAATACACATAGCATGTGCAACAAAATTTCTGAGCTGCATGCTTGGACGACTACACAATCTCCTGACATACTAGTAATGACTTAAACCTGACTTAAACCACACAAAAAGGATACCGAAGTACTTCCTCCAGGCTTTAATATGTTCGGAGTTGACCGACTCAAAATAAAAGGAGGTGGCATTGCAGTAATATATCCTGCTTCTATTTCCTTAACCCCTTACAACCAATCCATACCGTCCTTTGAGAAGGCTGAGCTATTTATCACCTACCTTAAATTAAACAATAGTAAAAGATTCTGCATTATAGCTTTATACATACCCCCAGGCAATAACTTATTAACTCTGGAATGTATCCTGTCATGGGTATCAAAAATATCTCTCTGGAAACAGTAATATTAGGTGATGTCAGCATTGACTGGCAGAAACTTAACTTACAATTTCCCACAGATAGCATAAACCTATTTGGATTTTCTCAACTAATTACTCACCCAACATTTACCAGTTTCACAAAGCAAAACGGCTCAAGAATGGCTTGGGTTTTGGTCTTACATCCTAACAGTTTCTCTCAATCCAAAATACTTCCAGCCTCTATTAGTGATCACCACCCCATCTGTACAACTAGACTTATTTCACATTCTTGTAGACTACAAACCTAGAAGACAGTACGAAATCTATCCAACTTTGACCAGCAGGCCTTTAAAATTTACTACACTCCATCAGTTGGTCCTTCCTTAAATACTTACCACTAGATGTTGCAGTTGAATAATTTAATTCTACATTCCTAAACACTTTAGACAGTTTAGCTTCCACAGAAGGAAAAGAGTCAAAACCAGCTACACCCCTTGGCTTTCTAATTATACCAGATCACTCATGCAAAACAGAGACAAGGCTTGGACAACTTACCTAAAACATAAGACTCACAGTAATTTACAGCATTTCAAAGCATTGCATAACCTTGTTAAGAAACAGGTTCATTTAGACAAAAAACAATTCTATGCAAAGTCACAAAATCAGCACACATCCAATCCAAAAACCTTCTGGCAGACTATCAAAAAAAATCCTAAACTCAGGAAGTCAGTCCTCTGCCCAACCCTCGTGGGTGATAGTACCCCCCCCCCGACACAGCAACTCAATTTAACTTTTACTTCATTGATAGCATAGCTTCCATCACTAAGAAATTCCCCCATCTCCTTCTACCATGTCTCAGTGTCCTATTACCTACCACTCCACATTTTCCCTTCAACCAGTCCCCACTTCCTTCATCAAATCCCTGCTGTGCATGTTCAAGCCATGCTCCTCCTCTGCAGGCAGTCTTCCTAATGAATTTCTAAAAATGTCTGCTGACTCAATTGCCTATCCAGTCCCAATAATCATTAACAGATCCATCAAGCAGTCTTATGTAACCTGCCTGTGGAAAAAATCCGTCATCCTTCCTCTCCACAAAGGTTGGACCTCCACAGAAATCTCTAGCTATAGGCCAATTGCTATTCTTTCACCACTTTCAAAAATTCTAGAAAAATGTATCCATAAACAACTTCTTAAATACCTATTTGACAATCTTCTCTCTCCCACCCAAATGGATTCAGACCAGCACACAGCACTATCACTGCTCTACTGTCCTTTACTGACACTGTCAACAAAGCTTTGTGACTCAGGAAACTTTGCTGTTTTCTGTTGTTAGATCTGTGTAAAGCCTTTGATACTGTCTCTCACCCCCAGCTGTTATCCCAACTGTCTCTTCTGGGCTTAACCAAAACATCCTTACAATGGTTCACTAGCTATCTCTCTAACAGATATCAAACTATCAAATGGAACTTTAACTTCTATCCTTACTTATCTGTTAGCACGGGGTACCCCAAGGCTCAATACTAAGTCCACTCCTCTTCAACATTTTTATTAACCATCTTAATACTGCCACAAAACAAGCCACCATAATTCAATATGCTGATGACTCTACATTAATCTGCTCTGACAGGACTCTCTTTCATCTACAGAGTTTAACGCAAGAAGCATTCAATTCCATTGAGTCTTGGCTCACCAATAGTCATTTACTACTTAACTCAAAAACAAAAACTACACTTCTACTACTTTACCAAAACAATTTTCTCCAGATGTCTCTGTCTTTGCTATTACTTCTTTGAACAATAATTTAATCAATGAGGTTTCACATACAAAACTGTTAGGTGTAACTATTGATAGCAATCTTAAGTTTGACCTACAGCAATATCATAAAAAAAAAAAAAAAACTAATCAAAAATTGGGCATGATGTATAGGGCTAAGAAATTTATCTCCAACTCCACAATAGCAACAGTTGCCACCACCTATCTCTTACTCTCCCTTCTATACGCTTCACCTGTTGTAACCAATCTTCACTCTTCCTTCAAAGCAAAACTTAGTCAGTGTTATATTAAAGTAGATAAATTTGCCCCAGGGTAGGCCCACTACTCTCATCATTCCTCTGATCTTAAGTCCCTAAATTGGCTCAAACTACCCCACCTTCTCAACTTTAATCAACTAATATCAACTGACAAAATACTGTACAACTTCTCATTTTCACAAACTACATCAGCACTACTTCAGCACTGTATTCCATCTCGTGACCTATGCTCCTCTCACAAATTTATATCTATTTACAAACCTCAAAGATCTAATGGGGTTAGTCTAAACTCTCACTCTGTTGCCAAATCTTGGAATAGCATTCCAGAAGCAGTCAGACTTATAGCCCACTACAATTCCTTCAAGTCTAGGCTGAAAGAACATTCAACCAATAATTGGACCTGCCGTGCTCCTTGCCATCTTAGTACTCATTTCTGTTCCCTGCTTCCCCACTCTTAATAGACTTTCTCTTGATATATCCGACTTCCCTTCCTGCTTTACCTACTTTCTGGCCTCATCTCTCTTCAATTCCTTAACATTCTAATGTCCTTTCTTTATATTGTTACACTAACCTTTAACTATCCCAGAATTTATGACTGAAATGTACTATCTAGTTCTCCTGCTAGAAAGAGTATATGGCTTTTACGACCTATTACTTATTCCGTTATATATTTTTCATGCATCATTATGTGCCATGCATATTAGGAACTCTCTTCGATCTTGTATATAATGTATGGTCAACTTTATTGCTTGCCTTACATTTTCTTATTTTCTTTTATTGTATTCACATATTGTAGTACTTTGCCTTAATATTTGCAATCATTGTTCATTTTTTTAATTCTGTTTAATGTGTACTGTGGAGGTTTCTCCCTGGCACTCTACTGAAAATGGGGCTCATACCCAGTCAGACCTTCCCGGTAAACAAATGTCAAATAAGTAAATAAATAAATTGATATATGTCTGAAAACTGCTAGTACATAATAAAAGAAGGTGCTTTACATAATGGTACGTTGTTGCAAAAATTTCAGAAATGATGCAAGCAACTCTATCAAATGTCAAAAAAAAAATGTTTGCTAGCTCTACATCAGAAGCAACCCCACAAACACTAGAAGCATCTGTAACAAATAGCCACATGACAGCATATTTCATAAGGATCACAGCCTTGCTGTGTAAACAGAGGAGTGTTTTGGGTTTTGCATGCTTGTCAGTCCCCTTTTAGATAAAACAGCCCACTGAAATCGGGTCTATAGTAGATAAAAGTTTAAACGAACGGTGCAATGATCGAAAATCCCAGACCTCAAACTCGCAATTTTGGGGGGCTGCACCCCCCACACTCCCTGCTAAATATATATTCCAACTCCAAGATTGTGTTACAGTGAGGAAAGGGCAAATATTCTGATCTTCACTGTACCGCGATCTCACAAAAACGATATAGAGATCCTGGATTTTCGATCATTGCAGCGTTCGTTTAGATAAACTTTCGTTTACCTAATATAGACCCCTGAAATCAAAGTCTTGGCACTAGTAGAGGAAAAAGAGGCAGTGAATGTTAGGTAGTGGGAATTCTACTTTCTGTCTTGGTCTTGTTAATCAGCTGTTGCACTGGTCTGGCAATTTAGAATACAAGCATGTGTATGGAATTTGGTGTTCTAGGTATGAGCTTCATAATTATTTGTTCTCATGCTAGCAATTAAACGTAGGGTGGAAGGGTGATGCTGCTGTCATCCGTTGTTCCTTTGCCAGAAGGGGACCTGCCATTCTGAGTGTCTGGCTGTCATGCAGTCCTGAATTGTTGGAATTATCCATTTTATGGCATTAGCACTTACTGTTCATGCACCCTCTGGTGTACATTAGTTTATCAAGCATAAAGATGTGGCAGTGAGGTACCGCACCTGTAATGCTGATTTATGGGAGTACATTGGAATTGCACAGTCAGTGGGCGTTGGATGATGTCCCATTCATTGGGGAGTGGAAAACTTCAAATGAAAGGAAGAGTAAAAAATGGTAGAGAAGCCATATTCTGGGGAATAATTGTTGCTAAGGACTTTATCTAAGTGAAAACACTGAATCTAATAGTACTGAGGTTAATTATCAGTCATTTCTAGTAGTGAGATTTTTTTTTTACTTCTGTCTTTTAGGTGTTATTTTACAAAGATTGACACTCCACCACCTTTCCTGTCATCTTCAAAGGTGTGTGATATGTATGTTTGATCTTTTAAACATAATTCAGTAACAGTACAGATATTAGTATGCACAATTCAAAGGAAAGCTTCTAAATAACCCATTTTATTGTCCAGACATCTGACATTAAACAAAGACCTCTCCACCTCTGATTTATTTACGTTGTGCATTTTTCTTTATTTTTTTGCACTCAAATTTGAAGATGTCTAAAAAAGACTCAGTAGAGAGAAAAAAATGCCATTTCCAGTATTTCTTGGGCAAAGAAGTGAAGCCCTATAGAGGCAAAGCACTCTCTTGTCTGATCCCATGTCTTACACCAGGCTGACAGGCACTGAATCCGTGTATATGACAGAATGTCCTTATGCTGTTGTTGAAGGTTAGAATTACATCATTTGTTTGGGTGCCATATGAGGCAATGAAAGGTTTTCTCCAGACAGATGTATTTCACCCATTCTTGTTGCTAGGATGTTAAATAATACCTCCATATTTTGAGGCACTCATCTTGAACAAGGTGTTATTCATGCCACTGTGAACAATGACCATATCATATTTATTATTCCTTTATAACCTAGCTGACATTGCAAAACCTGTTATTCTAACTCTTTCGTGAATTTGAGTAATATTTACAATTGGGGGTCAATTTTAGACATCTGTTCATTCATTATTTTTATCTTTGTTCAGAATTCTTGAGCAAAGTAGTTGAGAGGTATACCACAAAAGCATTATTAGCATTCATTAATGAATAATGGAGCCATACCTCTGTACTTTCCAGAATTTTGCCAAATGTCTAGATGTTTTGCCTTATATTTTTGGTCTGTTCCTCATAAAATTTGTGGTTTTCTGTCAAATCATTCAGGATGGAAGGGGTAGGTATTGGTGATGAAAGGGTTGTGGCTTGGAGCCCCCCCAACATGTCCCAAATTGAGTCCCACAACTGCTGAGGCTAGCCATAAGGATGATGGTTTGATTTCTCCCAGCTCGCCTGCGTTCAGTAGTGTATTTGCACCTAATTGATCCATTCACACCCTTTCAGCTCTTTCAGTGGGCCAGGGTAAAACAAAAGGAGTGTCCTCCTCTGTATGAATCAAAAAGCTTCCACAACGATGAATGGTGAACCAAGGGTTCACCATTCATCGTTGTGAAAGCTTTTTGATTCATACAGAGGAGGACAACCTTTATTGTCATTGGGCAGCGGCTGTGTGTTTAGTGACTTTGGTTTTGAAGAACTCTGTGTTTGCCTTTAAAACAAAAGGAGGACACAAACACTTTATGATCTGTAAGTTAGTATGCCGTCTCGGTCATGGTGTTTTCATGTGGTACATGGCCACTATTTTTGTTTGTTTATTTATTTAACAGTCTGGGTAGGTGGCTTCTCCTGGGTTGTACGCCTCTCGATGTCCTTGTTTCAAAGGATAAACTGAAGACTTTTTTTTAGATAATTGAACTATTCAGTATGTAAGTGGTGGGTGCTGGAATCAAACTGATGTCAGACGGCTATCGCTTATTTGCAGCTTGGTGCATTTGCCGCAGCCCTACATTGCTATACCCTTTTGTTCTAGTAATGCTTTCACGTGGAGGTGCAGACATAGACACATCTCTGAACCATAACACACTGCACTGCTTCTTGCTAGAATGGTGTCTTGTTCAGACTGTGTTTCCCTAGCTTTGGCAGAGGGATTGAATTGCTAAATTAGACTTATAAGACTCTTATTAGCTCATGACAGTGTTTAAAACCCACTTTTGGCACTGACTTCAGGGGTGTTGTCTAACTCATTTGCCATTATGGTGAAAGCATCACACAGCTATAATGTGAGATAAAATCCATTTTATACCCTCCTAATAGTTCTTTACTCCTATTAGTCTTGGCTGGTTGCTTCATGAATTGTCATTTATGTACCCTGATCTTATGGCAATTCTGTGCTTAAGATGAGACATAATCAAATGAATCTTATTCAGCATCTGTAGTGCGGATTATCTGAAACCCCCTGATATATTCTTCAGTCTTAAATGAAACTTTTGTATTCAGATTCTGATGTTTCTGTCTTGTTGGATTGATTTTTTGACTCATTTGAAAGAAACTGGTGAACATGGATTTTTAAAATATTAAATATTTGGTCAGTTTTACATTATTAAATATTAATTTTAAGGCTCCCATCTTGGCAGATCATGGGAAAAACACATTTAACAGTACTGTGTACTGACTTCAGATGTTTTCTACTCCAGGTTACTTGTCAGTGTTATCTTTATTCTACGTTATGACATTGTCCTGTGAGCTCAGTGTTTTCTGTCAGTGACGGACTGAGAATTCCAGTTTTGTTTTCTCTGCAAAGCAGAGGAATGAACTACTTGAGCAGGAAATCAAGTTTTTTAAGCCATATTCTTTTTTAGATAACTGTTATTCCCCCTTTTAAGTAATGTTTGCGTTCTTGCACATTTTGGTTATGTTCAGAGCAGTAAGTGTGACTGTTTCCTAAGAACTTATCCAGTGCTTACAGGACTTTGTGTGTTTCAAGGTTCGTTTTATATAGAAGTAGTTCTTCAGTTAAGCCAGGATTTTAGGGAGTTGGAAATGTAGTTACAGATACACATAGGAACCTGTAGTAAGTATGAGAGAAAAGCAAGTTGTGGCATTTGTAGTATAATAATGTGGCAGTCATTTCTGCTATTAAGATCATAGAAGGTTGAATGTTATAAAGCACTATATATTCTGTTATTGCAATATAGCCCATCGAGATTATTTGTGACCTTGTTGCTACTCTGACAGTTAAGACTTGTATTTTCCTTGCAGCATTTCAAAATATGATGAAAGATGCTGTTTTCTATATGTATTGCAAAACTCTGAAGATTTCCAGCTGTATTTCCCCATGGGACAACATTGTCAACGGTATGTAGTAAACATTTCTGGCAGCTTAGCTCAGCTTACATTTCCTATCATGAAGTTGTCAGCAGTTGAATAAAGCTTAAAGAAAACATCTGATTTTTTAGAAAACATCTGATTTTAATAAATGTTATTATTACTCATACTAACTCCTTTTTTAAACTTGAGTAATTTAATGCTCATTGTAATTTGTGGCTCTTCCAAATTCTTACCTGTGTGCTTGTGTTACTCTCGCCTTTTCCAGTTATAGTTGTACTGAAAGGTTTTGGAAGTCAGTGACATAACTGCAGTAGAAAACCAGAGCTTTGCTATCTTTGGAGATCATGCCCTCAGCTGACATTGTAAGGAGAGGACTGAGAGTTCCAAAATCCACATTGAGAGGATTCCTATTCATCAAAAGTTACTTTAATAGTTGACATAATAGGAATAGCCTGATGAAAACAAAGTTATTTTTGCTGTGGGGTGTCCATTTTACAACCCACAATGCCCCTACTTAAATATTTCCTCTGTAAAGCTACACAGCCTTAGGGTTAACATGTTTTTCCCTTCAGGATTTAAACAACGAATAAATATGTTGTGGGTTGCAGTAGAATAAGCCATGCATCAAAATCAGGTAAATACATTGAAGTAAAGTAAAAGTTCCACAAAGTTCCACTGTTACACTATGAATTCATTTGTTAGGGGACCCCTCCTTTGTGTGTGTACATTTGGCTTTATTCTTCCTTCTACCCCTGTTTTGCATATTTTTTCAGTGGAGCCTTTATAGGTTCATCGGTAAGTACTAAGTTAGTTGCCCTTGCAGCTCATTTCAAGTCTAGTCAATTTCCCTTTTTGTTCTCAAATTAACAATTTTAAAAACATTAACATTTTCAAACACCTGATGTCGAAGGTAATTCAGTTTGCTGTTAGCAATAGGGTTGGCAGGAACTGCCAGCCTTTCGGTCCTCAGAATAAATAAAATGAACAACTATTCTATCTTCAGGTAGAATAGAACTAGAGATGCAAATCACTGGAGTGAGGGACTCCTTGTTTTCTGCTTTCTGTGGTTGCAGGAAAAGCTGGGATATTAATGGACTGGTTAAGGACAATTTTGACACCTCTTTTTTGAGAAAATGCAGACTGATTCTAGGGGATTGAACACTTAATTGCAGTGAAAGACTAGATATGTCTTTCTGCAGTTATGGTCCTAAAATTCATGAGATCTTGCTTACAGGAGTGATGACCACCAGGGAAGAAATATTCCATGAAATGATCTTTAAAGTTATGAAGTTCAAGATTTGAATATGGGAAGGACAAGCCTTGGACATGAAAATCAAGTTCTAAGGAGGGCAGGTGCTTCTTCAAAGGAGGGTGGAGGAAAATATACCCTTTAAATAACTGGTTGAAAAGCTGATGCTTAGCCACAATCCAGCTGTACACAAGGTCATGATGAGCAAATGTACCTGACATGTGCACCTTGACTGTACAGTAGTTGAGACCCAGGTCAGAGAGATGCTGAAGTAAATCAGAAGCATCTACGTACTGACTCACTGAGAAACCATATCACAACTTTACTCCAAAATAGAAAACATTGGGAATCTTCCTAGTAGCTTAATGCTCCAGAATGTATAGCATAATTAGAGGATTTCTGGCATTTGCTAGACCCTGAGATGACGCAGGTTGTCTCTCTGCAGTTTTTAGTTGTACTAAGAGGGTTGCTTATATTATCAAGTACTTCAGCACCTGAAACCACATTCTTTTCAAACTGCAGAGAGATATTTAGGATCCCTTTTTTGCTTCCATGCCCTGCTTCACCAGGTGGCCATCACATTTTGTACTCATTTAGCCTATTCATTATTCTGGAAGACATTATGAAGGAGAGGTGAAGGTAGTGAGAGGTTATGAGATGTTTTAGTGCTCTTATCCCCTTATGCATTTGTTCTCGCACTTGCTTGGATGGAGGGCATGCAGTTCTTTCTCAGGTTTGCACGTTCCTGTGTATGAGAACAGCGTAATCTGTGATGGGCCTTCTACCCCTTGGGGTGGGTGGGCTGACTTTGATCACTTGCTCTCACCTCTTCCTCGCTGACTTCTCAAGTTTTCATGTCACAAGTCAGTCAGACCTTTATCACCTGTGCATAATCGAGAAGAACATGGCTACAAAACAAAAGTGGCTATGATTAGGATTAAGTTTCAGTTTTTCTTTCCTGAATTTTGTGGTTGTGCATGGAACCACTGGGAATGGCAGGAAGTCATCATGAAGCTGTCTTACATCCTTACAGAGAATGCATCCACTACTCTGCCTCCCTTGCACTGCTGTATTGAGCAGAAGTTAGGATCGCTGGATTCTTCTGGGTGGTAGATAGGTCATTGTCTAGGGTGTCAGACACCTGGAAGGTCTAAACCAGACATGATCACTGAATTCTCAGCACCAGAACAGGTCTGTTGAAATAGCAGGATACAGCATATTAATTTCACCTGCTATGTGAATTGTTGACACATTGATTCCCCAGTGTGTGGTCCATTTCCAGACTTGCATTTCAACTGCAGGTGATGTGGCCACATGCTTCTTTGCTTGTTTTGATACTACACCATGGATGAGATGTTAGACTGTATCAAGAGATGTCTCAGAAGCAGTTTTTCCTCAAAAAATATAACTCCATCTGGCTGACGCTGGCTGGACCCATTTCTGTAGGGGACCCACTCTCCTTGGACTGTAGAGGAGCTGTTTTGTGCTCCCCACAGCATTAGCGGAGTGCACATTGTCAGGATGTGTAATAGGTTCAAGTGCAGGAAAGACAGATCCACCCTGGATAGATTGGTGGGAGTATCCACCACTCCAGAACACAGTGGCAGTGGTCTGTTATCTGAAGATCCATGAGATCATGGCATATCTTCAGTTATTGAAGCCTTGTGGTTTAATGCAATACCCGCATCTTCAGGCATACAAAATTACTGTGAGGCACATGGCAGCCAGAATGCCTAAAAACAGCAGGACTGTCATGGAATTCCCTGTCAGATTACTAAAATTATAATCTTCTGGACCCTTTCTTTGGACAGAAAAGAATGACACTTTAAAGAATCCAACTCTTCTCCAGTTGAATTCTCTGAACTGCAGTCAAAGTGGACTTCTCCTAGTTTATGACTACCCCCAGTAACTGCATACTTCGGATAGTCCACTCCAGGGATGCCAATAGAAAACACCTTGATGGGACCACCAAGACCAAGATGGGGAAGGACATGGATTTGCTTTACTTCGCTATAGTCACCACCTTGGTGAACACTGTCTGCAGAGAATGGCCCAAAGGGCAGCAGTTTATATTGAAATTGGTGCCTACACAGAACATATCAGAGGAATGTGAACTCTAGCATTTAATGTGTTTTGCTGTGATGAGACTTGATCTCTTCTACAAGCTTCCGTGAATAGATGGACTATTTGTAAGTTGAGTTTGTCTGTTTGTGGTTTCTCAAACATGCTTTATTTTACTTGCAGTCTAACTGCAAAGCCAAGTGACTCAGAATAAAGATAAAAGATAACTTTTTAAACTAAATTTTCTCTTTACTCTGTGTTTGCACAACTTCATTTTTAAAACATATTTATTAAACATGACAGTTTTGACACATACACATACAGTAATAGAAAATAAATCAAATCATAACATTTCCATTGTTGTTTTCACGCAGTATATATGTTTTTTTTTCATTTTAACAATTTTCTTTCAAAGTGTTCTAAACTGCTCAGTTCCTGATTTCACTTAAATTTCACTCCTCCTCCTGAACATTATTCTGCATGTATTGTTCCTACAGTTTCCATTTATTTCTATGTAATTTCCTCCTCCTTTTTTTATAAAAAATCCCACCTGCTGTTCTGTCATCTCTATTACAAAATTAACTGTTTCAGGTCTTGCTGGTTTAGATTTTGATTGATATTTTTGGAATTAAATGTAGAAAACACTTACTACACTTAAGCAGTTCAGATTCTATATCCTGGTTCAAAAGAATCATTTCCTTAGTTACAATCATTTGCTCCCCTAACATTTCTGACACAGTACTTTGTAGTGAAGTTTAAAATCTGCCATCTCATTATGTTCCCAAAAAACGTGTATTCAATTACCTCTGTCTTCCTCATCTCACCTCCAGCAATTGCCGTCTACCTGTAGAAAAATTTTCTGAAATCTGCTTGTGGTGCAAAAATACCTATGTAAATAGTTCCTTGCAAGAATTCTAAACTTTATGGATTTTGTTGCATACTTGAGAGCCATGCAGATGTTCCTTTATAGATTATCTTTCCAGTCTCTCTTCCCAATATATGCAACTTTATTTGTGGTGTATTTAGAAAGAGGGGGTGAAGCTCCTTCAGTGGGAGTGCAGAGGGGAACAGGCCTTCTGCAAAAATGCTTTCTTTTTTGCATCATGTCAGTGGTGCAACAGGTAGCACACTCACCTTTGGTACAGAAAACTGTGAGTTCTATTCCCACATCAAGTAGATCAATTGCTGACAGGGCATTGTAGCATAAGAGGGGTGCTCTACTCCTGAGTGTGTTGTCTTTCAGATGAGAAGTTAAAGTGAGGCCCCATCTGCTTGAGTTGATGGTGACTCCAGTGGATACAAAACATCCCTTAAAAAAGAGAAGGGGAGCTTACAAATACCATGGCCAAATTTCCCCTAGTAGTATAAATACCACCTCAGGTCTCCACTGAAAACAGGCTGCCAACCTAGTGGGACTAACCTGGTCAACAAAGGATACATAAAATAGAATAAAAAAATAATTTGTTATTTGATGGTGAGTAATAATTTTGTGTTGTTGATGGTGTATTGGTGCAACAGTTTTATTGTGATTTATCAATGTTGAGGTAAAATGAGACACTGAGCCATTATGAACCTAAAAGGAACGTGCTATGTAGACCCCAGACATAAATGTGTTAAAAGGCATCCATCTTATCTAGTGACATCATCCAGTCACCCGGAAGTAGCCAGGACATGATCAACTGGAGTCTGCTCTGAAACCTCTTGTGTACATAATGTGTTCATTGAGGTCACTGAGGTCCACAGTGGGACAGAACCCAGTAGTTCATTTCATAATCAAGAATATGATAACGTGAGTGTTGAATCTTGTGCTTTATTGTAGGGCAGGAACACCATCTGCGATCTCTATGAGGAATAGAATTGTGGCCTATTCCAAGAGCTCTGTAGAGATGGGCTGGGCTCCAAACGGATTCCATTCTGGGAAGGACCTCAGAACTCTTAAGATGTGGATGAGTCTCCAAGCCAAGGAAACTCCCTTAGATAGCCTAAGATAACAGTCAGTACTGTACCTGTTCCTCTGATGGAGTCATTCTCTTAGGAGACTTGCCCACTACTGCAAGTGGGAGTGCAACTTAACACTCATCTGTCTACAAGGGAGTTGCTGCTTTTTTGTGAGTTGGTTTGGCTAGAAGAAAAAGAAGGGGTGCTGAAAGGTGTTTATAATTGTCCTTTATGATGTAAAGACCTGCTTCAATTTCAGGAGGAAATGCCCCTGACCCCATGGTTACTTGATGAATAGAACATCTCCCCTTGGATTTGGTGTTCATGAACAATTTGACTCCTTCCTAAGAGGGGAAAGCCTCAACCATACAGGCCTGCACAGGCACATACTTGAGCCTACCTCACTAGCAGTAGCATCTGTCTGATTTACAGCAAACCATGTAATAGCCCTTTGTGGGAGCTGTAAGCAGTGTCTTGATCAGTGCTTTTTTTAACTCCAGATTCAGGGAAGACTGAAAACTTTTCCAGCATTTGATTTACAAATAAGGCCTGGAACATGGCACGTTCTTAAAGGACCAACCCTCAGTGTTCCATAGGAGAAGAAAAGGATGATCATTCATTAGTTAGATTATGGATTTACTGCATTATTTTTTCAGAAATTCTAGAATCTCTTCTATGAATTGAAATATACCCTCTTAGTGATGTTGTAATAGGTCTAGCCTTTGGAGAAGATATTAAGAAGACTATGGTACAGAATAAATAATACAGTGTTAAAAGGAAAGCTGGTTAATCAAGCAGTATGATTTTTTGTGTGTAGGGAATTTAGGGAAATTGACATTTTCATTAACTCTGGGAAAATATGCTGTGTATACTTTTTCTTGGTTTTGATAGAAATGGTCTTATTTTATTTTTGGTTTCTGTTTTAACTAAGGTCAATATTTTGTTAATTGCATTACAAGTAGCACTTTTTCCCATGTATATAACTTAAGCAGTTAGGCCACACTGTATTCAAGGCTGTTCTCAGTGTAAGAAATATAGTTAACCAGTTTTCCCTAATTATATTTATTATGATACTGTATGAGGTATTCAGAGAAAATTAGGATTAAGAAGCATATATTTTAACTATATTTTCATTGAGTAAAATAAAGCGACATCACATACAAGTGTGATGATGTGGGGCAGTGCCAGCTGTATTTCATTTGAATATCAAACTGATTTGTACAGATGCTTGTGTTAAAAATGTATTTGTAAAGCTGCATGTGTTTAAAATTTATCAACAGTGGGTCTTGCTGGACAGAAAATAAATGTACACGTATGTCAGGCTGTATTGTTGTAACTACTGAAATATATATATTTTAACAGATGATACTGGAAGGGAAGGGGTTAAGCTCAACCCAGCTAACCTTAAGAAAAATAGCCTGAAATTAAATGACTTGGTTTATTTAGGTCATAAAGATTCTGTCTCACAGGTCTGAATGCCAAAGATGCATTGTCTGTGAAAAGCCTTTCTGCAGGAATGGTAGATGTGTTGAAATTGTTTTATAGTTTCCTGATACTGTAGTAAGCCTTATCAAAGTTGTGCGTGTGTTGTGACACATCCGTGCCAAATCCTGGCTCAATTTCTAGTGACGGGGTAGTTTGAGAACCATAGAGTCAGGTGACCAGATGTGATGTCATTCTGTAGCCAGCACTGAAATTGTTTTTTAGACACTAGTGAGAAATGTTATAGAGGCACCACTCATCACTCTGTTTTTGCTATCCTGATAAGATTCCCATTTACTTTAATCTTGCCTTGCTTGTTCGAGTAAATAACTAGGGGGAACAGTAATTCTCCAGTCAGTTAGGAAAATTTTGTGAGATTAGCAAAATGGTATTTTTTCTGTATTTATCTGAGTCTTTCCATCTGTGTTGTTTTTTACATTTCCTATGATTAAAACTCTGGTGTTTATTGTAAAGAGATATTCAACATTTTCATGTTTTTTAAATATTTATTATTAACTATAGCTAAACCATTCACTGTGACTGTTCTTTTCGAAAATATTTTAACTTTTGAGAGTACTTGAATTTAATTAGTGGTACTGTGGCTGGAAGCTCTGGAAAGTCTTGCTGCTTGGAAACGCTGCCATTTTTATAAGTATTACATTTAATAAGAGTAATTGGGTACCCTGGTAAGATACTTAGGGTAGCTGGCTTTGGAGGTGTTCTGGTAGCAGTGTATCCACCTTATAGTCTGGGTGGAAATGGCAAAGTGGGTAAGCTGTGCCGGCCTTTCCCAGGTGTGTGTGTGTGTGTGTGTGTATGTGTGAAAATCAAATATCAAAGAGAGAGAGAGAGAGAGTGTGTGTGTGTGTGTGTGTGTGTGTGTGTGTGTGTGTGTGTGTGTGTGTGTGTGTGTGTGTGTACACGCGTGCACATGTGTTAAAGCTACTTTCAACAGAGACACTGAACACACTGATTTTACAGGAAAGGGTGGTGGAGGACTTGTCTTGGAACACCTGACTAAGAACTCAGCTATGTAGCTGTGTCAGTGGGGAGTCTTATTTGGGGCGTGTTGAGGTAGCCAAGGCCCAGGACTGGAGTGTGCATTCCCTGTATACTCTTAAGGGAAATTGTACTTGGACTAGAGAGCTGCATTTGAATATTACTATGTGTGTCTATTTTTTTTCTCTGTGAATGTTCCCCACCAGTACCATGGTGAGGATTGAGGCTCCTTGATCACTGGACCAGAGGAGGGACATCACAACAAGTATGCAGAGGCATAGCTGGTTCATTTAGCTCCTGAGTGGATCCCATGAACTAGTGCCCCACTCCCTCACCTCTTCAAGTGATGAAAAAAAGCCCACAGTCAGGACCTGGGGCTTCTGAAATGCAGGAGCCAATCGGGTCCCATTTCAGTACCCTACTTCTAAATCTCCTTCCTCAAATTTAATAAAAACAAACAAAAAACTTTATTTATTTTAAACTGTAGCAAACTGCTTGCTATAAAGAAGCAAGCAGTTGCTGCAGTTTACACAACATGCCACAGTTTATCTGCACAGAGTGATATACTGCTCAGATTTTAGTTGCAAACGACTTGCTATAGAGAATTAAGCAGTTGCTGCAGTTTACAGAGAGTGCTACAGTGCTTTGGTGTTACTAAAAACAAAAAAGAAAGAAACATATATATTTTTTACTTTTAAACTGTAGCAATCAGTTGTGTATATCCTGCTGTTAGCAGGGCATGCAAGCAATTTAATATTAAACAAGTATTTTCAGAATGATGACTTTAAAATGTTATAGAAAAGTAATAAAAACAAAGTAGCAGTTTTTTTAATGTTATATGTTTAAGATATATGTAGGAACTAAATTATATTACTTAGGATCTAAAAAAATAAGGAAACAGTGAGACTACTGAAGAATCATTTAGAGGTGTTGAGTGTACTACTATAAATAAATAAAGACAGATATGTAGTAAAAGATTGGCAGGGACTATAAGTAGATACCTGGATGTTATGCATACAAAGAAAGAAGAATTAAAAGTTCTGTTTCAAAGAGGACACCAGTAGCTTTGTAATAAAACACATGGGAATTCATTGTTCAAAAGAAAATCATAGAATTCTATATAATAACCATATTGCAGAAAACAGCAGGGATCATACAGAACTTTTGTGGATCATTGTGAAATTCTTTATTACCAGAAAAGTGTTCTTGAGGTAAGATAAAATGAGTTTTCCAGATTATCCAGCTGAAAAAGGTAGAAGTCAAGATTACAGTTAAGAATAAAAAAGGCACTTGGACATGATTTAATGCATTCTGAATTTTATGTTATCTGGGAGGATATAGCTGCACTATATTTATTACATTTTCTTTCCCTGTGTTCTATTGAATAATGGTAAAGTTTATAGTATAATGAGACATGTTTCAGTGATTTTTCAACATCTAGAAGAATAGCAGAGGTATAAAAGCAGAAAAAAGGCCAACTCCAGTCATGCTACAGTGAAGGAAAGAGAATAACACTGAAGGACACACAGT